>NC_081412.1:687126582-687464082 GCF_030272615.1 Cryptomeria japonica
AATAAATAGAATTTTAATTGGATTCTTGGTTGATGTGGCTATATGAAACTATCATATTTAACATTAGCTTCACCCAATGAGTAAAAACTAGAATTTTTGATTGAATGTCAAGTAGCTAATTAAGGTTATTGGGTATAATATTTTAAAATTATTTTGTAGTTAATAAATAAAAAGTTTATTTTTTTCTAATATAAGTTTTAAGGTAAATTATTTATTTTATTTTATTTCAATGTATAAATTTTATTTATATATCAAAATATATTTTTTGATTCATTTGAATGTCTAAATTTTATTTAATAGTGTAACAATAATGACGTTTTATTTGTAAGTGGATCATTAAAGATATTGGGACTCACACTTAGACATGATGATTTATAGGACCACCAATTACCAATTTTCACTTATTATAAGAGTTTTCAATGATGATTAAAACTAATAATTTAACTAGTTTTCAAATTAATAACAACCAAGAATTTATTGAATTGTAAATTAGAATAAAATCATATTCAAATTAATATGTTCATTCTTTGATCATATTGAAATTTTCAGTTATCAAAAGTGGAATATGATCCTTAATCATAATAATTAGCAAGCACTTTCATATCTCATTAACCTTACCACATGATCTTAGGAGTGATGCCAATACTTATTTAGGAATTAGATTCAAAATGAATGTTTTTGTATTAAAATAATCTTGAGTATTCATTACATTGTTTAAGATTTTACATAATTAATTTTTAATATTAAAGAAAGTTGGAATAATATCACAAATACAAAATTCATATTTAATATGTAAATTTTGTATTTCACTTCTTTGTATTGTGAGTTGTTGGTCCAGCTACCTCTTTGTATTATGAGTTGTTAGTCGAGCTGTATCTATATATTTTTGGGTTGTTAGTCCAGTTGTATCTATATATTTTTGCTTCTTTGTATTATGAGTTGTTAGTAGAGCTGTATCTATATATATTTTTGCTCTTAGTCCAGTTGTATCTATATATTTTTGCTTCTTTGTATTGTGAGTTGTTACTCGAGCCTCTTTGTATTGTGAGTTGTTGGTCCAATGTATTTATATATTTTTGGGCTATTGGTCCAACTGTATCTATATATTTTTGCCTCTTTCTATTGTGAATTGTTAGTCGTTCTGGTCCAACTGTATCTATATATTTTTGCCTCTTGTATTGTGAGTTGTTGATCCTGCTTATTCTTTCTTTTTTGAGAGTCATATATTTGAATTGTTATTTAATTTCTTTGTAATCCTTTTTTGCTTTGATCAATACAAAAAAATAAAAAAAACTCATCCTATTAAATTTTATTTATTTCTTTTATATAAATAAAGATATGAATTACTTAATGAATTAGTTTAATTGTCTTTAGATGAAATTATTAATACAAATATTTGTCATTATTTTATCCATTTATTTTGTTGACAATACCACTATATTATTAATATTCATTATTTTATCTTTTCAATATAACAAATTTGAATTTATATACATGAATATTCTAACCAAATTCTTCTTCAAACCATAATTTTTTTTTCTAAAATATTAATTAATTAATTTATTTAATTTACAATTATTAACTCAAAATTTATATAAATGAAAATTCTAACAAAATTCTTCTTCAAACTAATAACATTTTTTAATACATCAATTTATTTATTTACTTTACACAATTTTTAATTGAAATTTTTTAATTATTATCCCATTTTATCTAGTACACATATTTTCTATTCACAATTATTTCAACTTTAATTTTTTTATTTATAAAAATATTAAAACATAGACAATTTCAATTTATTTATTTAATTTATACCATTTTTAATTTAAAATATTTAATTATAAACTCATTTTATCTAGTATACATATTTTCTATTCACAATTATTTCTAACTTCTTTTTTTTTAATTTTAAAAAATATAAAAAACATAGAAAATTTCAATCTTTATACTCCCAAACATGAATAATTAGTGGATCTCATCCCTGCAATCTTTATCTCAAAAGCTTGAAGTCCCCAAACATATTTATTTAATAATTAAATTACATTATACTAGAAATACCCATCATAACCTTAGTTCCGTTACAAATATAAATGACTTTTATTCCGCTTTGGAAACTTCTGCGGGAAATTTTTGTGGGACCCGCACCTGAAATTTCAAACTTTTTTAATCAGACTGCCTGAAGGTATCCGAGAACTTAACACTCTGCCAGCTCATCCACTAACAACCGCCATAGGAAAAACCGGCGGGTCCCACTGATATTGCCGGCCGCCGGCTGCCGGCAAATCATCGCCGGCGGCACCAATCAATAAACGCAAAACAGGCCCCCAAAAAAGCCGTTGAACGGCATGTGGGGTATACGAGGTTGTGTGCTGAGCTGGGAGAAGCGGGAGATCCGACGGCCAGGATTGTCTTGTCAAAGGGGTCAGCCAACGGTCGAGATCCTCGCTGGCAATGAGCTGTTTTTCCACAAATACGTGGTATTCTAAAAGCGGTTTTAATGTCGTTTAGCTCAAGGGTTAAAGCCTTAAGAGAGGCAAAGTATTTAGCAGTACACAGCTCCATTTTGTTTTCTAAAGCTCCGGAAGACACAGATTTTTTTGCGTCAAACGACGGGAAATACACAGCGAGGAGCACGAGTTTTGGACGTGTTGGTAAAAAGATTTCTGCTTTCTAGCTAAAACTTTTGATTCATCTACTATTTTTTCCTGTCTTGTACTTCTGGATATGTTAGGAAAAATGGAGGATTTCTTTCTAAACGTGTTAGATATTTTTGCAAAAAGATCAGTTCGATAGAGGAAGTTGGACGCGATAGTGTCTTTTTCTGTTTCGGAATAGAAATCGGAATTTGTTAGTATGTTTTTCCGTTTTGCTCTCAGTCCTGGACGTGTTAATATTTTTCGCCTTTTTGTAAAACTTTTTATCTGTTTTGTGTCGAAGATTTGGAATTGTCAGTAGAATTTTACCGTTTTGTAACGGAGTTTTGTACTTGTCAGTGAATTTTGCCGTTTTGTAGCCGAGATTTGGAATGTCAGTAAACTTTACTTGTTTTTTAGCTCAAATTTGGCCGTGTTTGTGTGTGTGTCCAAGAAACGGACTTACGGACTTCTTCGTGACATTTCTGGTGTGATAACGGGTAATCAGACTTGTGAGTGATTTTTGGCTTCGTACCAGAAAGTTGGACTGCCTAGCAAATTTATCTGTTACATGGTTGCTATTAAAAAAATTGTTCGTGTCGCAGAAATTTGGACTGCATGTTAATTTTTTCCGTTTCTCATCGAATATCGGGATTGGCTACTAAACTTTTCTGTTTCGTACTAGAAATTACACTTGTTAGTAAATTTAACCCTTCTTAGACCGATATATGGACTTGCCCGTTAACTTTTCCGTAGTATAGCCAGAAATTAGACTCTTTAAGCAAATTTTTTCACGACCTGTTGGCGGATATACTCACGGTTGTTGTGATTCTGGACTTTTTGAGCTTAAATTTAGACGAATCTTATTGTTCACTGAAGATATACTTGTTTTTTTGACAGTTAATTGCAATTGCAGGGCAAAAGAAGGTAGGAGCTTGCAGAAGAGGATAAAGTAACTCAAATTTCTTGTGAACGCTCGCGGAGACTGCGATTTGTTCGTTAAGAGACGGTAAATACTTCTAAACAGGGTCCTTAATTTTGAACAAGCCGGCAATTTGGACGATTTTTCTCGTTTTTACTGTATTCGTTTTTCTGTGCTTTCAGAGCAAAATTTATAACTATTCATTTTGTTTGTAAATCGCAGTGCTAAAATAAAGCTTGTAGTGTTAGGGTTCGTTGTTTAAGCTTAAGGTATTATCCGATCTTTTGTCTCTATGAAGCTTGAAGATTTATTGATTTATCAATTTAGATTTGTGCTGTTTTGGAGGCTGGAATTCGCCACTGCCTTTTATTTAGTTGTTTCATCAGGCTGATGCTGATTTCTTTCCTCAATGTTTACTGATTTTCTGTTGGCTGAAGCGTCGAGTTATGTTGTTTCGGAACAAAATTCCAAAGCTCTTTGAATATCGAATTAGTTGCCCCAGAATTTGATACCCTCTTTAATCCTTGTTTTCTTCCCTGGAATGAATTTGTCCCCTTTGACTGATAAATATAGCCGTTCAAATTAATATGTCTTCAAATATATGAACTCTATGGCAATCAACTTAGGATCGGATGATAACCCAATAAATTGACAAATTCCCTGATAATTTTTGGCATAGACAGCAGTCTACTGCAGGCATCGGGATAACTTGACTTCGGAATACTCCTGTTCGAAGTTTTTGTTTAGTGTTGGAGCAACTTTTCGTACAGTCTTGTTGATTTGAATGAATATTGAATCGGATACATAAAATTTGATTACTCTTCTAATAAATTAGTTCTTTGATCGGGTTTAAAATATTCAGATTAACATGTCCTCAAATTTACCTATTCTTATGTGGGCATTTGGCTAATCAATTTTCGGATCAGGTGATAACCTTAAAAATTGGGCATGTCTTAGATTTTGTTTTCGCAGATAGCTTCCTAGACTATTTTTTGCAGATAACTTCCTGATCACCTAATACCCTGGACAGTTTTCAATCATTTCAAAATTCCTGTCTTGCCTAATAGTTTCAGCGGGTTATCCAAACTGTGGGCATTTATGAACAATGTTTTGCTAAACCCTTAAATTTTAACAGCAATCTGTCCGATCAGCGAGTCATAGCCTTAAAATTTCACTGATTCACGGTGATTTGTGAGCTTATTTAGTTAACCGGCGAATCATTTATTCTTGTTTTGCCTGAACTTTGAGCAGGTAATTGATGGCCGCCAGCACAGAAGAATCACCTGCACCTGCTGCTGCTACAAACACTACCATGTCAACTGAAGTAACTGAAACTGTGAAGGAAGTAATTACTGCTCCTGCACCTGCACCGGTAGCTGAGCCCGAGACTGTAAAAAGCAAAGAAGAAGAGACCAAGGTAGACAGTGGACCTGTTGCCGAAAGCAGTCCAAGCATGGAACCCCAGGGTGCCTCCTTCAAAGAGGACAGCTACTTTATATCGGAACTGAAAGAATCTGAGAAGAAAGCCTTGCAGGAGCTTAAGCTCCGAGTTGAAGAAGCCTTGAAAAACAATGAATTCACTGAACCTCCTCCCAAAGAACCTGAAACCAAAGAGGCGGAAGCTGCCGAGGCCAAAGAAGGAACTAAAGAGGAATCTAAAGAAGAAGGGGGCAAAGAAACAGAAACAAAGGGTGAAGAGGATAGCAAAACCCCTGAAACCAAAGTAGAGGAGGTCAAGGGAACAGTGGAAGAAGAAAAAATTGTAGAAACTATCACTGAAATAGATTGTAAGGTCGGTGAAGAAGACGTTAAAAAGGAAGAGACTGTAGTTACAGTCACTGAAAAGATCGAAGTACCGGCTCAGGGTGATGTGCCAAAGCATGAAGAAACAGTAGTTGTTGATTCAGTTCCATTGGCGGAAACAACTGCAGTTGAGGCTGCAGAAACCCCTGTTGAGGTTACTGTTACTAAAGAAACTGTGGAGGTTGAACTTCAACCAGTGGAGGACATTCACCTATGGGGGGTCCCTCTTCTCCATACCCATGGTGATGAAAGAACCGATGTGATCCTTCTGAAGTTTCTCCGAGCCAGAGATTTCAAGGTTTCAGAAGCCTTCACCATGCTCAAGAACACAATCCTTTGGAGGAAACGCTTCGGTGCTGATAGTATTTTGGAAGAGGATTTTGGTACTGAATACGATGGTGTGGCTTACATGCATGGGTGTGATAAGGAAGGGCATCCAGTGTGCTATAATGTTTATGGGGTTTTCCAGGACAAGGAGACTTACCAGAAGTCATTCGGTGATGCTGAGAAATGTGACCGGTTTCTGCGGTGGAGAATCCAGTTATTGGAGAAGGGAATCCAGCAGCTGAGCTTCAAGCCTGGAGGTGTAAATGCGATGGTTCAGATTACCGACCTTAAGAATTCACCTGGACCTGCCAAGAAAAATTTGCGACAAGCTACCCAGAAGGCTTTGGACATCTTTCAAGACAATTATCCAGAGTTAGTTGCTAGGAAGGTAAGATTTATTTGTTAACTGAACTTTCTGGATTTACTCTGTTAAGTATTTTGTTCTGACTTTTAGGATGAGCTCCTCAACCCATTGTCAGAGAGAAATGTTTCATTTGATAAGTCCGTTTATATTCGATGCTCTTTTATGTAGTAAAGTTGGATGTCGTCTTCTTCCTGTTTCCTCACCGAACAATTCTTGTCCATTGTCTTTCTATTTTTAGAAACTGTTTAAACACAATTCTTAGCATTTTAGAGTTTTGCGCTCTGGAAACCATCTATAATTTACAATTGATGCATTTTACATTTTCTGCCAAATTCATCTTTCAGAAATGGTTTCCCCCTTCAAATTGCCATCTTTCTTGCTGCACCTGAAATTTTTAGTATTTTTATTGAATTATTCATTAGGAATATATTGTTTTAAATACTTGACGTCCTCTAAAAACACCGGGCATAAAATTATACCTCTCACTGAGCATACCAACCATATTGTTTTTGCTGGATATATCACAATGTTAGGGACTGCATTCACCAGTAACTAACGTGCTTGTTCATTTATCTTCAGCCTTTTTTTCGTTTTTTCGTTAACAATATAGCTGTTGCACTTTTTAGTATGTATTTGCAGTCTGTGTTATGCTTCTGTTTCTTGTTTTGCAAATATTGTATTTGCTGTATGCATCATTTTATCGCAATGAATTTATTTTACATATTTTGTATTGTTTTATGCGCAGATCTTTGTGAATGTACCTTGGTGGTATGCAGTGTTGTCTGCAATGATATCTCCATTTCTGACGCAACGAACTAAGAGCAAGTTTGTTGTTGCTCGCCCTGCTAGAGTGACAGAGACTTTATTCAAGTAATGAATTAAACCTGTTCTCGCATAACTCTGTTTTGTTCAACATGAACAAGTTTGAAGCTCTTGGCATGCTTTCATACTTAACCATAACCCACATGCTATTTTCTATGTAGGTATATTTCACCTGAGTATGTTCCAGTGCAGTATGGAGGTCTAAGCAGGGAAAATGATGCCGAATTCTCAGCAGCAGATGGTGGAGTTTTCGAGCTGTTCATCAAACCAGCTGCCAAGCAGATTATTGAGATTCCCGTAACAGAGGTAGAATTAAGTTATTATATTATCAATGGATGAATAAAAGCAATTGAACTAATTAATGAATTAAGCTGGTTATGGGTTCCTCAAACATAAGATATATAATTGAATCAGTCAAATTCTGAAGTGTTGAATACCAGTTTGGACTAGTATAGATAAAAGCAAGGATCTCTTTATTATTTGTAGTATTATTATCATGCATAAGCTGTATCTTGCATCCTCTCATTTCTGGTACATGTATAAATTCAGTGATGATAGTTGGCACATAGTCAACAAATTTGAGCTTTTTTTTCAGTTTTTATATTCATTCATTCACTGAATCTGCAGGCTGGATCTTCACTGGTTTGGGATATAATAGTTGTGGGCTGGGAGGTGACCTATAGCGAAGAGTTTGTACCTAATGCAGAAGGTGGTTACACTGTTATCATACAGAAAGCGAAGAAAATGGCCATTGATCAAGAACCAGTTCGGAATTCATTCAAAATCAGCGAGGCAGGAAAAGTAATCTTGACAATTAACAACACTTCGTCAAAGAAGAAGCGAATTGTTTACAGAACCAAAGTCAAGAATGATCTTCAACAAATAGCATGAAAGGATTTGTGCTGCTTATTTCTTCTACCCTATGGAAAGAAATGGCCAGCTTGTGATAACAGATAACACATTACAGATTCATTCATGTGCATATACATCTTAGCCATTATTGCCATAAGAACATTTTGGAGTTTATTTTCAAGCTGTATTTGCTGCTGGCTTGTGAGTTTTTTTTGTTTTGTCGTAATACCGTGCCAAATTACAGGCATTTGAGACTGATTTGGCATAACGCTGTCTCTGTACACCTATAAAGATGCAAATCACAGCCATCTGGATAGACATCTTATCATCATCATCATCTTAGTCGTTACCATTATCAGTTTGATCGTGTAAATTGTCTGTATAGTGTCTTGGTTTTCCAATTTGTTACTAGCAATCTATCTATCCGTGAGATACGATAGAGATCTTTCTTGTCTAGTGTCAGGTCCTCATGTATTTCAATTATTTCCATTGATTATTTGATTGTGCTACATTATTCTATTGAAATGATTTTGTTCTTGAATCTACTGGCATGTGTGGCAATCTTTTGTTCAGGCTTCTGCGCAAAGAAAATCTGTGTGTAATGAGAGTGTGTATCTCAGATCTTATGTTATTGGGATTCTCCATCTTATCTCTAAATGCTGGAAGTGTTTGTCATTTTTAAAATTGCAAGCTGGTTTTCTTGTCAAATAAATTGCAATGTTTACACCACAGGAATTGCTCAAGGAATGCACCACACCATCAATATTAGAATGCCTTTAGGTTATAATTGAGAAGTTCTTATTCTTGTTCTTCATTTAGATTCATGGGTTTTCCATTTTCCCGAATTTCAGTATTGTTTGCATGTAACATAACCTTCATTAATACTTATAATGTTCTGTAAGTAACACCGGTAGTTGGGGGTAGAATATCCAACAACCAGCAGAAAATGCTGTCCAATATCAATGCACAGCTTTCTTCTGGCATCACTCGATGTTTCTGCATGTGATGTGGGATCACATTTAGGTTCATGGGTTTTCCATTTTCCCGAATTTCAGTATTGTTTGCATGTAACATAACCTTCATTAATACTTATAATGTTGTCTGTAAGTAACACCGGTAGTTGGGGGTGGAATATCCAACAACCAGCAGAAAATGCTGTCCAATATCAATGCACAGCTTTCTTCTGGCATCACTCGATGTTTCTGCATGTGATGTGGGATCACATTGTGTCGATGTTATGATTAATGTTGGGGGATCACTTTGTATCTACGGTATGATAATGTCGTGCGCATGTATCCTAATCCGACAGCAGATTGAACAAAGCCGCCAGTCCTTAGAAAGCCAAGAGGGACACCATTAATCCTGTACGAAAAAAACTTGCAGTGATGACTCAAAACTCATCTGATCATCCAGACTCCTTTCTCATGGGCCTATGCGTAATTATGACTAATTATTAGTGCTTCATCTTACCTGTAGAGCACGGCCCAAGGTGCCTAAAAAATGGGGGCCCTTATTAATAGGGGGGAAACCAGGGTCACATGGCCGCAAGCGGTTGCGGGTCCCATAAAAAAAATCCAATGCTCGTGTGGGATAGATTAGATTCGGGCGCCAGCTGTAGGCAATGATGACATGGTGGGCCATCACAACGCCCGCTTTGTGAACGAATAACTGAACTTTTGTCAGGCCTGCGGCTGCGGGTCAAACAGGCTCTGCCGTTTTGTCAAAGGTAGTTGGCATTTTATTCCCTCGCACTCGCAGTAATGGAAGTTATCATGCCGTTTCACGTGATTTAGTGGGCCCTTCACTCACCTTAATATATGTGAAAACTCTTTTCTCATTGCATTGATTCGTTTACTTAAAGCTGCATTAAGGAAGAGGTGAGAGCATGTTCGCAGTAATAGCAATTTATTGCTTCCATAGCTTAGAAATATTGTGGGATGTAGAAGTAATGTTTGGTACGCAAAAGGATTTCTAGAAGAGGGGGACATAAAGGAAAAAATTAATGGTAGAATAAATATATCCGTAGAGTTAGAATGAATCAAAATCACCTTTTTAAACTGGCGCCGTTGTCTTTATTAGGTTCTTTTGTATCTCGTTTGTTATAGGTGGAAGATATTTGCATTTTAATTAGAGTTAGAATGAATCAAAATCACCTTTCTTTTACAGGCGCCGTTGTCTTTATTAGGTTCTTTTGTATCTCGTTTGTTATAGGTGGAAGATATTTGCATTTTAAGCATAATTAAAATTGGCATATCTTTCTGGGTGTATATATTTGAATTAGTCATGATTGTTGAATCTTGACCTCATTCATCTATTGTTATAGGTTCTTTTGTATCTCGTTTGTTATAGGTGGAAGATATTTGCATTTTAAGCATAATTAAAAATTGGCATATCTTTCTGGGTGTATATATTTGAATTAGTCATGATTGTTGAATCTTGACCTCATTCATATATTGCAGTGGTCATTATGGTGGTTCATGTGCATTAGTCAAAAGCGAAGATTTACAGTCGACCTCATATACATATTTTTAATTGGTGTTGAGCATTTGCTTTTGTTAAATGTATTCAAGCTTCAAAATTGGCCTCTTCTTTTGCAAGGATAACTATAAACTGTTTTTTTAATTGGTGTTGAACATTTGCTTTTGTTAAATTTATGCAAGATTCAAAACTGACATCAACAGGGCCTTTGTAATTTGTCAATGTATTCATTATTCAACATGGAAAGTTTGTCAATGTGGTTCATTATTCATAATGGAAAGTTTGTCATTGTGGTTCATGCACGTGAGGATGGTTATATATAAGGTTACGCCATTTTCTTCAAGGTTTTTAGTTTTTCTTCGTTCAGTTTTATTTTATCAGACAGTAGAGCTTTTTGTTGTTGTTTAACTTAGCTGCAGCCGGGCTTGGCTTCTTTATTATTTTTTAACTTAGCCACTTGAAGGATTGTTAAAAGCTAGCCACTTAAAAGAGATTGTTGAAGTATATTTTCAATTTGTTGTTTAACTTAGCTGCAACCAGGCTTGGCTTCTTTATTATTTTTTAACTTAGCCACTTGAAGGATTGTTAAAAGATAGCCACTTAAAAGAGATTGTTGAAGTATATTTTCAATGGATTAAGATGATTAAGGGGAGTTGTTTTCTAATTTTTTTTTAAAAGTAATTAAATAAATTGTTCTACATTTTAACGATGTTCTATTTCTTGGCATGCTTTTGAGATTGAAGTGGGGATTATATATTAGTTAAAGAAATCTAATTAAATAAATAAAATTACTTTAAATTTTTTTAAAATATTTTATGGTTTGATAATATTTTTTTTCATCTTGTTTTATATTTGTTTTAGTGTTCATTAATGATAAATATATTTTGGTCATTTTTTACTTTCTTAGAGTTCAAATCACCTTGAAAACCCTTTGTTCAATTTGACTAAGACATTTGTAGGAAAAATATTGTCTTGTGACTATTTTTCTAATGTTCAATCACTTTGGTCACTAGTGCAATGTGCACTTATCCTTATAATATAATTATTTGCTGTTGTGTCCAATATTTAAAAATATTTTTTCTTCCTAAATAATCATTCTTATAACAAAACTCCAGTCCTAGTTTGTTTCCAAAATGGGGATAAAGGTGAACTAGAACCTACACCTAGATCTACCATGTATAAACCATAATCCATTGTTGCATGAACCTCTTTTATTGTAGCTCTATAAATTGTCACTTATAAGGCCATACACTTCCATTTTCATCTACTTCACAAGTTAAACATGTATTGAAAAGATTACTTTTAGAATCAATTGCGTATGTTTATGAATTTTTGAATAAAAAACATACAGAATTGATTTCAAAAGCAATCTTTTGAATACAATATGGGCTACAATAAAAGAGGTTCATCAAAGCAATTGAAAACTGTTCTTTGGGTGCTTAATCAAAGCAAGCTCTTGAGTATGTAGCAAGCACCTCATTTCTTCTCACAAATATAATAGGTTTTGCAACAAATGATATTAATAGTCACAAGTGATTGATATGATCAAGTAGAAAAGGCATGATGCCCAAGTTCAAGACACCAATGCATCTAGCGGATAAGACTTCACTCTTTTCTTAGACATGAGCACACACCTCAAGGCACTATTGATTACTTATCATATGGAAATGCTTTTAGAATATATTATTAGCAATAAAAATCTCTTCTTTTCTTTATAATTTTCTACATCTATAATTGTCAAATTAGACAAAACCCTCTAACAATAGTCTTCTTTCTAACACTAGGGCAATTTCAATTTTCATATTTCATTATTTAATTAAATCTAAAATTTATTTCTTACTATCACCATTAAATAAATCATTTTTAAGTGGATAAAACACACTAATAATTAAAATAAAAATAATCATCATAATTATTTACTTTTATTTACACGTAAATTATATAATATTTAATTTCCATTCTTCTTGTAATGACACTTTTCTCCAAGACTTAATTAATTATTTTCAGTAGAATTAATAGATTAAATGTTAATGTTAAGTTCATTTATTAAAGGTAATTATCATTAAACTAGATGTAAATAACTATAACATGTAATAATTTGATAATAATTACAAAGTAAATTAATAACACAATAATTAGAATAACATAACCACTTAATTCGATCATATTAGCAACGAATCATATATAAAGCATTCTCAATATCTTATAGCATCAAGGTTTTCCAATATTTATCTTAATCATGAGCACTTGGAATAGTCATTCTCACTCCAAGAAGATTCTAGTGGCCTTGAGACCTTTATGGCTATAGCACTCCATGGAGGAAACATGTTCTTACACAAAACCTCACATATTATCTAGAATTCAAAGGAATAGTCACATGTCTAGGCTCTTTTATGGCAAGTAAGCACTCCAGAAGGACAGGTTCTTACACAGAACCTCGCATGCCTTCACGACATGAAATAAACACAACCCTAGCCAAGACACTCCCGAGTGTACATCGTACCCCGAGTTGGACACACGTTGGGTGCCCCTTCTCCAATGCCCATGCCAACCAATGACCTTAACCTTCATTCCCGTGTGCTCTCTAAATTCCTATATTTCCTCCCATGGCCATAGCCCACCAAGCCACCTTCTTCTTCATCCTTGAGTGATCTCCATGCCCCTTCCAAGTCTCACATAAATGACTTATATAACGTGGTTACTAAACCATCACACCCTTTCAAAAAGGTCACCCTTATTTATCCCTTAATAAATATAATTATAACTCTCCTTTAAGAGAGTTTTTCATAAAAAATTCTTTATTAACCTTTTGTTAAGCAAAGGATTATTATATCCTTTATTTTTTTTTATCTCCCTTTTTAATTCTAAAAGGTTTGTTTCATCACTTTATCTTCTCTTGGAGAAAAACTCACATAACACTTCTAAATATTGTTGAAAAATAAATATTCTATAATAATTCAACTTTCAATTTTTAATATTATTAAAATTTTAAAAATTAATATTTTTAAAGACACGTAATTTTTTATGCAACACCTTACGAGATCAAGGAAAAATATCCTACTTCCAAGCTCATATATATGAACAAGTAAACAATATAGCTACAACAATATATTAACAAAATTATAACTTAAGTAACAATCAATTTGCTACCAAAAGATACTTCCATGTGTCTCTACAAGTAAACAGAGTAGCAAGGTAAAATATCCTACTTGAATGTATCTCTTCAAGTTAAAAAAGTAGATCTACAATAATAGATTAATAAAAAGTAGATCTACAATAATAGATTAATAAAATTATAGCAAGGTAACTATCAATTTTCCATCAAAAGATACTCGAGAAACTCTAATAGGTGATACTTAAAAAAAAAACTCAACTAGATGGAAGCAAAAAACAAACCAAACCCAAAGGAGTTAAAGTCACTTCAGAGCTACAATTGATTCTCAAACAATCCAAACCCAAAGAAGTTAAACTAGTTGATCCATAACCACAATTAATTCTCTCTTCTTGCAAGAAACCTAAATGTTGCTTCACAAAAGCCTCCTTTCTTTGGTTCATATCTCTCTGTTTGGATCACTTTTAGTTCTTGAATTGAGCCCAACATAATTAGGAGTGGACTTTATCATTATATTCAATAAATTGATACCAATAGCATTAGTCTCGATTGCCATCTTACAAATTTCTACCACTTTCTTAAAGTTAACTTCAATGTCCCACAAATCCTTTTTCAATGTTTTTTTTTAAATTCTCATATATAGTGTTCTCAACTTTCAACTTAATATTTCTTTATCTTCATAATATCTTTATTACTACCCTCTATTTATGAGGTTGCCAATGTTTCTTTCTTTGGGTTCAAATCCACTTTTTGAAACTTGTTGGGTTCCTCAATAGAGGGGCAAAAGATCTTATAAAGAAGCTGGTGGGTGTTGAAAAAAATTCTTCCCATAGACACTAACAATAAGATAGAGACAATGATGTTAAAAAATTATAAATAAAAAGTGAATTCCAAATTATAATTAATGCACTTTGACAAAGAACAATACCAAATTTGAAAAATTGAAAATATATTACAACAATGTTGGCCCATCCTTGATGAAATGGAAGAATATACTATTGGCCACATAGAGGGAGGCGAGTAAGAAGGCTGATCAACTTGCAAACATGGCAATCGACATGGGGATCGAATACACTGACAACTCTTTCCATGTGTGGTAGAAGATTGTGCCCAATATACCATTTATTGTGTGTGAACCTTGATAACAATATATTTATGTGGCCTTATGCTCACTTCATGTCAATGGAGTATTATTGCATTCATTAGAACAATCATGGAAAAGCCTGCACACAAGTTAATATGGAGTTATATAGGAATTTGGGATGGCGTTAATCAATGCAAATCAAATATGGATACTATTGTGCACTTGCTTGCCAAAAGAGGCAAATAGCCTTCCTTGGAAAGATCTCCAATGTGGATTTGAGGAAAGTTTTCAAAACTCAAGTCATTATCATGCTCCATGCTATTTGTATGAGTTTAGGAGATACCTTTCTGTCCTTTGATCACTACTACAAGGTGAATACAGATATTTCTGTCAATGTTCATTACTAATATACTTAAGGCTATAAAATATAAAGATGTTATACTAGTAGTTACTGAATCACTGATGAAATGGAGATGCAGGTGTAGAATGAAGAAGGTTCTAGATGATGTGGTACCTGGTCTTGATGATGGTGTTGGAAATTGGCTGTTGGTTGTGGGTTCCTTTCATTATCAGGGCAGTGGGTCAGAATGATTCAGAGTGGTTGAACCACGCCAAATGGGGACCAAATTTCCTGAAATCTGCATGTGGTGTTTCCCAGATTGGTACTTTGCTTTTCAGGATGATGATGCCAAGTCATGCAATGGGGAGAATATTGGGCAGGAAATACAGACCTAATATGTTCAAATAATAGCAATACACAGAATAGATGCAGTTATAGTATTAGGATCTCTGTATTCCTTATGGGGTTGTTTGTAAATAGATTACTATAGATTGAAGTTTATTCTTGATTTAAATTTTATGTTATGGCTTCTTTTGGCCAAATTCACCTTAAAATAATTATTATAATACATTTTGGTAACAAGTATTTTATGTTATGTTTGTGTATTATGTTTTTTTCCTTCATATTTTGGTACGAGATTAAATTTTTTAAATTCATTTGTAATGTTTTATGGGTTTTCCAGAGTGAGGTCTTGATAAGAAAAGGAGGCGAGAGGTCTAAAATTTGACGAGAAAGATAAGCACTCATTTACCATTGACGCTCTTGGAGTTGCACTTTTTTCTATAATTGAATTAAATTTGTTCTCTTCATTGTCGCATGCCTCTCTCATTCCGAGTCTTCATGTTGTTTGGCATTCTTTCATGTATGCTATATTTGCTTTTGACTTTTTAGTGTGTGATTATGGTTGGTAAGAAGGTATAGGTTTGTATATTTCAAAACTTAATTCCACCAAGTTGAAGTATTTGAGAGCGTAGCTTCCCTTATAGCCCCCTTTCCTACATTTAATGTGATTAATTTCTTTGGATTTAGTAATTGTGTTAAGAAATACCATTTTTTTCTCATTGTTATCCTTGCTTGATCTAGTAATTAATGTGTCTATTAGATTCACGAGTGAATAGGATGTGAGTGTTTATATGGAAAATTTTGGAAATGAAGTCCCACTACTAATTAGGATAATGCTACATGCTATATATATATATATATATATATATATATATATATATATATATATATATATATATATATATATATATATATATATATAATTTATAAGAACGATTGCAATGGTCCAAACCCTTGTACAAAAATAAAGACAAAAGGTAGATGAAGAATGCACCATAAGCAATGTGACATATCGAACCACTCAACAAACTAGAAAGAGCGAGTTGCAACTACAACCAAGCTACCAAAAATACCAATAAACAAAAGATAAAGCTAAGACCTCTTAAGACCCACTTAGACAATACTTGACCTTGCTCTATTTGGCTCTCACCCTTCACTCTAGCATGAGTTTGTGAAAAAGACTTAGAAATACCTTCCTTCCTCCTAATAATAGTCCAAGAGATTATCCTCCAAGTCTTCTTTATAAGGGGAAAGTAGAGAGAATTCCCCCATAGAAATCTCATCAAAGTATGAAGAAGGAGAAACATATTGATGTGACAAAGCATGAACCTCCACCTCATGAGTAATTTAAAGATATTTAAAAGCCAAAGGAAAAGTATGCTGTGAGATTAGAGCTAAATATTCTCCAATAAGATTTGAAGGGTTAGCAAGAGGACACATTAAAAACTTGCACCAAAGCTGAAGAATCATTCTCTAGAAAGGAATCATCATCTTGAGGAGAGCCATCCATTGAAAAATTAGGGCCATGAATAATCAAATGATATTCATTGATATTCCTCCACCAAATAGTTGTGCCCTTGCAATGAGAGATAGGATAATCAGTAGCTAACTGATCAATGGGAAAACATCATCTACGGCTAAAAGGGAGACCCTCATAATCAAGCGATTGATTCCAAGGTCTATCCCCCAACATCAAACCAAATCCTCGTGCAAAGGCTTGGAGATGCCAACATCCACCAGAATGCAAGAAAAACTAGAGTGTCCCATGTAGGAAGTGGAATTAGTAACATTCAAGAAGCATCAAATATGAATTTGCTATGACCTCATAGTATGAAACCTCCCAAAACTGGGTTTTTAGAGGCTTGGTAACGGTGTTATAGTCAACTTTATTATCCATAGTATTGGGGGTAATTATCAAATCAAATCTATTGGGAAGATGATATACATAGTAACTAATATAACCATGTTTAAAACATAAAGCCTATTTTGTTGCTCATTTTTGAAATGATGAAATTGATTCTCATCCATCACAATAATCTCTACTATAGTAATCTTAAAGATAAAATTGGTTATCATGTGGGAATCAACACATACTCCAAGGTTCCTAATAATACAAATTGTTGTTTCATAGGAAATGTTTAGCAATCCAAATGCAAACATTCATTTGTCAAAATGGTGGCATATGAATGCTTCCTTCTCCTCATCCTCCACATTTTTGAAGGCAAATTTTACATCTAGAATATAACATGCTCCCTTGACCTCCTCAAAAAACTTCTCTAGCATTACATAGATCTCATATGTTTATAGATATAGTTTGTTTCACACACCAAATACATGTAATAGTTTATGGACTTCAATCCAAATACATCTAGCCATATTTATTATTTATATAGCTTTCATTAAGTTTCTTACTTTCTCAATGTCAACATGCCTACTCTAATTTTGCAACATGCTATTTTATTTCTCTAATTGAGTGGCCAACTCGCTAGAGGACATGATTGTTTGTCTTACAAAATCATTCAACAATTGTAGCAACATGATTAAAAATGAAAGAAAAAATAAAACTTAAAGCTTCAATAAAAATCTTATATTATTTACATTTGTAAGAAGTTCTTGTCTACTAAACATAAAAAATAGATATATACTATAATCCATAATCTAAACTATAGCATCGTGGGAATCATACATCAATGCTATTATGAGTCTAATACATAATTTCATTAATAAAATAGTTTATATGGAGGAAATCACTGGCCATGTTGTAGCTCTTTATGTTCTTTGTAGGATAGAAGACAACTTCATCTAGAATTCTTCTCATGGCGATCCTATGGATTGCAATAATCATAGAGCTATTGTGATTGTTTTGAAGCTTTCAAAGATGTGGTACATGTTCCATCTTCTACAAAATCCATCTTACTAGAGCATTTATTATTACCCTATTCTTTATAGAAACAAAAATTCCTACCATAGTCATCAACGTTAAAAATATTTATTTAATGCATAGAAGATAACATACATGCACACATTATCAATTAAGATAGTAGATAATTTATTATATAATCATATCAATTTAGAATGACAAGAGTTATGGATGGTAAAGAAAGAATTTGCTTCCCTAATTATAAGGCTAATATTTTTAACCTATCACTTACAACTATGCGAGAGATGATGTCTTCAACACCAATAATGAAATCTTCTTTCGTAAGGATAACTTTCATTTTATTTTCTTGTTTCTCCATGTATCTAGCAATACCTCTATGCTCCACATCATATGTTTGAGCTTTGTACTTAGTAATAAATAAATATTCTATTATCAATTTTTAAAAGTTCTTAATTTGATTTAGGGATTTTGTGTATTGTAAAGGTGTAAATAAACTAAAACCAAATTAGTTTAATCAGATTTGTTTCAACCAAGTGAAAATAGTTGTCACCCCTTGAAATAATCTCATTTAATTTAAGTTATTAAATTGTACAAAGCCTAACATAAATCTATATACTAGAAATTAAGTTGTGTAGCTCTGCATGAACTCTACCCACTACATATATCTTTGGTTCAACTTGACTTGATTGTTTAGGTACTGGAGAGCTAGATGGTCAATATATAACACAAAATCTTTTGGTAGAAGGTAGTCTCTCCATTTCTTCAATTCTTGAATTATGGAATAGAACTCCTAATCATACACTAAATACCTTTTTCAGGCATCATTCAACTTCTCACTGAAATAAGAAATTGGCCTTACTTCTTGGCTAAGGACTACTCCTATAGCACTACCATTGGCATCACAATCTACCTAAAATAATCTGTTGAAATCTGGTAAGGCTAGTACCAGTTGCTCCATCACCTTTTTCTACAGTAATTCAAAGATCCTTTATGCCCTAGACGTCCACTTGATCACTTTTCGGTCTCCCCTCATTGTCCCTGTCATTGGTGTGCAGATGGTGCTAAAATTCTTAATGAAATTATGGTAAAATATGGACAAACCATGAAAATATATTACCTCCCCAATGTCTATTAGTGTAGGCCATTCCACAATTTCTCTCACCTTCTCCATATCCATCTTCAATCCATCTGCAAAGATAACAAAACCCAAATAAACCAAGTCTATCTTTACGGAACTACACTTCTTAATGTTAATCATCAACTTCTTTTGCCTCATCCATTGGAACACTTGTCTTATGTGTCAAATATATTGTTCCCTTGTCCTACTGAAAATCAAAATGTCTATACAAACTGTAGACGTATAAAAATGACCATATTCTTCTAATTGCTTCTAATTAATCTAACCCCTCTTCTAAACTTTGTCACATCCCTAAGCAAAGGGAAGTCACTTCTCAAATACCTCAAAGTCTTTGATAACCATTAAAGGCTTTCAACCTTCAACCACTAAATGGCTCAAAGTCTTTGATAACCATTGAAGGCTTTCAACCTTCAACCACTTAATCCTCAAAGTCTCCAATAACCATTAATGGTTAACTCAAACCCTCCTACATGGTTAAAACATTTGTTTTGACTCAACCTCTACCCAACCCAAAGGTCTCATCAGGTCTTTAATGCTTTGACCATGATTATCTCTTAATCATTTGCACAAAGGTTTATCCTTGGATTAACTCTTAATCCAGTGGGTAATCTTAATTTAGACTTGACCCTTAACCTTTAGATAACCATGAGGTCTTCTCAGGCCTTTAATGCCTCCAACCCCTTCTCTCAACCCAATCCTATGTTGACACTTGTCACCATTTCATTGGTGCAAATTGTGCACATGGATCCCCAACTTTCAAACTCAACCCTTGATTAAATCTTTCAATCCTGACCATCCATTGCCCTGTTTTTGCTATAAATAGAGCTCTCATTCTTCCATTTTTAACAATCATCTTTCAAATTTGAAGCATTACACTTATGCTCAAATTATTTCAAGCTTTCATATCATTTATGTTCATCATTTAGCCTCTTTTAGATCAGGAATTAGACTAAATATGCATGTTTAGAATAATCTCTTTATCATTTTAGCTCAATCATAGACTAAATATAGTATGCTAGGATAGTATTCATACTAATCTTGTCATCTTATCATCTAGTTTATTGCATTTCTAAGATCATACATAGTTTAACATCCATTTCATACTAAAATACATCAAAGCATCCCTCGTTCTTGCATTTGTCATCCCTAAACCATTTTGCTCAGTAATCTGAGAGCAAAACATTGGTTTGAGGGACATTGTGAGATAGAGAACCATGGGACCCAACTTGGGAAGCTGAGTAATTTGTTATTACTCCATAGCTTGCATCAAGAAGTCCCGTGTGTGTGTGTGGACTAGTTATTTAGCAATATTTTCACATATTGAGTTTTATCAGCCCACTTTTCCCGCATACACAAACAATGAGAAACTTACCTAGGAATTCCTTCAACACTTCATTCATCAACCACTTGAATGTACTCAATGTGTTAGTGAGTCCAAAAGGAATGACCAGCTAGTCATACAATCATTCTTTGGTTTCAAATGTAGTCTTCCATTCATCACCCTCCTGGATTTTGATATAATGATATCCACTCTTGACGTCAATTTTGGTGAAGTACTTTGCACTACTTAAACAGTCCATTATGTCATCCATCCTTGGTGAAGAAAACCTTTACTTAATTGTGATATTGTTGATGTCTCTTGAGTCAATACACATCCTCCACTTTCAATCTTTATTTGGTGCTAAGGCAATATGCATTGCACATGGGCTCAAGATCTCTCAAATCAATCCTTTAATGACTCTTGTACTTGTATTTTGTAGCTTTGCATTCTTTGTTGATGTCATATGGTGTGCCGCTTTGTTATGAGGTCTATGTGATAGTTGATATTTCAAACTAGTGGCATTCCTTCTAAAACATTTTTTGATATAATTGTTGGCTTGATGATGATTGTAATGTATTCATCACTTGTTGTCATTGATGAAACACTCTCTCACACACATATGATTACATTGACTACCAGTGTAAATTTATTGGTTTACATTGTTAATAGGTATGTTTAAGGTCTATCTCTAATTGGTACTCTGTGTCAACCGGTATGTGCTTAAGAGATAACCCATGGTCACATTAAGTCAACATCAAAATGAAGATGAAAATGAAGATGGAGATCAAACGGAAGATTCCAGGACAACAGCTCACATGTTTTGTTCCAACCGGTATTGACTGTTCTAACCGGTATCTGATTTTGTGATGAGTTACCAGCACCATTTTCTTGACGGTCATTTTTGTGATGAGTTATGTTTACTTGTCTAGATACACTGCACCTAGGAAATTGTGTTTTGATTTCCTATGGCCGACATAAGATTTGTATGTCTATTTAAAGACATATTAGTGAATCATTTAAGAGAGAGAACTGATATAGAAGAGGATTTAATGCGAATACTGATATGCATAAAGAGTGAAAGCTTTTGTTGAAGAGCGATAAGTGTTAAGATGAAGAGAAGTGTTGAATGTACTTAGAATGATCTGATCAAGAAAGTCTTGTGCTACTCAGAATAGATCAAACCTTTCTTGTTGTTTTCTAATCATTACAACATAATCAAATACCCTAACCGGGTAAGCTCTAACAAGCTTCATTGTGCAAATCCTCTAACAAGGTGATCCATTATTTTGGATTCTCAAATCCTCCAACAAGGTTACTCCTAACAAGGTAGTACTCTTAACAGGGTATAAGCTTCTAATCAAGCTTGGGATCTCTAACAAGATTCGCTCCTAGCAGAGCACTTTGTAAGACCTTAATCGGTCAGTTATCTATTACTACAGATAGTTAGCTTGTGAGTTCCATCTCACCGTGGTTTTTACCTATTTGGGTTTTCCACGTATAAACACTTGTGTTATGGTGGATGTTTTACTTTATGTGGATGTTGTTATTTTATTTTGGATAGCATGTATTTTATTTAAATGCTTGGTTAAGTTCATCTACCGGTTAGTGTTTGAAGTTGTGTTTGTTTTGGTGTCACTGATTCACCCCCCCTCTCAGTGCTTTTCAAGTCCATCAATTGGTATCCGAGCCTAACTTCTTTGAATCCTAACTGCTTAGAAGGGAATCTTGAAACTACCATGGGGGACATGAGCTACTTCGAGATGGTTAGAGAGCTAGAAGCTAGCAGAAATGAAATTGAATCTCTTAGTGGCAAACTGAAAGTTTCTCAAGTCAAAAGGAGAGAGCTATTTGAAAAATTTCTAGAAATATCTGATAATTGTTCTTCAGATGAAGCCAATATTGAAGCTTTAGTTGATGAAGTTGAAAAGGTGAACGGTGAAAAACTGAATCTAAGAAGAGAGCTAGAAGGTCTCACTATCCGCATGAGTCAGGAACTTGAAGCCAGAAGAACTGCTGAAGATCTTATCAAGGTAAGAGATCAAGAGATCATAAAGATCAAATGGGAAAAAGACACTATACATGAGGAATTGATTGCTGAAATAGAAGAAAAGGAGAACCTAAAGCTAGACCTTGAGTTGGAATCGTCTCTGAAAGAGAACCTGTCTAAGCATAATGAAGATCTTGTCAAAAAGCTTACTAAAGCCAATGAGAAATTGGAGAAGTTCGTCAAAATTTCTACCATGTTGGAAGAACAAATTCAATCACAAAGAATGAAGGGTGATATCTCTGGACTTGGTTTTCATACAACTGAAAAAGGTGAATCCTCTGGTACAACTAACAAAACTGCTCTAACAAAACTGCTCCTAAAGTCAATAAGACTACCGGTAAGAAGGTTTATAAACCTGTCTGCTTTGTTTGTCACAAGCCTAGTCATACTGCAAATGTTTGTAGAAACAAACCTAGCAGAAATGCAAATTACAATACTAATGCTAGGTATGTGTCTAGAAAGTTTGAAGGTCATTGCTACACATGTGGAATGTATGGGCATAGACATATTGAGTGCAGATATGGATCAAACAATCCTGTACCACACATGCATCCTAGACCAAATGGTGATCGGATAAGGAATTTTGATAACTGGGTAAACCAAAACTGACAAAGATCCTATGGCAACCGGTTTAGTCCATTCGAAATGGAAAAGGCAACAAATGTTGTTTGCACCTTTTGTAATAACTTTGGTCATGTGGCTATGAACTACAGAAGAAGAATAGGAAGAAGAAATGCAGGACCCTGGAGATCATCTGGTATAGTCTATTACCACTGCAACAAACCGGGGCACTTAGCAAATTTTTGCAAATCAAGAAATAATAGACCGGTCAACTCCTTTAAGGATCAGAAAGGCAAACAAAAAGTTGATGTTGAGGAAACCAGAGAAGATATGAATCAGATTTGGAAAAAGAAAGGAGATGACTCGCCTCAAGAAGAAATTGTTCCTTCACCCAGTGAAGAGAATCCAACACCAGTGACTTAAGCCTGTCTAACATGGCTAAGGGGAGCTTAACGGTAAAACATCTCCGGACCCCTTGTAAAATGAGTGGGAAAGAATTTTTGAATTATAAATTTTTGGTAACTTTTTGTTAACGTGTTATCAACCGGTATTTCACTTAAGTGGTAAATAAAAATTAGGGTTTCTAACCTAAAGTGCGAGCATTTATTACAGTTGGTAAAGAGGATAAAAACAAGTTTTACTTTATCATTTTTACCCTAACTCTTTCGAAAAAGAAATTGGAAGCAATTGCAGAGCAGAACAAGATTTTCTTGTTGTCAATTGGAAAATTATTTTGTGTTTAGAGAAATCAAGCTAAATCAAAAGTTGTAGAGAGGCGAATGGGTGTACATTTGGACATTTCAACCGGGAAACGGAGCGACGTGCAAGATACAAGATATTTCTTTGTATACCGCTTCGAAACTTGTTTAACTAGAATGGCATCTTCTTCTAAGTCTTTAGAAAGGTTGATGCTCATTGCTGAGCTTGAGGAAGCTCTAAAGGCAGATGCAATTATGTCTTATAATGCATTATCGCAAGTCCCAAGCGGTGTTGTGGTCAAAGGTGACTTGTCCAGCTATATAGATTGCAAGATAGAAGATTTAGGAACTCTACACATCTATACTCAGCTGAAATCACTCTGTGATAAGAGTGGAAAGATTGAAACCAAATATGCTAGGGTTTTTGAAAAAGGGTTTCATAATGCCGCATATTTTCTTGAAGATTTTGAGGAAGAACACATAAGAATCATCTTGAGTCGAGTCCACGGAGAGAATATGTATTTGGAAAGGACCCATACAATAACCAAGGAAGCTATTAGGGCTGTAACGGGTTATTGCTCAACCAGTGAAATTCCTGTGTTAAGAAGAATTTTAAAGGATACTGTCTTCAAGTTAACCGGTTCTATATCTGATAAGCGTGCTTTTTCTATCAACAATATTAGAGACCCTATGGTGAAACTTGTAGTGATGGTGATAGGCTACCAGGTATTCTACTCCAGTAGACTTAACAATGTTCCATCCGCAACAATTCACACAGCACATAGAATGATTATTGATAATGAAGACTATGATATTTGTGAAGCCATCAGAGACCAATTATTTCAAAATTTGAAATCCAACAAGAAGGACAACACACAAAAGTTCAAATATGGTCAGCTATTAGCCGGGTTTTATTTTCTATTTTCAGAACTTCCTACCAGGTATTGGAGATATTTAATGGTCCAAGGAACAACCGGTCAATGCATAGATCAAGAACAACATTAAGGTTGTGAAGAATACTTTTTCAGCTTCCGTGAACAATTATTTTAATGAATTTCAGAACAAGATGAGCATGAGAATGAGGTTACCTAAAGATGTGGTAAAACACTTTGCAAAAGACATATTCTTCATGGTTACCACTGACTTTTGCTTGATGCAAGCAATTGAACCTAGAGAGGAAGAGATGGAAGATATGAGCTATGAGGTTAATCATGATTTACTGGTCGGCTATGCTAATACCCTCTTAGCATCGCCTAAAGATAAAAAGAAGGCAAAATTGGACATTGTGGCAGTCCAAGTTGCACCAACTGAAACAGGTACTACACCTGTAGCTAAAGTGAAAGGAAAGAAAAAGAAGTCTGATGAAAAATCTTCTGTGAAAAAGACCACAAGGGTGACTCAGAGTGTCCTAACCAAGAAGGAACTAGCACCTAAAGTATATGTAGAGAAGGAGAATGTACCAAAGAAGAGAAATCAGAAATTGATTTTGCAACCAGAGTCTGAGGGTACAAATTCTGAAGAAAACCAAAGAAGGAAAAAACAACTGGCAGAACACCCAAGAAGGTAAAGGTAGTGCCAAAGGCAACTACACCTATAGATATTGCTACCTACAAACCTGACACATTTTTTGAGAGGACAATGAAGACATTAGGAAGAAATAGGTTTGATAATATCAAAGAATATTTTGATTTTTTCACTGAAGATGAGCAGAAGCAAGTAATCCAACATGTAATAACTTATTTGGGTCATTACAATAGATTTCCGCATGACTTGGAAAAAGATATTTCAATCTCTTTGTATAATACTCTGTTAGATAAATGGGAGGAAGCAATTCAATTGGAAAAGAAGATTATTGATGAAATATTTGTACAGAATTTTTCCAATCTATCATCGGATGGAATTAGTGCTTTAATTGAGCAATACAAAGTATATTTTAATTTTAAAGTGAGAAGATTGAATCTTCTTAATGCAAAAAGGTCAGTTGTTGAGTCTGAGACACATCAGCTAGCTTGTGTAATCAAAAAGAGGGAAGAAGTCATCCACTCTAGCAATAAGGATGATACTACAGATGATGTTCCTCGACCGAAAATGGATGAAGAGGAAATTGTTCAAGCTGACATAATCTATCCAATCAAGAAGAAGGATGATTCCATTATTCTTGTTGATGAAGATGTTCAGGACACAGTAGACCTATCTGGAGACATTACTACACCAGATATGGATCCTCCTACAATCACTGAAGTACAAGTTACATTAGTTGAACAATTGGGTATTCAACTTACAATGGACAATGAACCGGCAACAAAACAATTGGAGAAACCCCAATCTCCACCGGTCATTAAAACTACTCAAAAGGAGTCTACTGAGGAAGTTGTCACTCAGCTAACTAAAGATACAACAGAGAAGAACACAGAAAGAGCTATCATTAAGAGCGTACCCCCTGAACCGGCGAAGCAGAAACTACTTGAAGATGATGATGATGATTCTTTAAGTATCTCAGGACCCATTGACATGAACACTTTGAGTGCATCATAAATGATGAAGATTGCTAATGTTATGCAATCTTGAGCACACAAGAAGAGACTGAAAGAGCAAAGGATTGAAGCAGAGACAATCCAGAATGCAGTAGAAATTTTGTCTATTTTACTACCGGAAACAGCTGTTGCACATCTTCCTACACCCATCAGCAAACTTGGTCAGTTAGTTGCAGATGCATCTAATAAAATCAAATCGCTTGAAGATGCTGCTCAAATGTCTGCTGAGAAGAGCCACAAGAATAAATATGGAGATAAACTGGCTAAAAACATTGAAAGTGGCAAAATGGATTTATCTCATAATGGAAGTTTGTTGAAGAAAGCTATTGAATCTAGAGGGAAGTATCTTGCCTCTACCTCCAATGTTACTTTCTTTTACTCTGACATTTCTAAGAGTCAAGATGAAACCGGGCAAGAAATAGAAAGGTTATGCAAGGCATATGTCCCACTCTAGGACTCCATTCATGCCTTTAACCGGTCTATAGATGATTTGCATGACATACTGAACATGAATGATTATGAGAAGGCTAAGAGATTTCGATCTCTAAGAGAGCTCAAGAGTCAGCTCACCTCACAGGTCGACATTCTTTAGAGAACCTACTCCAATGCAGAAGCTATTCTTGCTACTCCTAAAACCTACACGCTAGACTCAATGGAAGAATTATATTCCCAGTTGATGTCTACCTCTGAGTATATTGCTAACATACTAGAATCATGGGAAAATGCTTTATCCCAGATGAAGCAGAATTTCAATGATATTTTTATGAGACTAGCCAATGCATGAACTTCTAAAAAAAATTGTAATATATGTTGAACACTTTGATACCGATTTTCTATATATATGTATATATTTTACTTCATCATTTTGGCATTGTTGTCAAAGGGGGAGTAATAATATGTATGTGTGTATTTTGAAAATTTTGTATTTATGCATGCATTAAGGGGGAGTATTGCATTAAAAGGGGAATATGAGTACATATGTAAATATGTTGTATATGCACACTTAGTGGTATTGTATTACTCTAAAATTTTCTAAGTGTTGCCATCAATGCCAAAGGGGGAGATTGTTGGCTTGATGATGATTGTAATGTATTCATCACTTGTTGTCATTGATGAAACACTCTCTCACACACATATGATTACATTGACTACCGGTGTAAATTTATTGGTTTACACTATTAACCAGTATGTTTAAGGTCTATCTCTAACCAATACTCTATGTCAACCGGTATGTGCTTAAGAGATAACCTGTGGTCACATTAAGTCAGCATCAAAATGAAGATGAAAATGAAGATGGAGATCAAACGGAAGATTCCAGGACAACAGTTCACATGTTTTGTTCCAACCGGTATTGACTGTTCTAACCGATATCTGATTTTGTGATGAGTTACCAGCACCATTTTCTTGACGGTCATTTTTGTGATGAGTTATGTTTACTTGTCTAGATACATTGCACCTAGGAAATTGTGTTTTGATTTCCTATGACTGACATAAGATTTGTATGTCTATTTAAAGACCTCTTAGTGAATCATTTAAGAGAGAGAACTAATATAGAAGAGGATTTTATGCGAATACTGATATGCATAAAGAGTGAAAGCTTTTGTTGAAGAGCAATAAGTGTTAAGATGAAGAGCAGTGTTGAATGTACTTAGAATGATCTGATCAAGCAAGTCTTGTGCTACTCAGAATAGATCAAACCTTTATTGTTGTTTTCTAATCATTACAACAGAATCAAATCCCCTAACCGGGTAAGCTCTAACAAGCTTCATTGTACAAATCCTCTAACAAAGTGATCTATTAGTTTGGATTCTCAAATCCTCCAGTGAGGTTACTCCTAATAGGGTAGTACTCTTAGCAGGGTATAAGCTTCTAATCAAGCTTGGGATCTCTAACAAGATTCACTCCTAGAAGAGCACTTTGTAAGACCTTAACCGGTCAATTATCTATTACTCCATATACTTAACTTGTGAGTTCCATCTCACCGTGGTTTTTACCTATTTGGGTTTTCCAAGTATAAGCACTTGTGTTATGGTGGATGTTATACTTTATGTGGATGTTGTTATTTCATTTTGGATAGCATGTATTTTGTTTAAATGCTTGGTTAAGTTCATCTACTGGTTACTGTTTGAAGTTGTGTTTGTTTTGGTGTCACTGATTCACCCCCCCTCTCAGTGCTTTTCAAGTCCATCAATAATGTCTTTGTATTCTTCGAGCAAATCTTCAACCTCCTCTTGTGTTGGTGTCTTTGACATCCTTGCTACTATATTTTTTAGGAATGAGTGTAGAGAAGGTGTTCTCGTATTTCAATCCATCTAGAAACTTCCTCTCGTTCACCAAAAAAATCCTTGCACTATTTCACACTACTTTCTTTTGTTCTTCCTCTTGGGGAATTAAGATGTGCTTCTTTCCATTCATAGTTACTGTGTAGGTGTTCTTCATCCCATCATGTATGGATCTTGTATCATACCGCCATGCTCTCCAACAACAAATGGTAGACATCCATCAACATGATATCACACAACACTTCATCCCTATAGGAACGATTGTGAAAAATGATAAGGCATTGTTCACATACCAAAATTTTGTGATCATCTTGAATCCAAGCACTTTGATATGGGTTTGGGTGTTTCAGCCTCTTCAAGTTAAGCTTCTAGACCATCTCTTCAAAGACTAAATTGTTTGCATTCCCACTAGCAATGATGATCTTACAACACTTGCCTCCCAACTTGCATCTTGTTTGGAATAGGTTCCTTCTTTGTGTCAGTTCATCTTTGATTTCTATTTGCAACAAGGCTCTCCTCATGACCAATGATTTTCCCTTTTCTTGATGTCCTATAGATCTAGATGATTTATCTCATTTCTACTTGGCATAGGCATTTATGACTCCAAAATCTATTGTGTTCCTTGCACTTCCTTAGCAACATTCAAAATCACAATGTTCCACTTCCCCACACTTAAAAAAAGTTCCTTGAAATGATCCTTGGTCAAATTTCCTCTCATTCCTCCAATAGTCTTCTCCTTCCTTCTAGTTGTAATATGAATCTTCCCTAGGTCTTCTTTCCTCTCTTTGGGAAGGGCTTCTTCCTCTATTGTGCTAAATGTAAGGCCTCCTCTCAGTGCATTGTGTCTATCATTTTGAAATGAGCTCTATTTTTTTCTTTCTAGCATGCGCTCTACTCTCCTAGCTATCTTTTCTTCTACCTTTAATACAAAGTGGTAGGATTCTTCCATGGTGGTCATCTAAATGAGGCTTAATTCCTTTGGAATGTTGGTTTCGAGATCATTGATGTATCATGCCACCTTTTCCCTTTTAGCTTCACTATGTCCAGTCCTAATGATAATATTGTGGAACTTCTTAGAGTACTTTTTTTCTCCCTCTATCGCAAGTTTTGAAGTTTGTTCAATAGTTTTAACTCATAAAAAATGGGTTTGAATTATTTTTTCAATTTCACTACCATCCTCTACCATTTTGTGATTTGTTCCTTCCCTCTTTGGTTTCTATCCTACTACACTTCCTTCTACCAAATGGTCACATGCCCCCTCAACTTGGTTTTGATAAACCTCACTCACTCTGAATATTCAACCTCCTCATATTCGAAGTACTCTCCCATCTCATTTATTCAATCGATCAACTCTTTGAGATTCAATTTTCCAACGTAACTAGGAATTTCAATCCTCAACTTTTTTTCCCAATCTTGGCAATAGCTTTATCATTTTTATCTAATCTAACTCTTCTTCTTCTTGGCTTTCCTCCTCCCAATCTTGTATCCTTAGTTCCTCCTCATCACTCTCCTCTCTCGATTTAGGTTTTATGCTCTTTCTTCAGTCCTCCTCCAAGATATTCAACTATTTCTTCATGCCCCTCATCATATCCATCATCTCCTTTATCTTTTCAATAACATTGGCCATCACTAGCATCCTTCTTGGCAACATCTTTTCTTTGGACTAGGTGCGACTACCTCAATTTGGCAACCTGGTTTAGGGTTACAACTACCTCAATTCGATGCTCAGTTGAAAATGCCTGCAACTTGCCTCTAGTCAGTGATCTATCCATACTAGGGTCTTCTAGAACACACACTTCCATAGGATTTTGAATCTTTCTCTGATACCACTTGATGCTATCTAGGACAAAGAGTTCGTAATGGACTGTCCAACCTTGCAACCAATACTTCATATAATAACTCCTCAAAAAATGAATGCAAAATAGAAGTATAAATTTTATTGATCATAATAGAAATCTTGCATGCTTGCAAGTCCTCACATGCCAAAATACATTTGGCACATTGGCCCCACATGCTGGCGCACATGCCACCATGAGTTTATTATAGAGAAAAATACTAAAAAAATAGTCAAATTTTGAATCTACCTTTTCCTAACTACTACATCCTAACTACCAATGCCAATCTCCATAGACTTTCAAATGTGTTCATATATAAACTCAATGCACTAAAAATGATCCACATCAGCCTTCCTCGGGTTCTAGGTCTTATTTCCAGTGTAATGTGTTTGCTAGCCCTAGATGATTAAGAAGGTTCAAAACTTGATGCAGATGGGTGAAAACCCATTTGAAGGTTGTCTAGCCCCATATCTACAGTGTGAAATGTTGCATAGGCTCTACAATATTCATAATTTTTTTGCATGCTTCCCCTTTAGGTCTGGCCTCAAGTTCTCCAAGATGCTCCTACAATAATTACACTTACATCTTGTGGGAAACAAATTCTTCCTTTGGGCTTGTTCTTCCTCATCATTTAACAAGACTCTTCTAGTAACAATAACCTCTCCTCTCTCTACATATTTAGAATGTAAGGACTTAGAATCTTCTTTTACATGGGAAACTCATGCATTACCCTCAGGTATTTTGTTTGTCCTCCATTGATGTTGGGGACACTCATAGGCTCTATGTTCTTCTTATCCATAGTGGAAACATGTTCCATGGAAGCCTCCTCTTCCTAGTCCTCATCCTTTTCCTCTTCCTCTTTGATCTCCATTATTTTTATCACGAGAATGGTAGAATGTTCCATGGAAACCTCCTCTTCCTAGTCCTCATCCTTTTCCTCTTCCTCTTTGATCTCCATTATTTTATCACTAGAATGGTAGACATTATTTCCCTTCTGATTCTAACAACTACGAGATTCTTCATTCTCCTTGTGGTCTTCATTTTGGCCTCCATAAGACCATCCAATAATCCTTTCACTATGACCTCTTTCATTTTTCTTCTTCTCAATCTTCAATTCAACTTCTCTTCTACCTTCAGAGAAAAATAATATGCATCTACAATGGTAGACATTCTTACTAAAATGAATTCATCTTGAATGCTTGGTTTTAACCTATTTATATAATGGGCAACTTTATCCTTGTTAGCCTCAAAATGACCCATTCTGATAAAGCTTCAATAGAAATCTCCTATATACTCTTTGACAAATTTTCTTGCAAGCTTCAACCATTGCATCTTCTTTAGAAAATCAAGCTCATAGTAAAAAAGAATGAACAGTCTCTTCAAATTTCCACCATCCAATCCCATCTCATTATTTTATATTATCCTCTTATATTTCTTTCTAATTGAACTTCTTTCCACCAAATATTAGCATGAACCTTTAGCTTGGTCTTTCCAAAATTGATCCTTCTAGGATCTTCTACCTCTTCATACTTATAATACTCCTCCATATCATTGATCCAGTTGATTAATTCCTTTGGATTTATATTTGTAGAAAATATAGAAACCTCAATCTTTTTCCTCTTTCCAATCTTGGAAATCAACCTCAAAAATATATCTTCTTCAAGATTTTTTCTTCTTATTCTTTTTCAAATAATTCTCCTTCAGATTCATCGTCACTTTTATCTAATCCTCCAGCATTAACTCCTTTACACAACTCCTCTTGTAGTGCTTGAACTTGTCTCTAGAGGACTCTAAAACCCTTGTCTATCACAACAACATTTCTTCATCCATAGTTCCTTCACGAAGGCATTTTTTTCACTTGTTCTCACAAACCCAAAACTACAGTCGTTGTGTGAATTGCCTCATATTCAATGATTTATTAACACACTTAGTAACTTTTGCTTTGATACCATTGGATGAAGGGTACTCTTACAAACCCAAACACACAACAACAAAAAGATAAATACATATAAAATGAAAGAAAGAAACACTTTCTTTCAATTATCCCAGTGAAATGAGAACTACAACATTACAAAAATTACATGCTACGACCATATGGTCTAAAATCATTATAAAAAATAACTCTCTAAGAAAACCCTACAATCTAGAGCCCCAATTCATACAGATGGGTCTGTCCCTTGTAAATCTCGGTTCTCCTCTTTATTAGCACCAATTAGAATATTCTAGAAAGTGTAACTTCTCTTCTTTTTGGTACCCAATGGTCCAATGATTCATTTCCTTCTTAAATGGTTTTTTTATTGAAACTTGAGTTTTAGTGGCACAACTTCTAGGAGCTATAATTTTTTTCTTGGGCATTCGATTTGCTATTATAACATTGTTGGAAATATCACAAAGAGAGATCTACATCACTAAATAAATTTCAAGGTCCATTTGTCTGAATTTGAAATATTTTAGAGGCTTCTAAGGTTATCAATTTCGAGTTTGAAACTTCGTTGGAGAAATTTTTTGAGATGAAAACTTTAATATCTTCGAAATGATGCAGGATATTGAGATAAATATTTCACCAATAAATTTAGTTTTCAATTTCTCTCCTTGGGGTCAGTTTTCATGTTCATACGAACTTGAATAGGTTGAATTACTAAAAATAGTATGTGAATATTTTTGGTTGTTTCAAGCTTTTGATTATCCTACACCTACAAGTAAGTGTCATCATGGGCTCCAAAACAAATAAAGAAAATGACAATACAATATTTTGGGCGATGCAAGATTTCCCTTACACCATGGTGGATTGCATCAATTGTCATGCATAAATAAAGATAACATGGTGTTGGTTAACACATTTTGTTCCCCTTAAAATATAACAATATGATTCCTAGCTCCGGACTAGGGAACAAACCATTAATCAATAATTGGATAAGTTGCATATTTTTCTGCAACTTTCCTCTGAATTTTAGACGTACAAATCCCTCTTATGATATAAACTTGGGGTTTTTTAGGGTGTTATTTTAACCAGAAAGTAGGAAGGCAAAAATTTTAACTAGAAAGTTCTAAAGGTCAAGTAACCAGCCATAAAGATAATGAAAGAATCCCTCCAAATAATTATTCAACTAACCATTGTTGGCAAAAACAATGAAGGAAATTTGAGAGGGTAGGGGGGGGTGAATCATTTTTCACCGGATTAACAAACTTAAGCTCAAGTGCAAATCTGATTAACTGCAACAACAACAAAGATAAACAGATTGATATGACAACACACAACACCAAGATATTGATGTGGAAAACTTGGTTAAGGAAAAACCACAGTGGGAACCTACCCACAATAAGATGATACTCTACAGTAGTTGTATACACCTAAAAACGGTCTGAAAATGATTAATTAAATAAGCAATTATTTAATTAATCTCCCTTCCCAATTTAATTGAATTCACTAAGCAATTTGATTAAATTTCCCCTTTCATCTACTTATTAATAAATCTAAGGATTTATTAAATAGGTTCATTTCATCCCCTTTAATTAATTAATTCCCTCCATCCAAATTCATTTCTTCTAAATCCCCTAATTAATTAAAACAAATCAAATTTATGAGTTGTTGAGATTAATTATCCTTTTCATATTATTTGAATTTTTAAATTCAAATTCTCCTAACTTCTACCACTCCTAAACCTAACCATTCCTAAACCTAACCATTCCTAAACCTAACCCATTCTACCTACCACCATGTCCCCTTTCATCCAACATCTTCTAGAACCTTTGTGACACTTGTCACTAAGTGTTCCCTTTCATCCTACCTCTTCTAGAGTCCTCTTGACACTTGTCACCATAGAGATGACATATGTTCCCTTTAATCCAACCCCCTTTGCCATCATCCTCCAATTTAACCATTGATATCTTCAGATCAATCTCAACCGTTGATTCTTGACAACTCACCCCTAGCCTTGAAAAATCCTATAAATAGACCTCATTTTGGAGCTCAAAGGGTCCCAATTTCATATCATGATTTATTCATCTCATTTGCATTCATGCATTGTTATTATAGGCATCTAGCTTATAGTTTATCAGTTTTAGCAATGTTATCATGCTCAATTTTAGCTTAAATCTTAGCTTAATCATGCTAGATCAATCATTCATGTATCTTAATTATGCTATTCTTGCTAGATCATGCATTTTTATCATTCAAATCCTCCATCTAAGTGTAGTCAAGTCACTGGATTATGCATAATCAGATCTGAGAGCATTTTTCATACTCGCATTTACTAGGAGGCAATAAGTCGATTAGCTATGGTTTTGTCTTTCTTTGATTTAAATCTTCTAACCATGCTTGTAATGATTTATTGAGTGCATTGTGGTTGTAGGTATAGGTACAATTCACAGAGCACGACAGTAGTATGTGAAAATAATTACAATGGAGAATGTACATGCATTTAGGCTCACTATTCAAAATACAATAACCCAAAAGGCTACAACTCTCAGGGAAGGTCTCACTGACTTACAAATATTCAAACAACAATCCAAAATCAAATGAACTAAAAGAATAGCATCTATAAATGACTGATGACAGTTCCGGTTAAGCACATTTGTCTGCTCTACACCTCTTCAATCTTTGCTCAATCACAAAGTTGAAGGATGTATTTGCTTTTTCACACCTTTACCATTTTTTGATAATGCAGACACAACACTAATACACAATTTACATTATTATATCACCTATTTATACAATTCATTAAACTTAACTACAAGGTCGACCAAACCCTCAACTCACAATTACTAAATTACATCACATGATACAAAGATCGACCACCAGACTAATATTATGATATGCATGACATAACTTGGATCTAAACCAAATTCTCAAACACACAACACCATCGAAAATCACACCAAGATCAACCGCAACACGCTACACCACCAAATAGGTCTCATATAGAATGAACAACTCCACCCGATAATAAAAACACCAAAACCATGCATAACAATCAATGTGGATCATCAAAACAAATAAAAAATAATTAGGAAACACCAACAAGCACATTAGAATCATCTGCAACAGTTGTACCAACACCACATATCAAATCTTGATCGATCAACATTTGAAACTCAAGAACACTCAAACAACAACAACTACCACGAGGAAAGATAACTTGTGGAGCACCAAATCATGATCCATCTGAAATGAAGATACAAAAGAACATCCCAAACAATCTCCAAAATCTAAACTCAAGATTTGATCATAGTGGGATATATCGGAGGAAATACTGAACTCTGCGAAGCACTGATCAGAAGAACCAAACTGTAAACTGGATCATATGATACGATCAATTAAGCTCTCAGATTACTGAAACTGATACAAAAAGATACTAGAAATACTCCATATACCTAATCGTCATCCCAATAAACAAATCTACAACAATCAAAGCAACAAATCACAAGAATATGTTGACATCAATGACAACAACATATCCAAGAAGAAACAATGTCCAACAATCTCCCCCTTTGACATTGATGGCAAAATATGGATGTGAAAAACAATCAATGCAAAGAAAGAAAACATCTCCAACAATATCCCCCTAAGATCAAGCAGATAAAAAAAAATTTCACATGCTTTATCTCCCCCTTTGACATCAATGATAAAGGTTTTCAAAACAAAAAACCAAACTTACTCTCCCCCTTAGAATAAATAAATCATGATTATAACCAACTCAACTAAACCATAAACAAACTACTCCATCAGAGAAGCAACATAGGCTCATCAATCTAGACAAGAAGATAAGATTGTTAAGTCCACTAGATTGATGCAACTTAATGCATCTAGTTCCCATCAGGAGGGGTGGATACCCCTAACTTGTCTCTCAAATAGACAAATGTATCTGCAGCAAAAGGCTTGGTGAAAATATTAGCAATTTGTTCCTTTGTAGACACATACTCTAACTTCACTTCCTCTTCACTAACTTTTTCTCTCAAGAAATGATACTTGATTGATACATGTTTAGTCTTTGAATGTTGTACTAGGTTCTTTGACATATTAATATCTCATCATAGATGATTCTGATATCCTTCAACATTTGTTTCATCCAAATTACCTGAGTGCAATTACTGGCAGTAGCATTGTATTTAACTTCAGTAGTAGAGAGGGAAAATAAATCTTGTTACTTGCCCATGAAACCAATTTCTTACCTAAAATAATACACCATCGGAGGTACTCTTCTGGTCATCAATATCACCAGCCCAATCAACATCAATGTAAGCACATAATATGAAATCATCATTCCTTAGATACCACAAATCATAATCCACAGTTCCTTTCAAGTATCTGAATATCCTCTTTACAACAATGACATGACTCTCTTTTAGATCAACTTGATATCTAGAAGCCATGCACACATCATACATAATGTTAGGTCCAGTCTGAGTCAAGTATAACAGTCTATGAACCATATATATGTACAAGATCTGATTAGCTTTTGGAGATTCATCATTTTTAGATAATTTGCATCCAGTCACCATAGGAGTTCCAACTAGTTTAGAATCTTCTAACCCAAACTTCTTCAGTAACTACTTCACACATTTAGTTTGAGATATAAAAATACCTTTTGCAGTCTATGAAATTTGCAAACCTATGAGAAATTCCATCTCTCCTATCATAGACATCTCAAATTCTTTCTGTATATCACTGACAAACTTCATACTCAAGTCATCATCTCCTCCAAAGATAATGTCATCAACAAAAACTTCAACAATCAAAATGTTATCATTCTCAATCTTGAAATATAGATTACTATCATCAATACCTTTATTAAATCCTAATTTTAATAAATACTTATCCAATCTAGCATACCAGGCTCTAGGGGCTTGTTTCAGTCCATAAAGATCTTTCTTCAGTTTTCATACCATGTCTCCATCATCTGATAATGAAAATCCATCAGGTTGTTCAATAGAGACTTCTTCCTCAAGATCACCATTCAAAAAGGCTGACTAAAAATCCATCTGATATACCTTGAAATCCTTGTAAGCAACATATGCAAACAATAGTCTAACAGCTTCAAGTCTAGCTACTAGAGCAAAAGTCTCCTCATAATCAATCCTTCCTTTTGTGAGTATCCTTTGCATACCAATATTGCTTTATTTCTGACAACTTCACTGGCTTCATTCAATTTGTTTCTGAATACCCATTTAGTACCAATCACATTCTTGTCTTTAGGTCTAGGCACAAGTTCCCATGTGTTATTCTTTTCAGTCTAATTCAATTCTTTTTCCATAGACTTGTAGCATCCTAAAATTGCGACACTTGCAATTTCGACTGCATTTAGGTCTTCACGATGGCGGCGCAACGTTGAACCTGAATGGAGACCCCGAAACCTGTTTACGACACCAAAAACTGCATTTTTCAGCACCCTGGCCTGATCCTCCTTGCACCCTGCTGTCCCGGGAGGTGGGACCATGGCGCCCAGCACCCTGGTCCCTGGCCCTATTTTGGGCCCAGTCTCTTTTGGGCATCGGGTCTTTAAGTTTGCAAATTGGAAAATATTGTTTCTAGGTCGGCCTAAGGTCGGAAAAATCAGTCTATCAGCCCTAATTGACAAGTATATAAACTACATTTCCCCTCCCATTTGAGGAGGCAAGGAAAAGGAGGAAAATATATGCAAGCAAGAGGCGGAAGCGATATTCAAACATTCAAACATTCAAGCATTCAAGCATTCCTTCAAGCAATTGAGCATTCTAAGTCTCCATTCAAGGCTATGTGTTGCATTCAAGACAAGGATTCAACCATTGAAAAGGAGATCACTTACAACATACAAAATACAACATTCATTACACCTTCGCATGTAAGAATACAAACATTCTTACAACAAAGTATTAGTACTTGTTTACATTACAAACATTTACATTTACAGCATTCTCATTTCTTGGTTAATTCCAAAACTGGGGTTTGACCTAAAGGCAAACCCCTAATCCCTAACCCCCCAATCGTCCTCTCTTTTCTGTGTGTAGGTTGCAGGTACGCGGCTATAATTGAAGATCTGGAATCCTTGTGCAGAGACGAACAGATCCCCCTTCGTTTCACGGATTTTTCGGAGGACCGTGTGCACGCCGGGCGCCATCGTCCCGTCAACTTTCGCCCGAATTTGCAGAACAGCATCATCTCGACATTTTACTGCTAATTCCAAGTTCGCAGCTTCATCCCATATCCCTATCTCTGTTTATAAGTGAATCTTTCTTACTTTACATGCATTCCTAGTTCAATCTTTCTATCTACAATCTTTACAAAAGAGGGTATCCTTGATGTCTCAACCCTTGAAACTCATTTAGAATCCAATCCTGCATTGTGTGGGATTGGATCTTGTGGGTTTCAACCCCTCTTTTGAATGTAAAGTCCCTCCTAAGTGAAAACCGTCAATCCTAGTGACCCCCTTTCTCCTTGGAGTGGGGGAGAACACCTAGGGTTCGATTTTCCGCTTTACATTTTGGTGAACCCGACACGAACATTCTAATTCTGATTATTCATGGTTAGATCTGAAAAATTTGCTTCCTTAATTACATTTTCATGTTTGATCTTTTGCAAATTTTAGAGGTTAATTGCACAAAACCCTAAATTTTCTTTTTGATAATTGAGCTTGCGAAATGTTTAATTGTTAATGCTTGTTTCAGATCTACCCTTCTACTGCAAATTATCAAATCATATCTGTGCTTTAATTTTGAAAATTAAGTGGTTAAGTGTTAAAACCCTAATTTTTTAAACCCTCTTGATTTAGCCTTTGATTGATGATTTCACTAATCAAAACACTTCCAAATCGGCTGTAACTTTGGATTCCGCAACAAAATCATAATATCTCTCATCCCTGAAAATTTAGAAAAAAGTTGCAAGGACCGTGTGCTCCCCGAGCGCCATCGTCCCCGACATTTTTTCCGAAATTTCGGGAGCTAGATCTTACTGTATTTTTCTGCTAAAATCCAGAATTTTGGCGAATTTCATCAATTCTAACACTTTCAAAATTAAAGTCAACGTTGGTCTAGTGATTGCTTGGATTAAGGCTTCTAATCATTCAAAAATTGTTGAAACTGAAATTCATGTCAAAATTGTGCTTCTTACTATCCTAAATCTGAAAAGTGTGTTGGCATTCATTCGAAATTTCAGTGCTTTATTCAAATTTTTGCAATTTGTGACTTTTGAAATTAAATGTTTAATTGCAACAACCTTGATTCCACTTTCAAAATTGAATTTTGTGTGAAATTGAGTCAATTTTTAAATTTCAAAACCTGCATTGCTTTTAGTATTCCCTCTAAAATCATAAAATTCAAAATTTCAATTTCCCTCTCTTTTTCAAAATTCAAATTTTGCATTTTTCAACAATCTTGGTAGGGTTCAATTTTGAGATTGCAACTTTAATTTGGCCTATCTACAGATCGTAAAATCACTCAATTTTTTCAGATTAGCTTTAAAATCATCATAACTTTCATCCCTGAAAATTTCAAAAAAAGTTGCGAGGACCGTGTGCACTCCGTTTGCCACGGTCTCGGACATTTTTTCTGAAATTTCGGGAGATTGTCCTGATTGTATTTAACAGCTTAACTCTAGGAGATTGGCTGATTTTATTGAAATTTGCTTCCTCTAAATTCAAAATTTTCTCTCTCTCCCTAGTGCATGAGTTTTACAACAATAAGCCCTACTTACACTATTCTCGTTAGGCGAAGCCTTAGAATTAAGTCTTTCCAAGGTTTAATTACTGAGGAGATGGAACCTAATTTGAATGGCCTTTTTAACGAGGACACGGGTAATTCCTCTAATCCTCTTAATGATGAAGAAGCTCTCCATGAGATTTCTGAAGAACAACTTTTGAAATTGGATAACCAATTTGACGATTTTCGACAATGGATGTCTCAAGAATACCCCGATAGTCAAGCTCTTCCTTTAATTGAGGGTCTAAAATGTAAGGTTCAAAATGATAAGAATGGAATTGATATTTTGCATAGTATTGCACACATTATGGATTCGAATACGATGCCTATGAAGAGTTGTGCCGAAACTTTAGGTTATACACAACCTCCTACTCAAGTTAATCATTCTATTCCTTTGACAACTCCTATTGCTAGTATACCTACTTCTACATCAAACATAATGACTACTTCAATACAAGACATTCCTCCTATGATCACCAGTCATGGGGGCAATCCTTCTTCTTCAATTAACCCTCTTCCTTCATTCAATCCGACTTCTTCATTCATTCCTTCAATGAGTGTTCCTATTACATCTCCACAAATGAACCTGGCGCAAGGGGGCAATTCATTTAATCATTCCATTCCTCCTTGTAGTGTTCCTCCTTTCCAATCATCTCCTATGACTAACTATCATAGTGTCCCGCCACCTTACTCTCAATCAATACCTTCTTTCAATAACATAATACCTCCATCTCAATCTAACACGTCTAATGTGAATTCTTTGACTGAAGCAACCATTAACAATCTTGCACAAACTGTCTCTTCTTTACAGCAACAAATTGCTTCTATGAATCAATCTAAGTTTAGTGTGCCCACATTTGATGTTGTGAGCCCACTTTCTCTTGACATTGTTCGAGCTATTCCCCCTAAGCATGTTGAACTCCCACAGTTGGAGCTTTATAATGGTAAAGGTGATCCTCTAAAAAATGTTAAGACTTTTCAAACAATATGTACCGATTTTGCTCATGACCAAAGATTGCTTGCAAAACTATTTACTAGAACATTAAGAGACAAGGCTCTACAATGGTATTGCTCATTGCCTTCCTATTCTATTACTTCTTTCCAACAACTTGCAAATGCTTTTATTCAACAATTTCAAAACAATATAAGTCCTAAAGTTACTTTGATTGATTTAATGCATTGTAAACAAGGTGTTAAAGAAAAAGTGACTGATTTCATTGGTAGATATAAGCATTTGTATGCTCAAATTTCTTTTCCAGTGCCTGACAATGATATTCAAAGAATCTTTATTTCTAATTTACAAAAAGATATTAGAGAAAAACTTGTGTTTTCTGAGTTTACTTCTTTCCAACAGTTGTGTGCAACTCTTCACAATTATCAACTGACTGTGAGTCAAATGGAACAAGCAAATCCTATGGCTCCGAGTGATAAGGGTGATAGTAGTCAACAACCATTTGGGAAGTTTAAACCGAACAAAGAGTCCATTAAATTCAATGAAAACATCATCAACAACAATGTGAATGCAGCATCAGGTGTGCCTCCTATTTCTAAGTTTTTCAAGAACGAAAGAAAGTTTACTCCTTTGAATGATTCATTGCATAGTATTATGAATAAGTTATTGGAACAAAGTGTGCTTACTCTTCCTCCTATAAGGCAAATAGATCCTGCAAAGATTAATTCACCCTATTTTGATAACAAATCTTTTTGTCAATTTCATCGTCAACCTGGGCATGATACTGAAAAATGTTTTGCTTTAAAGGGTAAAATTCAAGATTTGATTGATAATAATACTATCTCTGTTTCTGGTGTGAATGATAAAGGCAATACATCTGTAGCTCCTCCTAACCAAAATCTCAAGATTTTTACTGATCCGTTACCTTCTCATACCTCTAATGCGATTGATACTAATGATTCCTCTGTCTCACCTGATGATCTTGTGTCTATGACTCCGAATGTGATTAACTTTGTAGAGCAGCAGAAAATCCCTAAAGAACCTTCCATCACATTTGATTCCAGTGAAACTATCAGGGCACCTGATGGTCCTTTATATATAGTTGCAAAAGTCAAGAATACACCTTGTCGTGGAGTGCTTATTGATCCTTCTTGCATGGTTAATGTCATTACTGAAGAATTTCTTTTTACTTTGCAATTGAATCAAGTGATCTATGACGAAACAAATGTGGTTGTGAAATTATTTGATGCATTTTCTTCTCCTGCAATTGGTTCTATTACATTACCTATTGAGGTCCATAACAAATCTCTTGATGTGGTCTTTGCTATTATTCCATCGTCTGAACAATTTTCTGTGAAGCTAGGCTATCCTTGGCTATCTTCCATGAAAGCTATTGCTTCTCCTATTCACAAGTGTTTGAAATTTCCCCATAATGGTGAAGTTGTTACTGTCAATCATAGTCTCTTTAAACCAGCTGAAAGAACTTCTAGCATTCCTATTGATTATTTCTGGCCTAAACAATTCCAATCTCTTCCACCGCGAAGTGATCATCTTTTCAAATCTTATCAAAAGTGGAAAAAAGATATGATCCTATCTCTAAGTGAACCTAGAACACCCAAACTTGATATTCCTATCATTCTTGAGAAGGAAGTTCTTCCTTTGAAAGATAAAACTAATGTCTTTCCTCAAGAAGATTCCCAACCCATCCCTATGGATGTGACTATGTCTATGCCTAATAAACTTTCTAAAGGTAGACCTATACCTCCTCGTCATGATGGACTTGGTCTCCTTCGTAAACCAGATATTCCTCCTTTATATGGAGCAGTTCCTCCCCCTTCCTCTTATAGAGAGAAGAGACCTTCCTCTTCTCCTATTATCCAACCTAAGAGACCACAACCCAAACACCCAAGTGATAAGGATGAGAACATTTCTCCTCCTCAATCTTCTCAACTTCCTACTAAGACTAGACAAAATCATTCTGCACGTGAACGCCGACGAAAGCGTCATCTTAGAGCTCAGGCAGCTGCTTCTCAAACTTTGCAATCCCCAAAAACACCTTCAGCTAGTATTATTCCATTTTCTCCTCAGCCGGAAATTGAGCCAAAATCTCCTAAACATAAGATGCATGATGGTCTTGATCCTGTGCGAGTTAAAGATCCTATTTTTATAAATCTTGATGATGATATAGATGAAAATGTTATTCATGATGAAAATGTTACTTCTTTTCATTCTAATATTGAATATGAATATGTTGATGTTGATAACCATTTATCTAACGAATTTTCTAAAGCACTTATCCTAGCTCCTAGACAAGAACAACGTGGCTTGGAACATGAACATAGCCCTTGTTTGGATCTCGTGATAGCTCCATCTGATGTGTTTTATGTTCCTCCTCTAGTGTGTTCCCTACCTTCCCGAAACATTGATCAACAAGATCGGGGGCTAGATGACGTGCTAGACTAGTTCATTAGCATAGCAGACTCTTTCCTCCTCTCTTTTGTTACTTCTTCTATGTGTTATTCTCATTCTTCTATTTGTTGTCCTTAGTGTTGTCTACTTGAGGACGATGCAAAGCATTGAGATCTCTTTTGGTCTCTCTCATGTTGACTCAAAAGACACATGTGTTCCCTTCTTCTAGGTGACCTTCCTTGATTGGGGAATGAAGAACAATTATGCATACATACATATGATATACATGAATTATCATACAACATACTGACCCCAAGGAAAGCGAAGTCACCTTGTGCTTTGTGTTTTGTATCTATTATCCTTGGGCTTATCTCACACTTGGGGGCTAAATCCTTGTGATAACGTGCTCCTTTCCTTCTCATTTCCTATATGTATCACTACCTTAAAGCAATCACCCCCGAGAAGGCGTGTGTGATCGCTTTAACGTAGGGGGGCATACACCCTGTTCATATCTCTTCAAGATACTTGAAAATTTCTTGACAAATTTAGCTTTGCCTTGAAAATTTTTGATATCTTTCTGGCATGACTCATAGTGAGGGAACCTTACTACTGACAGTCATGGTTCTCCCTCATGATCTTCTCTTTTACTTTGTCAATCGAAGTCGTAAGATCCTTAGTCCACTGGGGGCTTGGTATACCTTGCCTTCTTGACATGGTGAAAGTTTTTCAATGTTGTTTCCTTGTACTTTACCGGAAGTATGGGCGTACGCTTATACTCCCGCTAAAGTGGGGGCTAAATGTAGCATCCTAAAATTGCAACACTTGCAATTTCGACTGCATTTAGGTCTTCACGATGGCGGCACAACGTTGAACCTGAATGGAGACCCCGAAACCTGTTTACGACACCAAAAACTGCATTTTTCAGCACCCTGGCCTGATCCTCCTTGCACCTTGTTGTCCCGGGAGGTGGGACCATGGTGCCCAGCGCCCTAGTCCCTAGCCCTATTTTGGGCCCAGTCTCTTTTGGGCATTGGGTCTTTAAGTTTGCAAATTGGAAAATATTGTTTCTAGGTCGGCCTAAGGTCGGAAAAATCAGTCTATCAGCCCTAATTGACAAGTATATAAACTACATTTCCCCTCCCATTTGAGGAGGCAAGGAAAAGGAGGAAAATATATGCAAGCAAGAGGCGGAAGCGATATTCAAACATTCAAACATTCAAGCATTCAAGCATTCCTTCAAGCAATTGAGCATTCTAAGTCTCCATTCAAGGCTAGGTGTTGCATTCAAGACAAGGATTCAACCATTGAAAAGGAGATCACTTACAACATACAAAATACAACATTCATTACACCTTCGCATGTAAGAATACAAACATTCTTACAACAAAGTATTAGTACTTGTTTACATTACAAACATTTACATTTACAGCATTCTCATTTCTTGGTTAATTCCAAAACTGGGGTTTGACCTAAAGGCAAACCCCTAATCCCTAACCCCCCAATTGTCCTCTCTTTTCTGTGTGTAGGTTGCAGGTACGCGGCTATAATTGAAGATCTGGAATCCTTGTGCAGAGACGAACAGATCCCCCTTCGTTTCACGGATTTTTCGGAGGACCGTGTGCACGCCGGGCGCCATCGTCCCGTCAACTTTCGCCCGAATTTGCAGAACAGCATCATCTCGACATTTTACTGCTAATTCCAGGTCCAAAGCTTCATCCCATATCCCTATCTCTTTTTATAAGTGAATCTTTCTTACTTTACATGCATTCCTAGTTCAATCTTTCTATCTACAATCTTTACAAAAGAGGGTATCCTTGATGTCTCAACCCTTGAAACTCATTTAGAATCCAATCCTGCATTGTGTGGGATTGGATCTTGTGGGTTTCAACCCCTCTTTTGAATGTAAAGTCCCTCCTAAGTGAAAACCGTCAATCCTAGTGACCCCCTTTCTCCTTGGAGTGGGGGAGAACACCTAGGGTTCGATTTTCCGCTTTACAAGACTTCATCAAGTTTTCATCTTTGCAAGCCTCAACAACTTCTTTAGGTTCAATTTTAGAAATCAAACATAGCTCTTCAGTACCTAGCCTTCTTCTAGTCATCACACCTTTATTTTTATCACCAATGATATGATTTTTAGAATGATTCAATCTTATATACCTCAGTCTTCTTATTATTCTGATTTTCAGGTTCCTGCACCTCTTCATTGACATCAACAATATCCGGATTATCTCTACCAGATCATTTTACTTCAATTCTTTAGTTTGAATTTGTGTTAAAATAACATTCTGATCATCATCATATCTGCATGCTCTGATTTCTTTTCCACAGTTCTCATCAACCTTCACATTTTCACTTTTCGCTATCTTTCTCAGTCTCTTATTGTAGCATCGGTAGGCTTTTCTCTTTGTTGAATATCCCAGGAAAATTCCTTCATCACTTCTTGCATCAAAATTTCCTATATCCTCATCTCTCTTGATATAACACTTGCTTCCAAAAATTCTGAAATATCTCACAATATGAACATGACCAAACCATAGCTCATAAGAAGTCTTACCGGTATCACCTTTTATACGCACTCAGTCGAATGTGTAAACAACAATTCTAACAACTTCTCTCCAATAGATCTTTGAAACATTCCCTTCAATCAACATAGTCCTTGCAACATCCAAGATTGTTTTGTTCTTTCTTTCAACAAATCCATTCTACTATGGGGTTTTAGGAGTAGATAATTGTCTTCTAATTCTATCATTCTCACAGAATGAGTCAAACTCATCAGAAGAAAATTCTCCTCATTTGTTAGATCTTAGACACTTTAGCTTCAATCTTGTCTCAGTCTCAACCTTTTCTTTGAATATCTTGAATTTGTCTAATGCTTCTAATTTTTCCCTCTAAAAGGCAACCCACATCATCTTGGAATAATCATCAATCAGTAACATGAAATATCTATCACCTAGCACACTTCTTATACTTGTAGGTCCACATAGGCCAGTATGCACAAGATCTAGCAATCCATCAGATGTATACTGCTTACTCTTGAAAGAAATTCTTGTTTCCTTTCCCATTTGACATTCTTTACATACCGGATTAGCAGGCTTAACAATTTTAGACAAATCTCTAACAACTTGAGTAGAATTGATCTTAATCATTGAGTCAAAATTAACATGACACATTCTCCTATGCCATAACCAACTTTTCATCAATCTAAGCAATCAAGCAACTTTTCTCACCAACATTCAAATGAAAGATATTACCTTTAGTCTTAGTTCTTGATGGAATCTCTATACTAGAGGCATTTATGATCTTGCATTTTCCATTCTTGAATTGCAAATCATAACCTTTGTCAACCATATGTTTAACACTTAAAATATTATGCTTCAAACCTTCAACATACAAGACATCATCAGTTTTATTCTTACCATCAAAGGAAATAGAATCTCTACCATGGATCACATAGGCTTTGCCATCTCCAAATCTTACTATTCCCCCATCATACCTCTCCATATTCATAATTTTTCTTTTATCACCAGTTATATGATGTGAACAGTCGTTGTCAATCATCCATAATTCATATTTCTCTTCAACTTTAGCAACTAAAGCTTTCTCCTCAATAGAACAACTTATGGAATCAACATGTATTGATCCAATCTTCTTTAATAGCAATAACCACAATTTCATCTCCATCTGATTCTTCATCTGTAACACCTTTATCAGCAACATAATAATAGTTCTTCTGATGTTTATACTTCTAGTTAGACATGTCAGGCTTATCATACTTCTCATGCTTCTCATATCTATCATGCTTACCAAATTTATCATGCCTATCATATTTAGACATTCTCTTTGAGCACCTAGAAGCAAAATATCCTATATTATTGCAAGAGAAACATTTCAAAAGAAATTTTCCATCATACTTACTAGCTCCTTTAGGAAATCTTCGGGAAATAAATGCTTCAACCTCATCCAATTCTCTTTCTTGCTCTTCCATTTCTCTTCTCTCTCTTTCATATATGGATATTTTGTATTCTTTAAGATCATACTTTTTTCTTTCCAGATACATATTCTCTAAATACTATCTCATACTTTTCATGTGATACACCAAACTCGCTCAGTTCAAATGCAACAATCTTTCCAACCAACATCTCTTGTCACAATAGTCACACTCTGAGTCTCATTGATAGCAGCTACCTTGTGTTTGTAAATAGGATGAAATGATCTCAACACCTTAGAAATAATTTCATATTCTTCAAGAGTTCCACTGACACATCTAATACCTAGGACCGGTTCATTCACCTGAGCCATGAAGGAGTTTATGTTCTCATCTTCTCCCATTTTTAGCATCTCATACTATCCTTTCAAACTCTGCAACTTATCAACTTTGACTTATTTATCTCCTTCATACAAGGTCTCAAGCTTCTCCCAGATCTCATGTGAAGTCTGAAGTCCCATTACATTAGTCATCTCTGAATCAGTCAGGGCTCTCAGCAATGCTTCCTTAGCTCTAATGTTATTTTTAGCATCCTTGATCTCAGCGGTAGTAACCGGTCCATTCTAAGGAACATAATAGGCATCCTTTGTAATCTTCCAGTAATCCTCTCCAAGACATCTCAAATGCACCTCCATCCAATTCTTCCATATGGCATAATTACTTCCATAAAATATCAGACTCTCCTTAAAAATAACACCTCCAGTTGCTATCCTGGATCACCTCAAGCTTCTTTCGGAGGATCTAGATTTGATACCAATTGTTGGCAGCAACAATTGAGGAAAACTAAGGGGGGAGGGGAGGGGAGGGGGGGGGAGGGTGAATCAATTTTCATCGGATTAACAAACTTAACCTCAAGTACAAATCTAATTAATTGCAACAACAAAAAAGATAAGCAAATTGATAGCACAACACACAAACACACATCACCAAGATTTTGACGTGGAAAACCCGGTTAAGGAAAAAACACAATAGGAACTTACCCACAATAATATGATACTCTACAATAGTATGTGAAAATAAATACAATGGGGAATGCACATGCATTCAGGCTCACTACCTAGAGCTCACTGCTCAAAATACAATAACCCAGAAGGCTACAACCCTCAGGAAAGGTTCACTACCTTACAAGGAAGTCTCATTGTCTTTCAAAATATTCAGACAACAATCCGAAATCAAATGAACTGAAAGAATAGCATCTACAAATGCCTGAGGATAGTTCTAGTTAAGCACATTTGTCTGCTTTGTACCACTTCAATCTCTACTCAATCACAATGTCGAAAGATGTGTTCACTTGTCCGCACCTTTACCATTTTCTGATAATGCAGACACAACACCGATATACAATTTACATGACTATATCACCTATTTATACAATTCATCAACCTTGAATGACTACAAGGTCGGCCAAACCCTCAATTCACAATTATAAAATTACATCATATGATACAAAGATCGACCATCAGACCAATATTATGATATACATGACATAAAATGGACCTAAACCAAATGCTCAAACATGCAACACCATTGGAAATCACACCAAGATCATCTGCAACATGCTACACCACCAAATAGGTCTCATATAGCATGAATAACACCACCAGATAAATATAGCACCAAAATCATGCACAACGATCAATGTGGATCATCAAAACAAATAGGAATAATTAGAAAACACCAGAAAGAATGTTAGAATCATCTATAAGAGCTGTACCAACACCACTTATCAAATATTCATTGATCAACATCTGAAACTCAAAAACACTCAAACGACAAAAACTGCCACGAGGAAAGATAACTTGTGGAGATCCAAATCACGATCCATCTAAAATGAAGATACAAAAGAACATCCCAAACAATCTCCCAAAATCTCAACTCAAGATCTGATCACACTAGAATATACCAAAGGAAATTTTGAAGTTTGTAAAGCATTGATCAAAAGAACCAAACTATAAACCGAATCATATGATATGATAAATTAAGCTCCTAGATCACTGAAACCAATACATAAAGATACTATAAATACTCCATATACCAAACCATGATCCCAATAAACAAACCTGCAACCACCAAAGCAATAAATCACAGGAATATGTTGACATCAATGACAACAACATATCCTAGCAACAATAATGTCCAACAACCATTGTCATATAGTACTCATGAAAATATGAGCATTATACAGCAATGAATGAATTAGGGGAAACAAGCATTAAAATAACTCATCATATGAAAACTTGAACAAGAAGCATCTACATAAGAAGAACGCAAAACTTATCTACTCTAGCACAAATTCTAATAATATAGGTAAACTGCTTCAAAATTTCCATATTTAGAGATAAATATCATAATCTACTTGCCATTCAAAAAACAACACAAAGTCTGGTTTTCCAAAATCCCCCCCCCCCTTTGCCTTCATCTACTATCTACCCCTTTTACATCTAAAACCCCAAACCCGTTTTTAAGAAATGGTTTGTTCCAGAGTAACGGTCTTGAAAATGACCTTCTTAAACATGGTTTTAGATAAAAACAAAAATTACCAGAACTAACACTAAACTCATATTAAAAATAACTGTAAATTTCACATTTATTCTTCCTCAAGCACTAGGTTTTGACTGGCAATCTATTGTCGATCATCTCCAAGTACCCAGATGACTGTTGAAAATTCATCTTCATCTTCCATAAGCTCCCAAGCAATGTCAATCAGGTTGAAAAGAATGTCATCATGCATGTGTTCAACATCTAGTTATATCATGGGACCTTTCCATTTAAGCACCATTTTCTCTATTGTCTTGAAAGCTAATCACTGAGATTTATTCTAGCAGCTATTTCTCCTTGCAGACATCATTCGTGATTTTTGGCTTGCTCAAAAAATTTCCTTAATAAGGTAACCATATATAGAAAAATGAATTTGTTGTTTCCATGCAAGAGCATGCAACCCTTGGATGATATTCCCTTGCTGGTTTTCTGGCGAATTCAAATTTGGGTTATCAAATGGTAGTTGGTTATCATGAGGCAAAACCATTTCGATGGATGGAGCTCATGATGGTGTGCGTTACTTCAGTCAATCTTCAAGGGTGGTACATTTAAATTTGTTTGCAAAAAAGTAATAATATCAAGAATTACAACTCACACCGCCACTTTTGCATGCCTTTAGCCATTTAATTTATCATTAATGATGGTACTTCGCAAATCTCCTTTCATTTACTTTTTAGAAATTGTGCATTACATGGTCGTGAGTTGTCTTAGAAATCAACAAAAAGGAAGTTGAAAACCTCTGATACTTGGACATCAACCTATACGAGAAAATTGAATATCAGGAAGAAACAAGAAATGGAATTGCGTGGAACTCTAGCTACCACTCGATAAAGATCGAATTTTCCTTGGGATCGCGACATCAAGTGAAAATGGAACTCAAGAATTCTGAAGTGTAATTTCAATATACTAGGACTTCTCTGATTGGGTGTGAGCGATAAGAAAGGAAAGAACACTTATTAATATGGATAAGCAATTTAGAAAAATAAAAAATTGTGGGGGGGGGGGGGGGAGAAGGGCAAGAACTGACTCTGTCTAGGGACAAGGACTAAAAGGACATAACAAGGAACCCAACATCTCTTACAAGACCATTACCTTATCCATCGAGCTACAAAGTTAGGAAACAAAGCATAGGGAGACGCTTTTGCAGATGAGAAAAGAGTGCAAACCAAATATGAACAAGCCAAAAACAAAGCAAGGAGAAACTAAACTAGCCACACCAAAACTATCTAAAATATATACATGGCCATAAGACCCTACCTCAAAGAACTTCTAGATTTATTCATGCGAAGCCATTGACTGGTTGAGAGAAATAGGAGCCTTTACAGAAAAATAAATTGTGACCATAGGATGTGATAGAAAGTAACAACCCCTTGGAAACTGCTCCAATGCTAAATCCCAGACTAGAAAGACACAAAGACCTCTTATTTATACATTCATTCCTGAACAACCATTCTTCATTTTAAATCTTCACACTACCTTCAAATTATTCTTTAGCTTCGTGCACAACCTCCATAAAGTAACCTAGCTCACTGTCAATTGTAACTTCATGGGTTTCAATGGGACACATAAAATAATCATCTAAACCCAAACCTTCTTTTTCTAAACTGCACAATAATTCAACCTCTACACAAGAAACCATTGGTTGTGGTTTTACAATACTACACCCCATAGCCATGAGATCGAATTGGATAGGGGTGGCCTCTTCTCTTTTTTTGCAGACAAAAACATCACTAAGGGTATAATGCATTCCATTTATACCTTTATCAGGTTCCATCACCTCATGTTTCTCAACTTATTTTTTATTAATTAAAATATCATTATGGAGACCAAGAAATTGGGACAAAATCTTCTAAGTCTGCATAACACCTTTTTCATGAAAAGAGTTTCCAAAATGGGGGGCACATATTACTTTTTCTTGTATTTCTCTTTCTTCTCCTTCCTTTTTTGGAAATCTGAATGCTAGATATTCAAATTGTACTATACAGGTATTTTCTTGGCCAATCTCTAAATGTCCAAACTCTTTCCCAATATTATATGATATTGAATTATCATTAAAGATGAAAGCTTTCATTTCTGGCTTATAATCCAGAAACTCTTTTGTTGGCTTACTAAGGACATTATTCCCTTTTTCCTCATCAATGTCAAAAGAGAAAGCTTCTAATTCTGGAGAAAAGAAAGGTGTAGCTATAGTGTTATCCATACCTTCTCCTATGTTATTGGGGTCACCAGAGGATGTATTTCTTTTAACTTCAATGATGTGGCCGTTTTCATCCACAACTCCACATAGAAAGTCATTATTTGAACCCTCAAGACACCAATTTGGAATGAAGACAACACAATGTTTGTCTTGCACTACTTATTTTTCAAGGTATAAATTACTAGGCTCAATCAATGTTCGCACATAATCTTGCCTACCAAAAATAGTAAAATTATAAGAACCTTGATCTTCGCCTTCTGGCCCTTCTTTAAGAAACCTTAATCTTTCTACTATTACCTGCAATTTATGGATCTCTTGTTCAAGGTCTTTGAGCAAGTAATATCTGTAGTCACACAAATCTGTCCAGCTTAATTAAATAAATATTCGCTATTTATTTGATTAAAAATCCACTAGCCATCAGTTAATTAAATTAGCATTTAATTAATTCATCTTCAAACATTCTCCTATTAATTAAATAAATTATTCAATTTATTTTAATTAATTCATTAAATCAAATTCCAATCAATTAAATAAATAAAATCCATTTATTTAATTAAATCCCCTTTTTCCTCTTTTAAATAAATTAAATAAAATATTTATTTAAATCATTATCCCCCCCCCACTTGCATTTTCCTACAAATGCAACTTGCACACATTTATTGAAATAAATGAATTTTTATTTTTATAAAATCCTATTTTCCCTCACCCACCAAATCCACTTGCAAAATCTAATCCCCTTCTAGATTCTTCTAACCCCTTCCTAATTAGCCTAATCCATCCCCTAATTATTGTCACATTCCTAAGCAAAATGGAGTCACTTCTCAAAGACTTCAAAAGTCTTTGAAAAGCATTTAATGCTTTGTGTGTTCAACAAATTAACCCCCAAAGTCTTCAAAGACCACTAATGGCTCTTACATGACCATTTATGGCTCTTACATAACCATTTATGGTTATTTCAAACTTGTCTCCCCAAACATTTATTGTTTTGACCATAATTATCCTTTTTACATTTGCACAAGAGTTTATCCATTGGATAAAAGTTTTATTCTTTGAATAAAGAGTTTATTCATTCAATTAACCTTGACATTAACTCCCAAAGTCATATCAAGTATTTAATGCTTATTCCCTCTCCTCTCAACCTATCTCACATTGACACTTGTCATCCTGGGATTGGGTTGAAAGCCATCACATGGATTTGAAATCATTCAATCCTGACCCTTGTTGAGATTGCTCAATCTCAACCATCCATTGCTCCATTTTTCCTATAAATAGAGCCCATTTCTTCATAATCCAGATCCTGAAAACTTGTATACATTTAACCTATAGGCATTTTAGAGAGCATTTAGCATAGCAAACTCATGTATTGTCATTTTGGTTAAAATAAATCATTTTAGCATCAATAGCTTAATATTAGCTTCTTTATTAACATTTAGAGCAATATTTCAATCTCAATCCTCCATAAGCATCCATAGTGCAAAAAGCTGCTGAGAGCTACACTATTTTGGAACTTGGAGAGGAGAGGAACAAGGGAAAAAGAGCTAAGAACATGCTAAGAGGCATTTGGAGATGCCTCATTATCTTTGTTTCATTAGTTAGATATATTAGCATGATTTTAGTGTCTCTCTTGATATGCTTGTTTAGATTAGTTTTTGATTGAATAACACTAACGATTTTCTTGTGTGTCTTGTGTTGTTTGTCATTTGCTAACCTTGTCCACTTTGCAGGGCATCAATATCTATGACACAAACCGTTTGCCGACAGTGCAAATTTGTAATCTTTAGATGGATGAAACCTTTTCTCTTCAGTCTCAGAGATAATTTATTTGAAATAATTCCAAAAACAAAGAAGTATCTTGTCATCTTCAGTCAATATTTTTTCAATTGTTGGTGTGGGTCATCCTATAGATCTGAATTGATCCATTGTATTTGCCTAGCACTGAACCATATTTTTGATATCTTTAATTAAACAGTCTCCAACCTCCATTCTTAGAGAAGCACTAATAAACATTTGGAGAAAGAAGGTATTAATCTTTCCCTTCCCTAGCAAAGTCGCCAAAACATTGTGTAAAGCGGAAAATCGCGATCGAACCCTAGTTGTTCTCCCCTCTTCCAACTCCGAGGAGAGAGAAGGGAGGTTCGCTAGGATTCGATGGTTTTCACTTAGGGGAGAGACTTTACATTCAAAAGAGGGGTTGAAACCCACAAGATCCAATCCCATGCAATGCAAGATTGGATGCTAAATGTGTTTCAAGGGTTAAGACAGCAAGGCTACCCTCTTTCGTAAAGAATGTTGATAGGAGAATTAAGCTAAGCATGCATAGAAAGTGATAAAGATTCACTTATAAACTGAGATAGGAATACAGTATGAAGCTGCGGGCCTGGAATTAGCAGTAAAATGTCGATACGGCGCTGTCCTGCAAATTTGAGCAAAAGTTGTCGGGACGAAGGCGCCCGACGCCACGGTCCTCCGAAAAATCCGCGAAACGAAGGGGGATCTGTTCGTCTCTGCACAAGGATTCCAGATCTTCAATTTCAGCCGCGTACCTGCAACCTACACACAGAAAAGCGAAGACGATTGGGGGGTTAGGGATTAGGGGTTTACCTTTAGGTCAAACCCCGGTTTTGGAATTAACCAAGAAATGAGCAAGTGCTGTAAATGTAAATAACTGTAAAACAAGTACTAATACCTTGTTCTAAGGATGTTTGTATCCTTATGTGCGAAGGTTTAGATGTTGTATGTTGTAGCATGTAGTATGTGATCTCCTCTTCAATGGTTGAATCCTTGTCTTGAATGAAACACTTAGCCTTGAATGGAGACTTGAAATGATCAATTGCTTGAAGGAATGCTTGAATGCTTGAATGCTTGAATGCTTGAATATAGTTTCCACGCTTTTTACATATATCCTCTTCATCCAAATGAGAGAGAAAAATGTAGTTTATATACTTGTCATTTAGGGCTGATAGACTGATTTTCCCGACCTTAGGCCGACCAGGAAAGTTAATTTCCAATTTGCAAACAAAAAGACCCGAGACCCCTTAGGAGACCGGGCCCAAAATAGGACCCAGGGACCAGGGCGCTGGGCGCCATGGTCCTGGGGACCAGGGCGCTGGGCGCTCTGGTCCCACCTCCCGGGACAGCAGGGTGCAAGGAGGTTCAGGCCAAGGTGCTTGAAAAATGCAATTTTCAGTGTCGTGAGCAAGTTTCAGGGTCTCCATTCAGGTTGCGTGTTGCGTCGCCATCGTGAAGACCGAAATGCAGTCGAAATTGCAAGTGTCACAATTTTAGGACGCTACATTTAGCCCCCACTTTAGCGGGAGTATGTATGCTCATACTTACGGTAAAGTACAAGGAAACAACATTGAAAGACTTTCACCATGTCAAGGAGGCAAGATACACCAAGCCCCCAGTGGACTAAGGATCTTACGACTTCGATTGACAAAGTAAAAGGGAAGATCACGAGGGAGAACCATGACTGTCAGTAGTAAGGTTCCCTCACTATGAGTCATGCAAGAAAGATATCAAAAATTTTCAAGGCAAGGCTAAATTTGCCAAGAAATTTTCAAGTATCTTGAAAAGATATGAACGGGATGTATGCCCCCCTATGTTAAAGCGATCGCACACGCCTCACCGGGGGTGATTGTTTTAAGGTAGTGATACACATAAGAAATGAGAAAGGAAAGGAGCACGTTATCGCAAGGATTTAGCCCCCAAGTGTGAGATAAACCCAAGGATAATAGACACAAGACACAAAGCACGAGGTGACTTCACTTTCCTCGGGGTCAGTATGCTGTATGATAATTCATGTATATATATCATATGTATGTATGCATAATTGTTCTTCATTCCCCAATCAAGGAAGGTCACCTAGAAGAAGGGAACACATGTGTCTTTTGAGTCAACATGAGAGAGACCGAGAGATCTCAATGCTTTGCATCGTCCTCAAGTAGACAACACTAAGGACAACAAATAGAAGAATGAGAATAACATATAGAAGAAGTAACACAAGAGAGGAGAAGAGAATCTGCTATGCTAATGTAACTAGTCTAGCACGTCATCTACCCCCCGATCTTGCTGATCAATGTTTCGGGAAGGCAGGGAACACGCTAGAGGAGGAACATCCAACACAGCAGATGGAGCTATCACAAGATCCAAACAAGGGCTATGTTCATGTTCCGAGCCACGTTGTTCTTGTCTAGGAGCTAGGATAAGTGCTTTAGAAAATTCATTAGATAAATGGTTATCAATATCAACAAGTTCATATTCACTATCAGAAGCAAGAGAAGTAACATTTTCATCATGAATAACATTTTCATCCATATCATCATCAAGATTTATAAAAATAGGATCTTTAACTCGCACCGGATCAAGACCATCATGCATCTTATGTTTAGGAGATTTAGGCTCAATGTCCGGCTGAGGAGAAAATGGAATCATGCTTGTTGAAGATGTTTTTGGAGATTGCAAAGTTTGAGAAGCGGCTACTTGAGCCCTAAGACGACGCTTTCGTCGGCGTTCACGTGCAGAACGATTTCGTCTAGTCTTAGTAGGAAGTGGAGAAGACTGAGGAGGAGGAATGTTCTCATCCTTAGCACTTGGGTGTTTAGGTTGTGGTCTCTTAGGCTGGATAATAGGAGAAGAAGAAGGTCTCTTCTCTCTATAAAAAGAAGGAGGAGGAACTGCTCCATATAAAGGAGGAATTTTTGGTTTAGGGAGAAGACCAAGTCCATCATGACGAGGAGGTATAGGTCTACTCTTAGGAAGTTTATTAGGTATAGACATAGTCACATCCATAGGGATGGGTTGAGAATCTTCTTGAGGAAAGACATTAGTTTTATCTTTCAAAGGAAGAACTTCCTTCTCAAGAATGATAGGAATGTCAAGCTTAGGTGTTCTAGGTTCACTTAGAGATAGGATCATATCTGTTTTCCACTTTTGATAAGATTTGAAAAGATGATCACTTCGCGGAGGAAGAGATTGGAATTGTTTAGGCCAAAAGTAATCAAGAGGAACGCTAGAAGTTCTTTCAGCTGGTTTAAAGAGACTATGATTGACAGTAACAACTTCACCATTATGGGGAAATTTCAAACACTTATGAATAGGAGAAGCAATAGCTTTCATGGAAGATAGCCAAGGATAGCCAAGCTTCACACGAAATTGTTCGGAAGATGGAATAATAGCAAAGTTCACATCAAGAGATTTGTTATGGACCTCAATAGGCAATGTAATAGAACCAATTGCAGGAGAAGAAAATGCATCAAATAGTTTCACAATCACATCTGTTTTGTCATATATCACTTGATTCAATTGCAGAGTAAAAAGAAATTCTTCAGTAATAACATTAACCATGCACGAAGGATCAATAAGCACTCCACGGCAAGGTGTATTCTTAACTTTTGCAACTATGTATAAAGGACCATCAGGTGCCCTAATGGTTTCACTGGAATCAAATGTGATGGAAGGTTCTTTAGGGATTTCTTGCTGCTCTACAAAGTTAATCACATTCGGAGTCATAGACACAAGACCATCAGATGAGAGAGAGGAATCATTAGCCTCAATTGCATTAGAGGTATGAGAAGGCAATGGATCAGTAAAAATCTGAAGATTTTGGTTAGGAGGAGCTACAGATGTGTTGCCTTTATCATTCACTCCAGAAACAGAAATAGTATTATTATCAATCAAATCTTGAATTTTACCCTTTAAAGAAAAACATTTTTCAGTATCATGACCAGGCTGACGATGAAAATGACAAAAAACTTTATGATCAAAATAAGGTGAAGTAATCTTTGCAGGATCTATTTGTCTTATAGGAGGAAGAGTAAGCACATTTTGTTCCAATAACTTATTCATAATACTATGCAATGATTCATTCAAAGGAGTATACTTTCTTTCTTTCTTGAAAAATTTAGAAATAGGAGGCACACATGATGCTGCATTCACATTGTTGTTGATGATGTTTTCATTGAATTTGATGGAATCTCTGTTCGGTTTAAACTTCCCAAATGGTTGTTGACTGCTATCACCCTTATCACTCGGAGCCATAGGATGTGATTGTTCCATTTGACTCACAGTCAGTTGATAATTGTGAAGAGTGGCGCACAACTGTTGGAAAGAAGTAAACTCAGAAAACAGAAGTTTGTCTCGAATATCTTTTTGTAAATTAGAAATAAAGATTCTTTGAATATCATTGTCAGGTACTGGAAAAGAAATTTGAGCATACAAATGCTTATATCTACCAATGAAATCAGTCACTTTTTCTTTAACACCTTGTTTACAATGCATTAAATCAATCAAAGTAACCTTAGGACTTATATTGTTTTGAAATTGTTGAATGAAAGCATTTGCAAGTTGTTCGAAAGAAGTAATAGAATAAGAAGGCAACGAGCAATACCATTGTAGGGCTTTGTCTCTTAATGTTCTAGTAAACAGTTTTGCAAGCAACCTTTGGTCATAAGCAAAATCGGTACATATTGTTTGAAAAGTCTTAACATGTGTTAGAGGATCTCCTTTACCATTATAAAGTTCCAAATGCGGGATTTCAACATGTTTAGGAGGGATAGCTCGAACAATGTCAAGAGAAAGTGGGCTCGCAACATCAAATGTGGGCACACTAAACTTAGATTGATTCATAGAGGCAATTTGTTGCTGTAAAGAAGAGACAGTTTGTGCAAGATTGTTAATGGTCGCTTCAGTCGAAGAGTTCATATTGGATGTGTTAGATTGAGATGGAGGTGTTATGTTATTGAAAGAAGGTAAAGAGTAAAGTGGCAGGACTCTATGATAATTAGTCATAGGAGATGATTGGACAGGAGGAATACTACAAGGAGGGATGGAATGGTTAAATGAATTGCCCCCTTGCGTCATGTTCATTTGTGGAGATATAATAGGGACACTCATTGAAGGAATGAATGAAGAAGTCGGATTGAATGAAGGAAGAGGGTTAATTGAAGAAGAAGGGTTGCCCCCATGACTAGTAATCATGGGAGGAATGTCTTGTATAGAAGTAGCCATGATGTTTGATGTAAAGGTAGGTATACTAGCAATAGGAGTTGTCAAAGGAATAGAATGATTGACTTGAGTAGGAGGTTGTGTATAACCTAAATTTTCAGCACAACTCTTCATAGGCATCACATTCGAATCCACAATGTGTGCAATACCACGCAAAATATCAATTCTATTCTTATCACTTTGAAGCATACGTTTTAGACCCTCAATTAAAGGAAGAGCTTGACTATCAAGGTATTCTTGAGACATCCATTGTCGAAAATCGTCAAATTGGTTATCCAATTTCGAAAGTTGTTCTTCAGAAACCTCATGGAGAGCTTCTTCATCATTAGGAGGATTAGAGGAATTACCCATGTCCTCGTTAAAAAGGCTATTCAAATTAGGTTCCATCTCCTCAGTAGTTAAACCTTGGAAAGACTTAATTCTACGGCTTCGTCTAACGGGAATAGTGTAAGTAGGGCTTATTGTTGTAAAACTCATGCACTAGAAAGAGAGAGAAGATTTTGAATTTAGAGGTAGCAATTTTCAGTAAAATCAGCCAATCTTCTGGATTTAAGCTGTTAAATGCAATCACAACAATCTCCCGAAATTTCGGAAAAAATGCCCGGGACCGTGGTGCCCGGAGTGCAACACGGTCCTTGCAACTTTTTTCGAAATTTGCAGGGATGAAAGGTATGATGATTTTAGAGCTAATCTGAAAAAATTGAGTGATTTTACGATCTGTAGATAGGCCAAATTAAAGTTGTAATCTCAAAATTGAACCCTATCAAGATTGTCGAAAAATGCAAAAATTTGAATTTTGAAAAAGAGAGGGAAACTGAAATTTTGAATTTTGTGATTTTAGAGGGAATATCCAGAGCAATGCAAATTTTGGAATTTGAAAATTGACTCAATTTCACGCAAAATTCAATTTTGAAAGCGGAAATCAAAGTTGTTGTAATTAAGCACTTAATTTCAAAAGTCACAAAATGCAAGAATTTGAATAAAGCACTGAAATTTTTAATGAATGATAACACACTTTTTAGATTTAGGACAGTAAGAACACAATTTTGACACAAAATTTCAATTTCAATGATTTTTAAATGTTTAGAAGCCTTAATCCAAGCAATCACAAGACCAACTTTGACTGTTATTTTGAAGGTGTTAAAATTGATAAATTCAGCCAAAATTCTGGATTTTAGCAGGAAAATACAGTAAGATCTCGCTCCCGAAATTTCGGGAAAAATGTCGGGGACGATGGCGCTCGGCGCCACGGTCCTCGCAACTTTTTTCCAAATTTTCAGGGATGAAAGATATTGTGATTTTATTGCGGAATCCAAAGTTACAGCTGATTTGGAGATGTTTTGATCAGTGAAATTGTCGGACAAAGGTTGAATCAAGAGGGTTTCAAAAATTAGGGTTTTGACATTTAACCACTTAATTTTCAGAATTAAAGCACAAATATGAATTGAAAATTTGTAATAGAAGGGAAGATCTAAAACAGGCATTAACATTTAGACATTTCGCAGGTTCAATTACTAAAAAGAAAATTTAGGGTTTTTATGCAATCACCTCTAAAATTTTGCAAAAGATCAAACATGGAAATGTAATCAATTTTTTCAGATCTAAGCATGAAAAATCAGAAAGGATGTTCACGTCGGGTTCACCAAAATGTAAAGCGGAAAATCGCGATCGAACCCTAGTTGTTCTCCCCTCTTCCAACTCCGAGGAGAGAGAAGGGAGGTTCGCTAGGATTCGATGGTTTTCACTTAGGGGAGAGACTTTACATTCAAAAGAGGGGTTGAAACCCACAAGATCCAATCCCACGCAATGCAAGATTGGATGCTAAATGTGTTTCAAGGGTTAAGACAGCAAGGCTACCCTCTTTCGTAAAGAATGTTGATAGGAGAATTAAGCTAAGCATGCATAGAAAGTGATAAAGATTCACTTATAAAATGAGATAGGAATACAGTATGAAGCTGCGGACCTGGAATTAGCAGTAAAATGTCGATACGGCGCTGTCCTGCAAATTTGAACAAAAGTTGTCGGGACGATGGCGCCCAGCGCCACGGTCCTCCGAAAAATCCGTGAAACGAAGGGGGATCTGTTCGTCTCTGCACAAGGATTCCAAATCTTCAATTTCAGCCGCGTACCTGCAACCTACACACAGAAAAGCGAAGACGATTGGGGGGTTAGGGATTAGGGGTTTACCTTTAGGTCAAACCCCGGTTTTGGAATTAACCAAGAAATGAGCAAGTGCTGTAAATGTAAATGACTGTAAAACAAGTACTAATACCTTGTTCTAAGGATGTTTGTATCCTTATGTGCGAAGGTTTAGATGTTGTATGTTGTAGCATGTAGTATGTGATCTCCTCTTCAATGGTTGAATCCTTGTCTTGAATGCAACACTTAGCCTTGAATGGAGACTTGAAATGATCAATTGCTTGAAGGAATGCTTGAATGCTTGAATGCTTGAATGCTTGAATATAGTTTCCATGCTTTTTACATATATCCTCTTCATCCAAATGAGAGAGAAAAATGTAGTTTATATACTTGTCATTTAGGGCTGATAGACTGATTTTCCCGACCTTAGGCCGACCAGGAAAGTTAATTTCCAATTTGCAAACAAAAAGACCCGAGACCCCTTAGGAGACCGGGCCCAAAATAGGACCCAGGGACCAGGGCGCTGGGTGCCCTGGTCCTGAAGGACCAGGGCGCTGGGCGCTCTGGTCCCACCTCCCGGGACAGCAGGGTGCAAGGAGGTTCAAGCCAAGGTGCTTGAAAAATGCAGTTTTCAGTGTCGTGAGCAAGTTTCAGGGTCTCCATTCAGGTTGCGTGTTGCGTCGCCATCGTGAAGACCGAAATGCAGTCGAAATTGCAAGTGTCGCAATTTTAGGACGCTACACATTGTTAAATTTTGTTCCCCTTAAAATATAATAATATGACTCCTAGCCCCAAACTAGGGAACAAACCATTAATCAATAGTTGGATAAGTTGCCTATTTTTCTGCAACTTTCTTCTAAATTTTAGAGGTACAACTCCCTCTTATGATATAAACTTGGGGTTTTTCAGGGTGTGCTTTTAACTAGAAAGTAGGAAGGCAAAACTTTTAACCAGAAAGTTCTAAAGGTCAGGTAACCAACTATAAAGATAATGAAAGAATCCCTCCAAATCTGGGTTATGAAATGGCAGTTGGTTATCACGAGGCAAAACCATTTCGACAGAGGGAGCTCATGATGGCATGTGTTACTTCAATCAATCTTCAAATGTGGTGCATTCAATTCTATTTGCAAAAAAAAAAAATATCAAGAATTACAATTCACGCTGCCACCTTTGCATGCCTTTAGCCATTTAATTTGTCATTAATTATGATACTTCACAAATCTCCTTTAATTTAATTTTTGGAAATTGTGCATTGCATGGCTGTGAGCTATCATGGAAACCAACATAAAGGAAGTTGAAAACCTCCGATACTCTGACATCGGCCTATAAGAGAAAATTGGATATCGGGAAGAAACAAGAAATGGAATTGCATGTACCTTTGTTTACAGCCCAATAAACATTGGCTTTTCTTTGGGATCGTGAAATCGGGTGAAAATGGGACTCGAGAATTCTGAAGTGTAATTCTGATATGCTACAATTTCTCTGATAGCGTGTGGGCGATAAGAAAAGAAAAAACACTTATTAATATGGATAAGCAATTTAGAAAAAGAAAAGGGAGGGGGGGGGGAGGGCAACACATGGTAAGAAACCTACCTCAAATAAAAATACCAAGATGAAGAATGGTTTAATTTGAGAACAATCCTTCCCTTAAGGCTTCCTTCTCTCCTCTATATTTAGCCAAAATTATGTGAACCTTCTTTTCCATTCTTCCTTACTTTGTGTATGAAAACTCTCCATTTCCCACCACCTCCAAGGCCACCAACCATGCTCTCCTTCTCATTAAGAAGTGATGGTTTAAAGTGTACACCACCCCTTACTTGTCTCCTCTCATAAATGAGGTTGCAAACCCAAAATGGTGATGGGGATGGGCCTAACCCATACCCATATCCAAAATTCGTCACTTGTCAAAACTGACATTTATGAAGGACCTTAAATGGAGTATGGCCAAGTTTTTGACCAAAACTCAACCCCCAAACCATAGGTGACCCACCTAAGGTCACAAAAATGATTAAAAAGTACAAATAGAGACCCTTTTGACCCTCTAAAAACCCATTAAATGTTGCATCCAAATTTTCTTACTTAGACACAATTCAAATTATATTTGAAACTAAATATTAACAAGACCTTACATAAAGTATAAAACTCATACTCAAACCACATTACAATTATGAGACTGCAACCCTTCCATATGGACTAAGTTTGGTTGCATGTGGCTTGAACACATAGGGTCACCTAATTACCTCGAATAATATGACCATGGAAGGTTAGCATGCATATTCTTATTCACACATTAGTCCAATTAGTTAATATCCAATTAGATGAAGCAACAAATTTGATTAATCTTACACATACACATGTTCATAAATATTCCATATAAAATCACATCATAATTCATAATTTCCCTCCCCAATAATCGTGATTTTAACTATCTTATAATTAAAATTCAATACCGGTTCATTCAGTCATGACACACAACATTACTAGCATATAAATCTAGATATTCATGCATTAATACACAATGTTTGAACATTCATTTTTTAGGATGTCATTTGTTTTCTCATAAGCATCGGGATACAAAACATGTCTAACTATTACAAACACATAATTGCGATGAAAGTTCACTAATATAATCAAACCAATCAATGATGATCGAATCCACGATTGATAAGTTATTAATCTAATTAAGAAATGATGATAAAATCCATGCTTTATAATTAGAATATAGGTTCAAAATTAAGTTTAGTAAAGTATCATTGTGTGACCAAAACAAAAATAAGAAATATCCATCTCCATCTAACGATGGCCTCACACAATCATAGATTTTAAACATTAGTAAAGTGTACTCGTATAACATTTTTTTTATATTAGAGGCCATGCTCTTTATTCTTCCTATATAGTGAGTAAGAAATGTGAGAAGTTCTTAAAATATAACTTTTAAAATTGATGTTTGACATTCTTGTAATTATTATCATCATCCAATCAAAAAAATAAATGTGAGATATATATTAAAGTAGATTTTTTTAAGTTATACATCTGAAAAGGATTAGAGTAACCATGCTCTTAGTGTACATACTAAATTATTCCACTTTATGTTTTCCCTTTTTTATGTTGTGGTTAGTTTACATGTATAGGACTTTCTTTGAATCTTGTATTTATTAATGTATTAAACTTATTTTGATTGCATTAGAAACATGCATCTTTAAATTGTATAAGTGGTAGAAAATAATATTGATAAAGTAGTACTTTATATTGTAAATAAATGGTTGAATAAAGTGATTTTATAAGATAATAAAATTGAATTGAATTTTAGAAAAATATAATGATGTATAAATTTTGAGCGAAATAGTATCAAGATAGATGAGATCTTAGAAATCTCAATACTTCAGTTTTATGAACATAATTTAAATATAACAAATATTAAGTATAACATTTATACTAATGGAAAATAGATTCATACAACCTACTTTTTACATAAGACAGATCAATAAAAAGAAAGTGATAACTACTCGATTAAATTGTGATATAACATGATATAAAAAAATACATCTTATTGACTAAATTAACCATTCAAATAATTATTATATAATATAAAATAAAAATATCAATAAAATATAAAAAATACACACATCCACATGATATAGGTAGTAAGTACTCATACTTAACAAATAAACAAAACCTAGAATACCTACTTTTCAAAAGTTAAGAAAAATTGGTTGAGAGTCCAACTACAACCATAAAGGATCTTCACCTAGCTCAAAAAGGGCATCCTATGCTAAGTCAAGCTTAGGAAAACTATATAGATTTATAATTTTGTATTAGTGTGTCTCCCATGTGGGATTTTTATTTTATTTTTTTAATAATGTTGTCTTAGCTTTACTCATTAGGTAGATAGAGAGCAAAAAGAGTACTTGGAAGCATCTTTACCTAACGTAGGGTGGGGATTAGGAAATCCATGAACCAATTTTGTTTCTAATGTCCATGCAATTATTTTGTAGATGTAATACAATTTTAATTTGTAGATAATTTAATGTAAGGAGATGATTAAGGGATAGTAACATGTTTTTTTTTTTAAGAGAGTGTTTTAATATACATTAATTTAGGAAGAAATATTATAGTTTGGTGTTATAGGTATGTTGAGTATACAATAGAATTAATATGGTAGAATAATAAAGTTTATGTTTGAAAATAAATGGTATAATAAAATTATAAAAGAAAAAATGAAATGAATGATAGTTAAATTGGTTATTCTTTGTTATTTAAATTAATGAAATATCAATTTTAGTAATGCTTTTTTATTTATAACATACTTAATATTTTAAATTTAAATTTTATCTTATTCTCTCTTGTTCTTTTGATCTCTTTACACAATATTTTTTATTAGTAAAGTAGTGTTAACTAGGGTGTTGACCCTTAACATAGTAAAAAACCATCAACTAAAAACAACAACACCAAAAATGATGTTGGCAACAAAACAACAGCCAAGAGGCAACAAGAACCAAACCCAGCCAGATAGGCAAAGGAAAACCTATCCAACTGGAAACAAAAAAAAACCCCCAATCAAGGGGGGGAGAGCCACCCAAACCTCGAAAAGAGGGGGGGTTTGGGGCAGGGGAGAAGTCTTCCCCTTTCGCTTGCGAGAAACCACAGTCTAGGTGATGTTGTCATTGGGACCATCAAAGGAGAGATCAATCAGAAGGGACCCTACAGGGTTACAATCAGAAGAGTCGACAGGGTGCTGCAACAAAACAACAAGCTGAGATGAAATAACACCATAAGCAGGTTCAACAACAGAAGATGACTGCAGAACATGAGAAGTTGTAGTGGGAACCTTAGGAAATGAGGCCACAAAAGGAGCCACGGGGGAAATAGTAACCGTGAGGGACACAACCTCATCCTGAGAAAAAACATCCTCATGGGAGGAGTCAACAGGAGCAGAGTTTGGAGCATTGACTGTTAAGTGATCAACAGTAGCATTCCTCCACCAAGTGGAAGCACCTTTGTGGCACGAAATGGAGCAACCCAAAGCAAGATGACTCGTAGAGAGGCCTTCAAAATCCAGTAGTTGTGTCCAAGGTCTATCTCCCACCATAAGAACAACATCTCCCAGGAGAGGTGAGGAGATGTCAATATCCACAAGGATGCGAGCAAAAGTAGTGTGGTCCATTGAGGACGCAGCTTCATCGACCTTCAAGAAATGACCAGTAGAGTTCCCAATAGCCTCATAATGTTGAATCTCATCAAGGCCAATAAATTCTAAATAAATAAAATTTCAAGCATAAAATAAATTTGATGCTACCTAGATCCCAAGATTGACATCATAAATTGCCCTTATTATGCGTGTAGAATTTTGTATAATTGTTTGATACTAAATCTTCCTTACAATTTGAGTTTTGAAAAGAAAATTAATAAAAGATTGATTTTTAAATATTCCATTAATGGTAAATCCATGTAATCAATTCTCAATTAAACTAGTTAATTTGTCCAAAGAATATAGATGCCTTGCCAATGATTGTCCACATGCTTTGTCACATTGAAACCCTCCTAATGATTTAGCCATGATTGCTCCTAAAATCATCTAAAATCAATTGACCTCTATTGAGCTTTATATCACACCATGGTATGCAAGAGTATAAAACTATACATAGTTTTTTTTAACAAATCGATATACACTAATTGTGTGAGCATAAAAGAGATTGCAAAAGGGCAACACAATAACACATAGGCTATATGGGCAAAGATGAGCTCAACAGAGCTTGCTTAAGGATTAATAAAGATATGTATAAGAAAATCAAAAGAATGACTTGTGGAAGTCCACTAAAATTATACACAATAAAGCATACAAACACTTGTATAAATGCATATAACCTATTTAAAATACATAAAAATATTTTTTATGTTAAAAAGTTACTCAAACTCAAAAATATTCTAACATCACTTTCATAAATCTTGTAAACCTCTATAATTATTAAAGTTATCTATATTTTTTTATAATTAAAAATAAGAAATCACTATAACTTTTATCCCTTGCCCCTCTAGAATTGAACATGTCACCCATTGTAAATCACACATGCCTTCACCAAGGCCACTATGATTATATTATTTAAATCTATAAATTAATAAATAATGTCCAAATATGTATTCTATATTACAAAATATCAGAAATATGGGCCAATTACTTTGGTGAATAGTTTCTAATAGATAAAACATAGAAAAACATTGTAAGTTATAAGTGGATAGAAAAATGAATGAAAAGAAAGACAAATTTTTCAAGCCCATAAACAAATATGAATAAATTTATTAACAAATTATTCTTGTACAAAATTCTTTTGAGAAATTGACACCAATAAAATAAGAGTAAGCATTCAATTTCAATTATTTATAAAAACATCATGTGTCCTTAATTCAAACAATCATAACAACAACATAAGACATAACAACAAGCTCTCATTTCTATTGTGCAGGCTACAAATAACATCAATAGGCTCTTCTAAAGTGAAATGAGAGCTTGTCCTAATATTTTATTTTGTTGTTATGGTTGTTCAGATTTAGCCTTTGTGGTCTTTCTTTGAAAGATTCTATATTCTTTCGTAAATCTATATTATTTAATAAAATAATATTTATAAAAAATTATGACAATTTAGAAAATAGTTATTGTTTGTATGAATACAAATCAAAGCTTTAATTATCTTGAAAGAATTTTAATTGATTTAATGATTTTTTTTTTTTTTTGATCGATCAGAGGCCAAAGCCAAGAATTTTATTAATCATTTTGAAAATTTACATTACTCCACTCGTGCGGGCGCCAGTAGGAAAGAGTGGAGGTGAGAAAACCCCCGGCCTTGCTCGTGACCGTAGTCCAGATAATCTTACATCAATATACAATAGTTTCAGATCTTAATAACACATCATCACCCCGGGCTAGGGTAAGCAAGTGGGAGGGTGTTTCTATTTTTTTCCCCTCCCTTACAAGCCCTTGATTACAAATTTCAGTTATCATTTATCCCCTGACTTCTTGAGGCATGGCTCTGAAGTTGATCTCTGATTACATGTAGTATCCGTTAATTGCCAAGACATATCCCTATTTGTCCTGCATGGTTAATTTCCCAAACACTTGACAAAATTGTTAGTGCATTTTAGTCTATTATTTCAAATGAAAATTTATCTATCGAGCTAGAAAATTACCACAACCAAATATCGTGTAAGGCCTATCCTCTCAGATATTATACAAAGAGATATAAACAGAACCTTAAACATAGTTGGATATTCCTCATTATCCCAATTGGTAGACGGTGTTTCAAACATAAGTCGAGTTTTGAAGAAAATGAACCTCTCTTGATTGAATTTTGACCCTTCCTTAAAATGAATCTTCATTTTACCATCTCTTGTTTATGCTCCTGGATGCTATCCCTAGTAATGGATAAAATCCAGGCTACAAAAACAAGAGTAGGTAAATGAGATTCTGTCATACCAGGAATCGGCATACCCTCCCTCCCCTGTAAATTAATACCAGAGAGGGTAATGGGGTACATGATTATTCAAGGCTGGATATAACCTTTATCCATACCCCGAATATTTTGCATGTATGCCACATATAAGCCACAGTCAAATATTTGTCAGAAGGTCACCCCAAAATAGAGAATTCTTCAACAGATGGCACTTGAGCGCTGCAGCTAGTGTTTATTGTTCAAAATAGGCCAAACACATGAAAAAATTGAAGCCATTATTTCCCACCCTGATAGGACTTCCACCAATGTGAATAAATACCAATAAATGAATGCATCGAGATGCTTATAAATATCTAGAGTATATATTCATATTACTGAGTGTCCAAAACAAAATGCTAATATAATGGTCCTATTTTCCATCTGTGTGTCTATATAAACAATCATTCCATCATGCCTATTTTATCTTAGTACCTTTAAAATTAACAGTTAAAGCAAACTATTTTAATGTCCTGTAGGTCGCTTAAGTTTGTTTTTAGGATTCGACAGTGTTAATATCTTCTCTGAGATCTCTGTTAGTTACAAAATTAACATTGTTTTACTGGGAATAGTAATATGCTTAATCGCCAGTATAGGCCAAACGTTTAGTATCAAAATTATCCCATACAAAATTTAAAAATTATCCCATGCACTCACCAAGGGCCAAAGCCTACTTACTCCGACCCAGAAGACGTGGTTGTAGCTTCCTCATCGTCCAAAACCAGGCCCTCTGCCTTGAGGAAGTCCTCAAACCAAGTAGGTTTTGGAGGGTGTTTCACATGAAATAGATACAGCAAAAAGTTGACATTCCTATTAATTGCATCACTCCTCTCCCTGGTGAAGGTCGCACCATCCATAGAGATAATAGGAAGTCTAGGAACCAGCCTATTGTTCTGAATGAGGATGTCATAGTCTCTCGGCCTTGGGATTGTCCATTCGTTGTCAATGTTGACTAAAACCCACTCCAGATCACCTAAGATTGAGGCAATGAAGACCTCCTTACATAGAGCACCTGTGTCCTCTCGATTATTGGTGGAGGTAACCGTCACAGCAAGAAACATGGCGGCCACATCCGAGTTAGCTCTGGTTCTGTCTGAATTTGTGAGAAATTTCTGACCAAGGATAGTCTCAACCGCATCAATAACTAAGGTATGGGGAAGGCGTATGATGCGCTTGAGGTGGTCCCTGGTAATAGCGCCCTCAAACGCCATTTGCCTCTTAGAATTGCATAATTTGATCGGGGTATCCATCACCTGTTATTCTTCAATCTAAGGTCTTGTTGGATTAAAGAGCTTCTGAATTTTAACCTGAAGGCTTGGTTTAATAGCCATGTAGGGTAATTATGTGAGAGTCTAAGTTTTCTCGGCCATTCTAAAATCATGCGAGCCTTAAGCCCACTTTGGATGTTTGTTATTGGTTTAGTAATAATGCCATGTCCTTAAATGATGAGTCGCTTGTGGGAAAATCGTTTTGAGAAGCCAAATTTAATTTTGGCGGATGATCAAACGAGTTGTTGATACAAAAAGCCAACAAGTACGCCTTACACCGCAGCCCTGACCTGTCGTAATGACTAGGATTTCTTGGGGATCATACTTGCTATGATGATCAGGCACTCTTAATTAGGGGTTTATTATTATATAATTTGTATTTAGATATGAGTGCCCCCGCCTACTAAGCTAAGAATTGACCTCTGCTTCGTAAGATGAAAAGTTTAAACCTTTGGGCAAGTGTTTATGAATGATACCTAATGTATAATCATAAAATCTTGATAAATTTGTATATTAATAAATCTAAGTTGAATATTTATCTGTATGAAATGTTCTAAAGGTATATTTTCATTTTGTATGTGTAGACGATAATATATATTAATTGTTATGTTCGTTATATAAATATAAAATTATTGGTTTCGGATTTTATGTGTGTGTGTGTGTGTGTGTGTGTGTGTGTTTATCTGATAATGATATCTATATATTAATTCTGATATGTTCATTATATAAATATTTTAATTATTAGTTTCGGATTATAAATATAAATAAATTTCTATATGTGTGGGTATATATATATATATATATTGGAGGATTTATAAATTATATCAGAGGATATATATATATGTATATATATGTATATATGTATATGTATATACATATATTTATATATATAAATTATAAATAGATATATATATATATATGTAAATGTATATGTGTATATATATATATATATATAAATTATAAATAGATATATATATATATATATGTAAATGTAAATGTATATGTATATATATATATATACATACATATACATATATATATATCCTCTGATATAATTTATAAATCCTCCAATATATATATATATATATATATATATATATATATATATATATATATATATATCCTCTGATATAATTTATAAATCCTCCAATATATATATATCCTCTGATATAATTTATAAATCCTCCAATATATGTATATTGTGTGTGTGTGTGTGTGTGTGTGTGATTAAGGTTTATATATTTGTCTATTTCTGTGTGTAAGAAAGTTTGAAAAAATTGTCGAGTATGTTAGTAAATTAATATGGGGCCTCAAATGATATCATTCAGAGGATTTGGAGGATAGGTTTCCTCTTTTTCTCCTATAGGTCTGGGTTCCGGCTGATTTTATGTATATGATAGGGTATAGGTAATGAGCAATTTATGTAAATGCTATCCTATGGTATGAATAATGTTATAGTTATTTGTTGTGAAATGTTGTTTTAAGGATAAATGTTAGGAGCTACGTGGATTATTGTCTTACCATCAGCCCCCATGTTAGCAAGGGAATCGGCTCTTTTGTTGCCTTCCCTATAGATATGATTAAAGATGACCCCATCAAATATTTTGATGTTTATCATTATCTTAGCCAGGGAGGCATTTAGCTTCCAATCAGGCATTGCCCCTTTCCTAAGGGCATTGATGATAATGGCCGAATCCCCTTCAATGACGATCCTCTTAATATTGAGTATAATGCATAGGTTTATTCCTACAGCAAGTGCTTGCATTTCTGCTACATTGTTTGTGCATTTACCAGAGGGGAGGGCCATATAGGCCACCTCATCCCCATTTGAATTATGAAGGTTGTACCCAAGACCAACACTCCCTGGGTTGCCCCTAGAAGCACCATCAAAGTTAAGTTTAAACCATCCAACAATAGGGGGAAGCCACTTGCATTCCTTACGTAAAATAAAGTTGGATGGTGGGCCTTTACCAATGAAGGGGGGTATCTTTAGACCTTTCCATCTTAGTTTCATTTTTTCATCCCAATAGGACATAATGACATCTCTCTGGTAATTGGAGGTCTGGTTATTTATTATTTCAACTATGGTGGCTTCAATTTTATTGGTCATTTGATACCATTGCATTTTACTATCTTTGAAAATCCTCCTATTTCTTTCCTTCCAGATTTCCCATATCATAATGGAGGGGGCAATGATTCATAAATTTTCAAACATGCAGCCAATGTTCCGGATTGGCCAAGCTTGGAATAGATCAGAGATATTATTAGGAATAGGGGTATACCAAATCAGCTGGTTTTTTAACCATCCCTAGCAATTATGAGCATAATCGTAGGTTACCAGGAGATGGTTAGAATTTTCTTCTTCCTTTTCACATAATGGACATCTGCTAGGACCTTCATATCCTAGTTTCCTAAAGGTTTCATTAGCCATCCATGCAAACAGGCCTGCTTTCGGAAGGCACCTGTTATCCCAACAAAGAGTTAGGGGTAGGTTGGAACAAGGGATATTATCTTTATTCGACAATTGTTTATAACCATCCTTAGTTTTGTATTTCCCCTTATTGGATCCAACCCATATCAGTTTATCTGTTTCAGAGTTTAAAGCAGCACTTCTTGAGGCTAGGATCCGAGATAAGAGGGATCTTTCCTAGGCTGGAATGTTTAGATAATCCATTGATTTCCATCTCCATGTTTTAAGGCACCCAATGTTGAATTCTTCCGCATAATATTTTACATGCACACCCCAGAGTTCTTCAAGGGTGGGTATGATCTTATTGAAGTTATGAAGAGTATTTAAGGGAGGATGAGCCCCCCAAGAGTCTCTCCAAAAAAGGGCATCCTGCCCATTACCAATGTTCCATGTTAGCTTGTCTATTATGATATCTTTGCACTCCAGCATAAAGTTCCAGATTCTAGAACCTTTATGAGGGGGGTTGTCCTGAAGATGCTTATAAGATCTTGGTTATGCAGGTATTTATTATAAAGGATACATGCCCATTTGACTTTGGGGTTAGTATACATTCACCAAACTAGCTTAGCACCCAAAGCTTTGCTTTGGATTTTTAGATCTTTGATGCCCAAACCCCCCATCTCCTTAGGCAAGCATATCTTATCCCAAGCGATCAATGGAAGTCTGAATTTGTCTTCTGAGCCTTGCCAAAAAAAGGTCCTTATGTGTTTTGTGATCTCCTTTCTCTTAGATGCGGGAAGGTCCATGCATGAGAGTTGGTAAATTGGCATTGTTGAGAGAACCGCCTTGATCATAGTGGCCTTACCGGCAGAGGATAACCATTTTCCTTTCCATGAGGATATCCTATTTGTGATTTTGGAGACAACCTGATCCCATAGTTTGGATGATCTAATACCCTTGTCTAAGAGGAGTCCCAAGTATTTACACGATAATTCTCCTATTTTGTATTTAAGGATATTAAGGATTTTCCTTTGGATTTCTTTATTTGTGTTAAAAAAGGTTATGTTGGACTTCAAAGTGTTAATTTCTTGTCCAGAGATGGTGGTGTAGTTGTTTAGGATTTTTTTAATTACTTTTTCTTCTATAGCATTGGTTAAACCAAACAACATGGTATCATCAACAAATTGTTGATGGGTAATAGGTTACATGTCAGAGGTAATCTTAATACCGGTTAGCTGTTCTGTTTCTCTAGCCCAATTGAGCATTCTTCCCAATGATTCTGCCATGATGATGAAAAGAAAGGGGGAGAGGGGATCCCCCTATCTGAGACCTCTAGAGATTTCAAAAAAGCCTTCTGAGGCCCCATTGACTAGGATTGAAACCCTAGGTGTAGCAATGCATTCAAAGACCAGATTAATCCACTGCTTATTAAACCCGAAAGATTCAAGACATTTGCAGAGAAAGTGTCAGTCTACTTTATCATATGCTTTTTTAATATCCAGTTTGATCATCATGCTTGGTACCTTATTGTTTTGTATTGAATGGATAGCTTCCTGAGCAATGATTATACCATCATAAATGGATCTGTTAGGCACAAAACTTGTTTGTTCCTCACTGATAATTATGGGGAGAAGGTTGTGTAGTCTATTTGCCATTGTTTTTGTGAGTAATTTATAAAGGGTATTACATAATGCTATTGGACGGAAATCCTCAAAACTATCCACTATCTCCTTTTTTGGGATTAAAGCTATGAATGTGTTGTTTAGTTCTCTATGAATTTTCCTTGAGTTTCTCATCCCTTCTAAGGCCTCTGTGATTTCCTTACCCATGAAGCCCCAAAATTTTTGGAAAAAGTGTGCTGGGAACCCGTCAGGGCCAGGGGCCTTATCCGAACCCATTTGAAATAAAGCTAATTCTACTTCTTCCAAAGTTAGTTTTTTATTAAGCATCAAGTTGTGTTCTTTGGATATTAATTTCGGGATGTGTTTTAAGAATTTGCTCTCCTTAGTCCATTTGGAGCCTTCACTGTTGTTAAGGATAGTCTCAAAATACTCAACTACTGCCTTGGCTATCAGCTCAGGATTATCCTTGAAGTCACCTGATTCCAGTTTAATCTTGTTGATTCTGTTGATAGCTCTGCGTTGTTTTGTACTATTATGAAAGAAGCTTGTGTTTCTATCCCCAGCCTCTAGCCAATGATCCCTAGATTTTTGTTTCCAATATATTTCTTCTTGGGCTAAGATTTCTTCATACCAAGCCAAATTGAATTTTTCCTTTTGATATAGAGTATTATTCATCCCATACCTGATTACTTCCTCATTAGTTTTCTCCATTTCTTTCTCAATCTCTATTTTTTGTGTGAAGATATTACCAAAGTGTTCTTTATTCCAGATTGTTAATTGCTGCTTTATCTTTTTAAGTTTGGTTACTACTTTGAAAGTCTTGGAGCCTATGACTTCAATTTCATTCCACCACTTTTCAATTAGTTGTAATAGATTTTCATCCCTGAGCCACATTTTTTCAAAGCGAAAGGGGGTTTTGGTTGGCTTTAGTTCTTCTGATATAATTAATTGGACCGGGAAATGGTCCGATGCTGAGAACGGGAGGACAGAGGATTCAAAAGACTATGTCAGATTTCCACAAAGGAAGAATCTATCAATTTTTTCTGCAATGTTGCAGAAACCTTGTCTTCTATTATTCCAAGTGAAAGCTTCATTTCTGGTTTTTAATTCCAACAAATTACATTTATGAATCCAGTCCTTGAAATCCAGACATGATTGATTCATTTTATTATTACCGCCCCATTTTTCCTTGAGGTCCAAAATTGCATTGAAATCCCCACCAATTAAGTATGTTTGTTCAATGTCACTTAGAAGGAAATTCTCAATTTCATCCCAGACTTGTCTTTTTGCTTGTGTTTAGATAGGGCCATAGACATTAATTATAATAAAATTTAAGTTACTTTTGATGCTTATAACCCTGCCACACATCCAATTTGGGTTTTTGCATATAAGTTTGAAGGATATTTGCCTGGGGTCCCACATGATGGCCAATCCACCAGATGCTCCACAAGCAGTTTGTCCTTCAAGTTCTCTAATACCTAATTTTCTGTTTAGGTTTGTTAGTTCACTGTTATTTAGTTTGGTTTCTTATATTAAGAATAATTATGGATTGTATTTAGCAATGCACCGCTTAAAGATACATTGCGTGTTAGGGGCATTCATACCCCTAACATTCCAAGTAAGGAGTTTCATAACCCTGTGGGAAGGTTCTTCCCCTTCCCTGCCTCAAAAAGGTTTGTGATTTTAGTCTGACCCACAACGCTTCCAGCTCTGGTAAGTAATTCAGAAATTGATTTTCTCCCACGCTTTTTGAGGTCAGAGGCATAATCTGAGGGTGAGCGATTCTCAATGATTTTAGCTATCCCCAGGCTGTCCAATTTCTCTAATGTGACCTCATCAATGGGGTTTTGTGTCATATCCACGGTTATGTCAAGTTTGCATAACTCTCAAGCTAGCAGTGTTTTTTGTAATGCTAGTCCGTCCTCATCAGCTATTTCATCAATAAATAGTTCAATGAGGTCATTTGTAATTGAGTTGCCCACATACTCAACTATGCATTTATCTTCAATTTCCCTCCTTGCATCCTCATTCATATCCTTATTGTTGTTATTTATGTTATGGTTTTTTTTCTTTTTTCTTTTTGTTTTTTTATTTTTTCCTTTTCCTTTTTTGTTCTTAATCTTTTTCTTTTTTTTTAAACCTTTAACCATATCCTCTTCATTCGGAACGAGGTTGTTTAGTGCTTCAACCTTCTCCTCCGAATTTTCGTTGTAATCTGATGAAGCCTCCTGGTTAGCAGGGTTGGCCTCTGGCCTTAGGGGGCTATTAACTTGACCTTCATCGCTCATATCCACGGATACCATGTCTACTAATGGTGTAGCGTTTTGCAAATCACTTACTTTATTCACTATATCTATCTGTCGTTGTTCCCTCACTAGTTCCTTAAGTGTGTTTTCACTTTTAATTTTTTCTTTTTCGCCTACTACCTTTTTATGAATGTTTTCTAACTTCTTAGCCCAGGGATTTTGTTTGTTAAACACAAAACCACCCATAGGGTTGAATTTTATGTTTAAATCTATAGCAATCTTAGCTTCGAGCATCCTTTCTTTGTATTCTGAAAAGGGGGGATTATAGTCCTGGATGTGAAGCCATCCATGAGGATCTCCGGTTGAATTTCATATATTGAGTAGTTTCTGATAATTTTGATGGGTTCAAATGTTAATTTTCCTATCTCAACGTTGGCTAGAATTCTGATATCAGAGTATTCCATGTAATTATCCTCCAAACCCTCCTAAAAAATCCCCTAATTTTTTAAGGACTTGGCTATGGATTAATTCTACTGGAAGATGGGGAAATCGAAACCATTTTGGTACCCTAATTTTTTCAAAGTCTGTGGGGGAGAAATTGGGTTTCCAAATAAAAAATTTGAAACAATAACCTTTAAAGAATCTATGATTGTTTCTAGGTAAATTATTTTTGAGATCACCATAATTGCATTTGATAAACAAAAAATTATTATCTAAGCGAGTGATACTTATCCGATTTCCTGTGGTGGACTTCAACCACTGAAGGACCTCAGAGGTAGATGCTCCAAAACCAAACTATTTGCCAAAGACCCCTCGATCATTGTAACATTCCCACAATTCATCTGTATGTTTGTCGCTTATTATCATAATGTTATATGTGTTGAAGCATGATGGCTTTTAGATGTTTGTAGGGCATTGCTTAGGGAAGAAACCCTCCCTTCTTCGGGTGGGAGAATTTGAACCAATTGAGTAGGGTTTTCTTACCCCAAGTTTTGTTATGTTTGCCCCAGAGGCCACAACACCATGTTCTCAAGAAAAAGTCTCTGCTTGGGAGAGAGGAAACCTAGAAGACCATCCTCTGATAGGGAGCCAATTTTTCGGTAAAACCTGTGAATTATTGTGGAAAACCCCCTTCTTTTGAGAAGAAATATTTGTTTGATTTTTACAGGGTATCCTCGCGGACCGTTGAGTCTGTTTCCAGACCGGCTTTGCCGTAGAAGAGGAGGGACCTTTTGTTTGCCCTAGGTCAAGAAGTAGGCCCTTTGGAGCCCCCACAACCAATTTGCTAATCTCATTGAGCTTTAAAATCATTGAATTTGCCCCTGTAGCATATGAACAAGATGGATTCAAGGCATCGAATCTGTTTGAGGTGCTTATAGCATTTTTATGGACCCCCTGAGGAGAAAAACCAGTCTGCCATATCCTGTGAAACCTCCCCTGCCTTCGGGGGTGTTTCGAAGGGTTAGAAAAGCTTCTGCCGTTCGCATTCATTTGCATTTTTTTTTTGAAATACAATTGATTTAATGATTTTAATTGATATAATAAAATAAATATAAATGAAAAGATAAAGCTAAAATAAATATAAATTTTATCCAATTTATAACAAATTTAGTTTTTTTTTCAATTTAAAAAAATCTAAATAAAATACTAAAATTAACAACATAATAAAAAAAATCATAAACTCTAATCTACTAAGAATTCCCCTTCCCCTAATATTGATAAGGATTTACAAATTTCCTTATTTAACTTAGGAGTATTTAGCATACTTACCTTGACTAGAGTTATAGTAATGGAGAGCATGCGAATGAATAATTATAAGATTTTTTTTCTGTATTGTAGAGGATTTGAAGTTAGCACCATCTAGATGCTTACAACATGAGCTTTTTCATTAAATCAAGTGTATTTGACTTCGGTGAGGTCAAGAATAGAAATTGGAAATTATCACAAGCAACAGCCAATGTATATGTCAAGGCAATAAGCAAATCAAAGCAACAAGGAATTTCTAAAAGTAGAAACCAAATTAGATGGGTTTTAATTGCAAGTAAATATCCATAAAAGAATGATAATACAACTAACTATAATCTATGTTTTTTTAGTAATTTGTCTAAGCGCTTGAGAAAACAAATAAAAGAATTTGTGATATTTCTAGTTGTATTCTTACAACTATGGTTTAGCTAGATTTAATGTGATATCTCATGCTCATTACTACATAAATATGGATTTAATGAAATTTATGGGATGTTTCATGTTGTTGGGATGATATAAATAATATTAATTGGATTTACTGTTTGATATATATTAAGCATGGAAAAATTGTTATTCTCAAGGTGAATTATAAGATAAGTGTTATAATGTTGATGAACATATGGAAATGGGTAAAATTAAAATTAGTAAATAAATATCCTAAATATATTTATTTAAAGGATGCTGTAGCGTCCTAAAATTGCGACACTTGCAATTTCGACTGCATTTCAGTCTTCACGATGGCGACGCAACACGGAACCTGAATGGAGACCCCGAAACCTGATTATGACACCAAAAACTGCATTTTCTTGCACCCTGGCCTGAACCTCCTTTGCACCTTGCTGTCCCGGAAGGTGGGACCAGAGCGCCCAGCGCCCTGGTCCTTCAGGACCAGGGCGCCCAGCGCCCTGGTCCCTAGGTGCTATTTTGGGCCCGGTCTCTTTTGGACTTCGGGTCTTTATGTTTGCAAATTGGAAAATTATCTTTCCTGGTCGGCCTAAGGTCGGGAAAATCAGTCTATTAACCCTAATTGGCAAGTATATAAACTACATTTTCCTCTTTCATTCGATGATGGAAAAAAAGGCGTGGAAACTATACTCAAACATTCAAGCATTCAAGCATTCTTTCAAGCAATTGATCATTCTAAGTCTCCATTCAAGGCTAGGTGTTGCATTCAAGACAAGGATTCAACCATTGAAGAGGAGATCACTTACTACATGCTACATACAACATACAACAATACAACAAACAACAACATCTATACCTTCGCACATAAGGATACAAACATCCTTACAACAAGGTATTAGTACTTGTTTTACATTACATACATTACATTTACAGCAATTTCTCATTTCTTGGTTAATTCCAAAACCGGGGTTTGACCTAAGGGCAAACCCCTAATCCCTAACCCCCCAATCGTCTTCGCTTTTCTGTGTGTAGGTTGTAGGTACGCGACTGAAATTGAAGATCTGGAATCCTTGTGCAGAGACGAACAGATCCCCCTTCGTTTCGCGGATTTTTCGGAGGACCGTGGCGCCGGGCGCCATCGTCCTGACAACTTTTGCTCAAATTTGCAGGACAGCGACGTATCGACATTTTACTGCTAATTCCAGGTCCGCAGCTTCATCCTATATCCCTATCTCAGTTTATAAGCGAATCTTTGTCACTTTCTATGCATTCCTAGCTTAATTCTTCTATCAACATTCTTTACAAAAGAGGGTAGCCTTGCTTTCTTAACCCTTGAAACACATATAGAATCCAATCTTGCATTGCGTGGGATTGGATCTTGTGGGTTTCAACCCCTCTTTTGAATGTAAAGTCTCTCCCTTAAGTGAAAACCATCAACCCTAATGAATCTCCCTTCTCTCTCCTTGGAGTTGGAAGAGGGGAGAGCAACTAGGGTTCGATCGCGATTTTCCGCTTTACATTTTGGTGAACCCGACGTGAACATCCTTTCTGATTATTCATAGTTAGATCTGAAAATTGGATTCCTTGATTACATTTCCATGTTTGATCTTGTGCGAAATTTTAGAGGTTAATTGCATAAAAACCCTAAATTTTCTTTTTTTTAAGTAATTAAATTTGTGAAATGTTTAATTGTTAATGCTTGTTTCAAATCTGCCCTTCTATTACAAATTATCAATTCATATTTGTGCTTTGATTTTGAAAATTAAGTGGTTAAGTGTCAAAACCCTAATTTTTGAAAGCCTCTTGATTCAACCTTTGTCCGACAATTTCACTGATCAAAACATTTCCAAATCAGCTGTAACTTTGGATTCCGCAATAAAATCACAATATCTTTCATCCCTGAAAATTTGGAAAAAAGTTGCGAGGACCGTGTGCACTCCGAGCGCCATCGTCCCCGACATTTTTTCCGAAATTTCGGGAGCTAGATCTTACTGTATTTTTCTGCTAAAATCCAGAATTTTGGCTGATTTTATCAATTTTAACACCTTCAAAATTACAGTCAAAGTTGGTCTTGTGATTGCTTGGTTTAGGGCTTCTAATCATTCAAAAATTGTTGAAATTGAAATTTCGTGTCAAAATTGTGTTCTTACTGTCCTAAATCTGAAAAGTGTGTTTGCATTCATTCGAAATTTCAGTGCTTTATTCAAATTTTTGCAATTTGTGACTTTTGAAATTAAGTGCTTAATTACAACAACTTTGATTTCCGCTCTCAAAACTGAATTTTGCATGAAATTGAGTCAATTTTCAAATTTCAAAACTTGCATTGCTTTTGGTATTCCCTCTAAAATCATAAAATTCAAAATTTCAGTTTCCCTCTCTTTTTCAAAATTCAAATTTTGCATTTTTCGACAATCTTGGTAGGGTTCAATTTTGAAATTGCAACTTTAATTTGGCCTATCTACAGATCGTAAAATCACTCAATTTTTTCAGGTTAGCTGTAAAATCATCATAACTTTCATCCCTGCAAATTTCGAAAAAAGTTGCGAGGACCATGTGCACCCCGAGCGCCACGGTCCCGGACATTTTTTCCGAAATTTCGGCAGATTGTCCTGATTGTATTTAACAGCTTAAATCTGGAAGATTGGCTGGTTTTACTGAAATTTGCTACCTCTAAAATTCAAAATCTTCTCTCTTTCTCTAGTGCATGAGTTTTACAACAATAAGCCCTACTTACACTATTCCCGTTAGACGAAGCCTTAGAATTAAGTCTTTCCAAGGTTTAATTACTGAGGAGATGGAACCTAATTTGAATGGTCTTTTTAACGAGGACATGGGTAATTCCTCTAATCCTCTTAATGATGAAGAAGCTCTCCATGAGGTTTCTGTAGAACAACTTTCAAAATTGGATAACCAATTTGACGATTTTCGACAGTGGATGTCTCAAGAATACCCTGATAGTCAAGCTCTTCCTTTAATTGAGGGTCTAAAACGTATGCTTCAAAGTGATAAGAATGGAATTGATATTTTGCGTGGTATTGCACACATTGTGGATTCAAATGTGATGCCTATGAAAAGTTGTGCCGAAACCTTAAGTTATACACAACCTCCTACTCAAGACAATCATTCTATTCCTTTGATGACTTCTATTGCTAGTATACCTACTTTTACATCAAACATAATGACTACTTCAATACAAGACATTCCTCCTATGATCACCAGTCATGGGGGCAATCCCTCTTCTTCAATTAACCCTCTTCCTTCAATCAATCCAACTTCTTCATTCATTCCTTCAATGAGTGTTCCTATTATATCACCACAAATGAACATGACGCAAGGGGGCAATTCATTTAACCATTCCATTCCTCCTTGTAGTGTTCCTCCTTTCCAATCATCTCCTATGACTAACTATCATAGTGTCCCACCACCTTACTCTCTACTTTCTTTCAATAACATAACACCTCCATCACAATCTAACACGTCTAATATGAACTCTTCGACTAAAGCGACCATTAACAATCTTGCACAAACTGTCTCCTCTTTACAACAACAAATTGCCTCTATGAATCAATCTAAGTTTAGTGTGCCCACATTTGATGTTGCGAGTCCACTTTCTCTTGACATTGTTCGAGCTATCCCCCCTAAACATGTTGAAATTCCGCATTCGGAGCTTTATAATGGTAAGGGTGATCCTCTAACACATGTTAAGACATTTCAAACAATATGTATCGATTTTGCTTATGACCAAAGGTTGCTTGCAAAACTGTTTACTAGAACATTAAGAGACAAAGCCCTACAATGGTATTGCTCGTTGCCTTCCTATTCTATTACTTCTTTCGAACAACTTGCAAATGCTTTCATTCAACAATTTCAAAACAATATAAGTCCTAAAGTTACTTTGATTGATTTAATGCATTGTAAACAAGGTGTTAAAGAAAAAGTGACTGATTTCATTGGTAGATATAAGCATTTGTATGCTCAAATTTCCTTTCTAGTGCCTGACAATGATATTCAAAGAATCTTCATTTCTAATTTACAAAAAGACATTAGAGAAAAACTCCTGTTTTCTGAGTTTACTTCTTTCCAACAGTTGTGCGCAACTCTTCACAATTATCAACTGACTGTGAGTCAAATGGAACAATCACATCCTATGGCTCCGAGTGATAAGGGTGATAGTAGTCAACAACCATTTGGGAAGTTTAAACCGAACAGAGAGTCCATTAAATTCAATGAAAACATCATCAACAACAATGTGAATGCAGCATCAGGTGTGTCTCCTATTTCTAAGTTTTTCAAGAAAGAAAGAAAGTTTACTCCTTTGAATGAATCATTGCATAGTATTATGAATAAGTTATTGGAACAAAATGTGCTTACTCTTCCTCCTATAAGGCAAATTGATCCTGCAAAGATTACTTCACCTTATTTTGATAACAAATCATTTTGTCAATTTCATCGTCAACCTGGGCATGATACTGAAAAATGTTTTGCTTTAAAGGGTAAAATTCAAGATTTGATTGATAATAATACTATCTCTGTTTCTGGGGTGAATGATAAAGGCAACAAATATGTAGCTCTTCCTAACCAAAATCTTCAGATTTTTACTGATCCATTGCCTTCTCATACCTCTAATGCGATTGATACTACTGATTCCTCTGTCTCACCTGATGATCTCGTGTCTATGACTCCGAATGTAATTAACTTTGTAGAGCAACAGAAAATCCCTAAAGAACCTTCCATCACATTTGATTCCAGTGAAACTATCAGGGCACCTGATGGTCCTTTATATATAGTTGCAAAAGTCAAGAACACACCTTGTCGTGGAGTGCTTATTGATCCTTCTTGTATGGTTAATGTCATTACTGAAGAATTTTTTTTTACTTTGCAATTGAATCAAGTGATCTATGATGAAACAAATGTGGTTGTGAAATTATTTGATGCATTTTCTTCTCCTGCAATTGGTTCTATTACATTACCTATTGAGTTCCATAACAAATCCCTTGATGTAGACTTTGCTATTATTCCATCATCTGAACAATTTCGTGTGAAGCTAGGCTATCCTTGGCTATCTTCCATGAAAGCTATTGCTTCTCCTATTCACAAGTGTTTGAAATTTCCCCATAATGGTGAAGTTGTTACTGTCAATCATAGTCTCTTTAAACCAGCTGAAAGAACTTCTACCGTTCCTATTGATTATTTTTGGCCTAAACAATTCCAATCTCTTCCTCCGCGAAGTGATCATCTTTTCAAATCTTATCAAAAATGGAAAACAGATATGATCTTATCTCTGAGTGAACCTAGAACACCCAAACTTGACATTCCTATCATTCTTGAGAAGGAAGTTCTTCCTTTGAAAGATAAAACTAATGTCTTTCCTCAAGAAGATTCCCAACCCATCCCCATGGATGTGACTATGTTAATGCCTAATAAACCTCCTAAGAGTAGACCTATCCCTCCTCGTCATGATGGACTTGGTCTCCTTCCTAAACCAAATATTCCTCCCTTATATGGAGCAGTTCCTCCTCCTTCCTCTTATGGAGAGAAGAGACCTTCCTCTTCTCCTATTATTCAACCTAAGAGACCACAACCTAAACACCCAAGTGCTAAGGATGAGAACATTCCTCCTCCTCAATCTCCTAATCTTCCTACTAAGACTAGACGAAATCGTTCTGCACATGAACGCCAACGAAAGCGTTGTCTTAGAGCTCAGGCAGCTGCCTCTCAAACTTTGCAATCCCCAAAAACACCTTCAACAAGCATTATTCCATTTTCTCCTCAGCCGACGATTGAGCCGAAATCTCCTAAACATAAGATGCATGATGGTCTTGATCCTGTGCGAGTTAAAGATCCTATTTTCATAAATCTTGATGATGATATAGATGAAAATGTTATTCATGATGAAAATGCTACTTCTCCTGTTCATTCTGATAGTGAATATGAACTTGTTGATATTGATAACCATTTATCTAATGAATTTTCTAAAGCACTTATCCTAGCTCCTAGACAAGAACACCGTGGCTTGGGATATGAACATAGCCCTTGTTTGGATCTTGTGATAGCTCCATCTGTTGTGTTGGATGTTCCTCCTCTAGCGTGTTCCCTACCTTCCCGAAACATTGATCAGCAAGATCGGGGGGTAGATGACATGCTAGACTAGTTTCATTAGCATAGCAGATTCTCTCCCCCTCTCTTTTGTTACTTCTTCTATATGTTATTCTCATTCTTCTATTTGTTGTCCTTGGTGTTGTCTACTTGAGGACGATGCAAAGCATTGAGATCTCTTGATCTCTCTCATGTTGACTCAAAAGACACATGTGTTCCCTTCTTCTAGGTGACCTTCCTTGATTAGGGAATGAAGAACAATTATGCATACATACATATGATATACATGAATAATCATACAGCATACTGACCCCGAGGAAAGCGAAGTCACCTTTTGCTTTGTGTTTTGTGTCTATTATCCTTGGGCTTATCTCACACTTGGGGGCTAAATCCTTGTGATAACGTGCTCCTTTCTCATTTCTTATATGTATCACTACCTTAAAGAAATCACCCCCGGTGAGGCGTGTGCGATCGCTTTAACGTAGGGGGGCATACATCCCGTCCATATCTTTTCAAGATACTTGAAAATTTCTTGGCAAATTTAGCTTTGCCTTGAAAATTTTTGATATCTTTCTTGCATGACTCATAGTGAGGGAACCTTACTACTGACAGTCATGGTTCTCCCTCGTGATCTTCCCTTTTACTTTGTCAATCGAAGTCGTAAGATCCTTAGTCCACTGGGGGCTTGGTGTATCTTGCCGCCTTGACGTGGTGAAAGTCTTTCAATGTTGTTTCCTTGTACTTTACCGGAAGTATGAGCATACATACTCCCGCTAAAGTGGGGGTTAAATGTAGCGTCCTAAAATTTCGACACTTGCAATTTCGACTGCATTTCGGTCTTCACAATGGCGACGCAACACGGAACCTGAATGGAGACCCTGAAACCTGATTATGACACCAAAAACTGCATTTTCTTGCACCCTGGCCTGAACCTCCTTTGCACCGTGTTGTCCCGGGAGGTGGGACCAGAGCGCCCAGCGCCCTGGTCCTTCAGGACCAGGGCGTCCAGCGCCCTGGTCCCCCAGGACCATGGCGCCCAGCGCCCTGGTCCCTGGGTCCTATTTTGGGCCCGATCTCTTTTGGACTTCGGGTCTTTATGTTTGCAAATTGGAAAATTATCTTTCCTGGTCGGCCTAAGGTCGGGAAAATCAGTCTATTAACCCTAATTGGCAAGTATATAAACTACATTTTCCTCTTTCATTCGATGATGGAAAAAAAGGCGTGGAAACTATACTCAAGCATTCAAGCATTCAAGCATTCTTTCAAGCAATTGATCATTCTAAGTCTCCATTCAAGGCTAGGTGTTGCATTCAAGACAAGGATTCAACCATTGAAGAGGAGATCACTTACTACATGCTACATACAACATACAACAATACAACAAACAACAACATCTATACCTTCGCACATAAGGATACAAACATCCTTACAACAAGGTATTAGTACTTGTTTTACATTACATACATTACATTTACAGCAATTTCTCATTTCTTGGTTAATTCCAAAACCGGGGTTTGACCTAAGGGCAAACCCCTAATCCCTAACCCCCCAATCGTCTTCGCTTTTCTGTGTGTAGGTTGCAGGTACGCGGCTGAAATTGAAGATCTGGAATCCTTGTGCAGAGACGAACAGATCCCCCTTCGTTTCGCGGATTTTTCGGAGGACCGTGGCGCCGGGCGCCATCGTCCTGACAACTTTTGCTCAAATTTGCAGGACAGCGCCGTATCGACATTTTACTGCTAATTCCAGGTCCGCAGCTTCATCCTATATCCCTATCTCAGTTTATAAGCGAATCTTTGTCACTTTCTATGCATTCCTAGCTTAATTCTTCTATCAACATTCTTTACAAAAGAGGGTAGCCTTGCTTTCTTAACCCTTGAAACACATATAGAATCCAATCTTACATTACGTGGGATTGGATCTTGTGGGTTTCAACCCCTCTTTTGAATGTAAAGTCTCTCCCTTAAGTGAAAACCATCAACCCTAGTGAATCTCCCTTCTCTCTCCTTGGAGTTGGAAGAGGGGAGAGCAACTAGGGTTCGATCGCGATTTTCCGCTTTACAGATGCTAACAAATATTTATAAATTGTGATTTCTATTTTAAACTTGTTACAAATATTAGATAAATATCTTGAAATCATTATCTATTAGTACTTTTTTATCCCCAATTTTATCGTTTAGTAAATTGGGGTGACCCCGCAAATTTTTAGTCTATTTGTGGTTTTATAGCTCTATGTATGCTTTTCGAGATGACTTTGTCATCTCGTGCATGGTCGTCGCTTGATTTTTTCCCATTTTCGCACCAACTTTGAATTCTGGTATCAATTTGGCCTATAAACCTGGTTTACACCAACAATGAATTCTAGGTGCAAATTGGGTTCATAGCCTCGATGTGCACCTCTTTTACATCACCTAATGTTAGCTTAATTAAATAATTATATGCACCTAATGTTAGCTTAAGTGTAAAAAGATAATTGGGAACTTAAAGAATTAAACAAATATTGTTTAATTAATCAAGTAAAGACCCAATTACTCTAACACCCCCCCTTAAGCTAGACTTAGGGAGAATCTAAAACCTAGAACAACTACTGAAAGCATGAAAGATGGGTCCTGACAACAAGGCCTGATCAGGTACCCAAATACAATGAAATCTCTATGAAACGGAGACAAAGGAGAAAACCCAGTGGGAAAAAACTCCTCTCCAAAAAGAGATAAAAGAACATGCTGAAAGAAGACGAAGGAAGGAAGGCCTCATAAAGACCCCCCAAGGACAACTTCCTTCACCCCAAGCATAGAGCGCAACTGAAGATAGCGCAGCGATGCAAAAGGTTTTGTGAAGATGTCTGCAACTTGCTCAGAAATGGGAATGTACTCCAGAATGAGAACACCATCCTAAATCAACTAACGGATGAAACGCATGTGAAGCTCAATGTGCTTCGTCCGCTGATGCTCTACCGGGTTGCGGGAAATATGAATAGCACTCTGATTGTCACACCAAAGAACAATGGGACTATCAGGAGGAAAACCAAACTCAGTCATCAACTGTCGAAGCCATAAGATCTCCTGACTAGCGAGCACAACAGCTCGGTACTCAGCCTCTGTAGATGATAATGCATGAGCAGTCTGCTTCTTGCAAGACCATGTGATAGGACCAGAGCCAAGACAGAAAACAAAGCCAGAAGTAGACTTCCGATCAGTGACATCACCAGCCCAATCTGAGTCAGTGTGGCCAACAATGTGAGGTTCCCCTGATGTGTAATGAATGCCATGAGAACTAGTGCCTTGAATGTACCTCAAAATGCGTTTGGTAGCTTGCCAATGACTCTCATGAGGATCATGGGAGAATCGAGAGACAAGACCAATCGCAAAGGAAATATCAAGACGGGTGTGAGTCAGGTACAACAAACTGCCAACCAACTGCCTGTAAAGTGTAGAATTGACTGAAGGAGTGGGACAAGCTGTAGTCAAAACAACCCCTGACTGAAATGGAGTGGGAGTGGGCTTGCAATCAAGCATGCCGAAGCGCTGAAGCATGTCAAGAGCATACTTCTGCTGGTAGAGAGAGATCCCATCAGAAGACTGAATCACCTGAAGACCAAGGAAATAGTGCAACAGACTGAGATCTGTCATCTCAAACTGATCCATCAAGTCACGTTGAATATGTTGAATCATAGATGATGAGCTACCCGTGATGAGAAGATCATCAACATATAGCACAATAATTAAGATGTCACCCTCAAGAAGATGAATGTAGACGGTGTGATCAGAATGACTACGGGAGAACCCAATGGAGAGCAAGAAAGAGTCCATCTTCTCATACCAAGCCCGAGGGACCTGTTTGAGACCATACAATGAACGTCGAAGTCTGCAAACCAAAGAACTATCCTGCACAAATCCCTGAGGTTGTTCCATGTAGATTTCCTCCTGTAGATCCCCGTGCAAGAAGGCACTCTTCACATCCATCTGAAAAATAGGCCAACGTCGAGAAGCTGCAAGAGATAGTACAAAGCGAATGGAATTCATCTTGGCAAGAGGGGTAAATGTCTCGGAGTAATCAATACCCTCAACCTATGAAAAACCCTTCACAACAAGACGTGCTTTGTACTTATCAATGGAACCATCAGCAGCATATTTAATGCGATACAACCAGCGACACCTAACCATCTTTCTGCCCTTAGGAAGAGGATAGAGATCCCGAGTATGATTCCTCATCAAAGAAGAATACTCCTCCTCCATAGCACAATCCCACTCAGGGTGACCTGTCGCCTCTGAAAACTTCTGAGGATCATCTGAAATAGCATTACTCAAAAGACTAGAACCCACAGTATGAGAACGAGTGTGACGAGTATCTGAAGGATCACCAGCCATAGGACCTGTCGTTGCAACAGTAAGGCGAGCCCACTTGGGCATTTAAGGTGGAGTAGGTGGAGGTGGGGATGGTGGGGGTGGGGATGGTGGATCATCAGCACCATCATCAGAATCATCCTCAAAAAGATCCTGAAGAGGTGCAGTGGTCGGAGTAGGCAGAGGAGTAGACACTAGAGTCAGGGTATCCACTGTGGGAAGACGCTCATCAAACTGAACATCCCGTCAAAATAGGACCTCTCTGGAATCAGGATCAAACAACCTGTACGCCTTAACATCCTCACAGTAGCCAACAAAAATGAGTGGTCGACTCTTCCGCTCCATGGCTTTCCTCTGAGCATCAGGAATAAAGGCCCATGCCTCACTGCCAAATACTCGAAAAAAGGAAACATCAGGCTTGTCATGAGACCAAGCCTCCTTAGGAGTCATATGTTGAATAGCCTTGTGAGGCATCTGATTCTGAATATAGTTGGCACAATTGATTGCCTCAGCCCAAAAAGATGAATCCATGGACCTAGACTGAATCATACAATTCGCCATCTCCCGTAAAGTTATGTTCTTGCGTTCAGCGACACCATTCTATTGAGGGGTGTAGGGAACAGTAAACTGATGCTGCAAACCATGCTCAGTGCAAAAATCTCTGAAAGTCTGATTCACATACTCCCCCCCATTATCTATACGTATCCGCCGAATAGAACAACCAGACTGCTTCTCTACATATGTCTTGAAGATTCAAAAGGAATCAAAGACATCAGACTTGTACTTAAGAAAGTACACCCATGTGCGTCTGGAGAAGTCATCAATAAAAGTGAGTACATACTTGGCCCTTGAAAAAGAAGGAGTGGGAAATGACATGAGGTCACTGTGAATCAACTCCAAGGGTGCCAAAGCACGAGAGGCTCTCCCCTTCAGAAAGGGATCTCTGTGATGCTTGCCAAGCACACAACCATGACAAACACCATCAGTGCAGGAAATCTGTGGGAGCCCAAAAACAAGTGCCTGTGTACTGATCTGCTGAAGATATCTGTAATTGACATGGCCCAATCACTCATGCCAAAGCTTACTCACTGAATCTGCATGTGCTATGAAAGATGAACCTATACCTGAAGAGGGCTCAAATTCGTCAAATCTGTAGAGACGAGATGCAGAATCCACACTACCAGAAGCCACAACCAAATCAGAGTCATGGAGGTCTCGAATAACCACATCATGTGGTGAGAACTCAACTGTCTTACCAGAGCCAGAGTGGCAAATCTAATAAATGGACAGGAGGTTCGTCAAGATGTCAGGGACAACCAGAACATCCTGTAGAGTACCCCCATCCAAAGAGACAGAACCTGAACCCAAAACGGAAAGCTAAACTGAGTCACCCGCTACAATCTGTGAAATACCACAAGAGGCAAGAAAAGTAACCACCTGTTGAGTGTGTGTCATATGGTGAGAAGCACCAGAATCTAGAATCCATGTGGACCCATAGGTCGAAGCTCTAGCAGTGAGAGCATGACCTTTCCCTGTGGAAGGAGAAGACGCCTGAGGTGAGGAAATGTGATGTTGTTGCATGGCTTCCTCTAAAGCCACTAATCGTTTCCAACACCTGGAAACTGGATGTCCGTCCTTGCCACAAAAACTGCAAGTTTTTGATGATTTCTTCTTAGTCTTGGAGGAAGACTCACGGGACTATGAAGATTTCCCTTGTTTGGGAGGAAATGGTTTTGAATCAGACTTAGGAGCAGGCTTGGAGGAATTCTCACTACCTGCAGAAGGCTTTTTCGGCTTCGATTTCTGCTTCTATTTCTCCTTCTCTTTAGAGGACTGAGCAACCAATGCTTTGTTCTTGGAGCCTGAGAGCGTATCTAGCTAAGAAAGATGAGACTTCTCACGAGACAATCGCTCACAAAAGACATCAAAGGTAGGCATGGTGAAATTAGTACCCAAGCCATCCATGGTAGAGTAGAAAGTAGAGGCAAAAAACTAAAAGTGACCCCGAAGCTTCAAAAGAATCAAATGAATGCAATTTGTATCAGTCTTTTTCTTTCCACATCCCTGAAGAATAGATCTAATAGTCTTGAATTTGTTCAAAAAATCCTCAATAGTGGGAAAGGAATCAGGTAACAAAGAAGTCAACTCTGCCTCAATCCGTAATGCCTGAATCTCATTGACCCTCCCGAAAAGAGAATCAAACTTCAACCACATATCCCGAGGAGTAAGCAACTCATCAAGGTGAAACAGAAGACTATCGGAGACATGCAAAGAGATCAAACCCATGGCCTCATCCAGCTTGTTCTGATACATAAGAATCTCATAAGGACGTTGTAGGTCTGGCTGAACCTCATCCAAAGAAGTCCACAATCCTTGTGACCTGAGAAGCCTCGTGATGCGGGGCTTCCAGGTGTGATAGTTGTGTGAAGTCAACAACTCAACTGAAGGATCTGCCATGAGAACAAAGAAAAACTCTACACCTGCACCTGCTTGTTGGTTGTTTTTATTATGTGATCTTTCATAATAGACAGAAGATGCAGAAGGGTTTGTTTGTTTTGAGAGTTTAGGTGTTCTTGATTTCTGATATAAATGACAAAAAGCAAGAAAAAAACACCCCCCCATAATAGAGAAACCCAAACCCTAGTACATAGTAATGAGAAGGAAGTAGTGCATAAGCAAAAAAACTTCAAACTGATATCTCATGTACCTGGTGAAAATTCTGAGAAAAAAGATCACAAATCTGAATAAAGCATGCTGAGAGCTTTCCAACGCCTATTCGTTTTCGAAAAACGGATTCCGTTTGCCCATTCTACGGCCCCGGAAGTGCAAAAAAGAAGCTTGACTTTGACTGGTAAAAAACATAGTCAAATAGCAGATTCAGGAAAAAAGGCCACCACCACGAGGTCCGTCTCGAAAGCACCTTTCCAACGCCTATTCGTTCGCCAAAATCCAACTCTGGATGCACAATCTAGGCTAAAAAAACCAACCCCCTCTCAAAAAGACTAGAGAGGAGGAGCTGGTGGGGGTCCGAGCGGAGGAGGGGCTCGAGCCGGGCGGAGGTGGTGAGGCCCGAGCTGAGAAGAGCGCTTGCCAAGCGGAGCGGAGCTCGGGCGAAGCAGGGACGGAGCAGAGCAGGGGCCGGGCGGAGGTGGCGCGGCCCGGCTGAGCGGAGCAGGGGCTGCCGGTGGGTGGAGGCCGGAGCGGCGGCTGCCTGAGCGGGGGGTTGCCGGAGCTGGTGGGGGGCCGGAGCCGGCGGGAGCTTCCATCGCCGAAGTTTGCAGCAACAAGGACAATCGGCAGGGCTGGGTGGGGCCGGCCTGACAGGTCCGCAGGGCCGTATGGCGCCGGACTGTCAGGTCCGATGCCCAACACAAACAAAAAAAAAAAAAAAAATTACAACTTTATTTCGCCCGGCTTGACCTTGCAAAAAAAAAAAAAATTAATAAAAATTTAAAAAATCCGGCCTGCATGTCGTAAAAAGGCAAAAAAAAAAAAATTGAAATTTTTTTCTCGATTTGTGTGCCAAGGCCGTATAGCCTGGCTAGGAGAAAAAAATATCACCCAAATGCTCAGGGGTCAAAAAAAAGACAAATTTTATATGACTATAGGGGTTTTTGGGCCTTCTGAGTACGATGGTGAGATCCGTTTAGGCCCAAAGTGCCAAGAAAAAAAAAAACCTTAACCCTAAGCACACAAAAAAATCCCTGAAACCCTAGATCTGCTTCAAATGCAAAATTCTCAAAAACAGGAACAGGTAGCTGCAGATCTGAGCTCTGATACCATATAGGAGTTGAGAAATACAACCTCACAGTAGCATGAAGATCTTCTGCAAGCCGAATAACCTGTTACAAGGAGAAGCAATGAAGCAAAATCTGAAGAACATACAAAACACAGGAAAAATATTCTCAAAATATGAGAGCTCCAATTCACCAAAAATGTATTGTGAAAGATAATACAATGAAAAGAAAAAATAACCTCTAATAGGTCAAGAAACCCTAAAAAGGGAAAACCCTAGGCTTGCACATAATAATTAATTAAAATAATTAATTATATGCACCTAATGTTAGCTTAAGTGTAAAAAGATAATTGGGAACTTAAAGAATTAAACAAATATTGTTTAATTAATCAAGTAAAGACCCAATTACTCTAACAGTTAGAGAATTTTTGCCTAACTCAACCTTCATCTAACCCAAGGGTCTCATCAAGCATTCATGGCTTTACCCTTGGTTATCCCTTTAACCCTTGCACAAGAGTTTACCCCTTGGGTAAAAGCTTTGTCCAATGGATAACCCTGACCTAACCTTAACCCTTACCTCCTAGGGTAACCATCATGTCTTCTCAAGCATTTAATGTTTCTTGCATCTTCTCTCTAGCAATCTCTTGTTGACAATTGTCACCATTTCATTGGTGAGAATTGTAAACATGGATTGATAACTTTCAATCCTGACCCTTGTTAAGATTATCCAATCTTGACCATCCATTGCCCTATTTTTCCTATAAATAGATCTCTCATTCCCTCATTTTCATATCCAAGTCTTTAGTATCAAACTTATAGACATTTTGCTAAGTATCTAAGTTTCATGCATCTAATATAAACATTTTTAAATCAAGCATTTAGCCTATCTTTGAATAGAAATCATCTTAATAAGCATTTTAAGAAGCATTTTCATTATCATAGCACTCTCATATTAGACTAGTATATCATGTTAGGATAGGTTTTACTAATCTTTTATCTTATCATCATTTCCATGCTAGTTTAATTCATACTAGATTTAATATCATGTATAACTAGGAATGCATTCATATTAAGTTGATCAATATCTCTCGTTCTCATAGTTGTCATTCCTAAGTCACTTTGATCAGTGATCTGAGAGCAAAGGCATTGACTTGAGGGATCCTATGAGATAGAGAACAATGGAACATCCCTTGGGAAGTTGAGCTATTCAACATAGCTCCATAACTTGCACCAAGAGTACCATTGGTGTGTGGACTTGTCAAGAAACCAGATTTTACGTTTCATCGCACCACTTTTCCCACACACAAATACAATGGTAAGATTTAGATCTCAAAAATCCCAAACACAACACAGGTGCTAAACTTTTGATATCGCGTTCTAGGAGACTGATTCAAACCATATAGAGATTTATTCAACTTACAAACAAGGTTCTCTTCACCTTTTCCAACAAAAAAGCTCTTCCTGTGACATAAACTTCCTCCTCCAAATCACCTTGAAGGAATGCAATCTTCACATACATCTACTTGACTTCCAAGTCATAAGTTGTTGCAAGTGATAATAGGTATCAAAAGGATGTCATCTTAGCTACAAGAGAGAATATTTCAACATAATCAATTCCCTCCAGTGAAAGGTACAAAATCCCATCTAACATTTTTCCTAAATGCAACTATCTCTTCATTTGTGGCTTCCACATGCATACCCATATCCTCTCTAATAGTCCTAGGCTTATTAATGCTAGCAAACAAAGAAAATATGCATTTGGAATCCAACAAGGAATATCCAAACCATTCTGGTGAATAACCAAATTTCGCAAGTTGGCACCTATCACGAGTAGACTTCCTCAACTGTCGAGGTTGAGGTTCTTTCTCTCCTTAAGAACTTTAAGAGTTGCTTGAGTTCTCCTCATTATCAGGTCCAATGGGAGAGCGTGATTCATTTTTCATCAAAGTAGGTGGTACATGAGCTACCCATTTTTATTTTTTTTTCTTCCTTTACTACTTGCAAATAAGCAATGGAAGGTTTCAACTCATAGAAGATCACACTTCTGCTATAGTGAACCTAATCTACAATTGGAACCCAAAGATTGTAACCTTTCACACCAACACCATAGCTAATGAAGATACACTTACCCATCTTATACTCCAATTTAGATGGTTTTCCACTCAGCACATGTTCATATGCATCACAACCAAAGACTCTGAGATGTCTCGTCAAGGGCTTCTTACCAGACCACACCTCCAAGGGTATCTTTTCAACTAATGTTGAAGAGATATGTTAATCAGATTACATGTAGTGACTACAACTTCAACTCTGAACTTTTGTTCAAAGCCAACCCCAATTAGCATACTCCTAGCCCTCTCCATCAACATTCTTTTCATCTGCTCTGCAACTCCATTTTGTTGTGGGGTCTATGGAGTTGTCTTCTTTCTCTCAATCCCATGGTCCTTATAGAACCTATCGAATTATGTCAAACAAAACTCACTGCCATCGCCAATCCTTAAACATTTAAACACTTAATTTTTCTGCCAAGCTTGTTTTCAACCAAGGATTTGAATTCCCTAAACCAACTAAAAACTTTAGATTTACTCTTGAGGAAATATACAAATGTCCTACTATAGTCATCTATGTTAGAGAGAAAATATATAAAACTAGATACCTAAGGAACATTAGCAGGACCAAACGCATCTGAATGAATATAATAAAAACCCCAAACGACTTATGAAAATTGGAATATAAAGAACCACATTGTTGTTTACTATAAACACAATGTTCACAAAAGTTGAACTCAAGATTACAATCATCAAGGCCTTCAACAAGGCACTTAATTTTAGGGATCTTAAGACATTTCTCACCAAATAGTTGATTCTCTTGTGCCATAACATTGTCTTCTCCGCTAGAAGCTTCATCTCGAAACAATTAGCACCCTTAGGTACCCAAAAATCATGACAATCAAATGTAGATACATCAATCTTCTTCTTTGCTTGATGTGATGGTGAGGATGAAGAATCCAAATCCCTTTTCTTGGACTTCATAGAAGCACTATTGCACTGAATTGTGCAGGCATCTATCTTATACAAGGTGCCAATCTAAACACCCTTAGCGAGCACCATGCATTCTCTTGTCATCTTGCATCCACCACTCGAGATAACAACCTACACACCCACATCACTCAGCTTGCTAACTGAAAGTAGGTTCCATGCCAATCTAGGGATATGTAGGACACCATCAATCCCCTTCACTCTACCATCAAGGAATCAAATCTTGATTCTTTAACGGCCAAAAAGCTTTAGTGAGATTCATCACCTAGATACACCTTCACACCATCAAAATATTTGTACTTTGAAAACCAACATCTATGAGAGGTCATGTGGAAAGAGGCACCTGAATGTATCAACCATACATCTTATGATGCATGTGTTGCCAAGGCTATGACAAAAGCATCTACTTCATCATGAGAGGATTTTTCAAAGTCAGAATCGAAGAAATTCTTTTTACCTTTCTTTTTTTTCTCCTCCTTGCACTCTTGACGAAAAATGAGTGGATTTGTCACAATTCCAACATTTTGCCTTCGACTTTTTACCAAGAGACTTAGATCTCCCCGAAGATTTTGATTTACCCTTGTCCTTTTTTCCTTTTTCCATCATTCTACCAGGGGCAACCAAGGCCTCCTTAGCCATCTCAAAAGATTTCCTTCGCATCTCTTCAGATAACAATGAAGTGACCACATCCTCCATCTTGAAAGTGGTTGTTGTGCTTCCAATTGCCAGCACAAGTTGATCCCATGAGTTCGACAAAGAACGTAATAGAAGCATGCATTTCTCTTATTCAATACTAACAAAACTCAATTGGGCAACAAGCATGTTAAATCCATTCATGTCATCTGCAACGGATCCTCCTTCCTCTATCCTCAGAGAATACAATTTTTTTCATAGGAATAATTTATTTACCAAGGATTTCAACTAATAGATATTGTCAAAGCTTCTTCCAAAGCTCAACTGCAATCTTCACTTCAAGGATATTTAGGAGCACAAAATCAGCCAAACAGAGTCTTATCAAACCCTTGGCTTTCCAATCCATTTTATTCCATACAACCTGCATTGTAATTTGGGGTTTTTATCGAAGAAACCACAACCCATAGATCTCTAACTACAAGCATATCCTCTATTTTGAGTTTCCACAACCGAAAATTGTTGCCATTAAACTTATCCATATCTATTTTGGTTGATGTGCTTGACATCTCTATTATGCTCGATGTGCTTGCAATGTCAAAACTGTGACAAGGTTATGAAATCTTTCTCTACAAAACTCCCACTAAAAACCCTTCTACCCAACAACAATATTAAAGTTGGTCAGGTTTTAATACAATTGAAATGAAGCACAGTGTGGAATAACGCTTCCAAATGCTAAATCTAATAAGAGAGTAAATGTAAAAATTTCTTACAAACCCTCTAACTGTTACAAATTAGATGCACATATAAAATTCAAATTTAAATAAATAAAAAACATAATTGTAGTGTCGTAAATTGTATCCTCATACAATCTCATACTCATTTAAGGTCAGTATGGTGTTTCTCCTTTGATGCACCTGATTCTAACTTATTGTGCTCATTTTAGTGCAAACATCTGGAGATTTGGCACATTTTCAGGCTCTCTTACCAAATTTCAGCCCAAGAGGTCTAGACTAAGTGCCTATTGCCCTGGTCCAACCAAAAGGGGCCCAAATTTGAACCCTTGAATATTTGGAAAATGTTGAGTAGAAAAGTGCTCCTTGATGTCAGTCTTTTTTAATTTTTCAACATGTTTTGTGAGGTTGAGTAAAAAAGCAAGTCTTACCCAATCATTTGAAACATCTCTTCATATGCAACTCAATTCCAATTGAGCAAGCAATTAGAAAATTCAAGGAAGTGAAGGAGAGATAAAACACTCAAGATGGCATCCATGATCGATTTTATGTGAAGGCATGCACGAACTCCCACCGAGCAATATCAACATGTCATGAGACTTCAAGGCAAGGACATTCATAGAAAAGGTATAACATTTCAATTTTGCATTTTCTTAAAGTTTTTAGCCTCTAACCTACAAGCTCCCTTTTTCACCATCATAATTCTATGAAGTGTAGATTGAGCAAAGAAATCCAAACTTTGAAGAAGGAAAAAACTCTAGGCGTTGTAACTTAGCTACAATGTCTAACACTTTTTCGACAAAATTTTAGGAAGATTATCTATAGGGCATCCTGATCTAGAATTTGATCACATAATTTGCATCAACAATGCCCATTTACACCATTTTACAATAACACCATATTTGCATGGGACAAACCCTTTCGAGGAAAATCCCACATTCCAACAACAAAAGTTACAATACAATGCACAGAGCCAATGCTCCTCACGTGTAATTACAATAACAGAGAACTCTGGAGAAATTCCCACATATAGCAACTTCTCAAAAAATATTCAACCTTATCATACAAAATACACTAAGAAGCTACATATGTATAAGAGATCAAAACATGAGTGGAAAGCACCCATAGTTTCTAAAACCAACTCATATGCTCAAGAGGTAACTGGTGTAGAAAACAACAAGTTGACATTTCCATGACACGTTGCACATAACAACTTTCCAAAGAACTAACTCATGACTCACTCATAACGATCATCTTGCCTCATGACTCACTCATAACTCATAGAAAGTGCCAAATCCATTTTAGGCATATTCCTTACCTCACACTACTTGTCAAAAGTGAACTCCACCATAAATACTAGCTGCCAAAAGATAACTCTTCATGACTCTTCCATCGAACTAGTAATGGTCATAGTAAATAAAAGAAACTATCATAGTCCCAACATAGCAACCTATGACACTAGTCCCTCAAATTTTAGGACTTCCAAAGTGGGTGCAACGAATAATAAAATAATCAACATGTTAGTACTCTAAGGTTGAGACACCTTAATCCCAAGAAGAGTTACTTCTATATTCATTAACATTGAAGGATCCTTAGGGGTAGCAGTGGAAACAGATCCTTAAAGATTGCCTAATGATAAATCAACTATTCTTTGGGCTTTAAACTTTTGGTAGGATAGGAATAGGACATCTTCATGAGCTTTCATTGGTTGAGGTTTTAGAGGCAAAAATTAATCAAGTGTTAAGTATCCACGATTAGCTAAGGGTTGAAAACAACTATAATATATGGTTCTAACTTGTCCTTCAAAAGGAAACTTCAAACAGTTGCAGAATGTGGAAGGAATTGCTTTCATGGATGTGAGCCAAGGATGACCCAACTTTACATGAAATTGTTTCGATGTAGGGATAATGGTAAAAGGAACATCTAAGGATTTAGAACCAACCCCAACAAAAAGAGTGATGGAACCTATGGCAAGACAAGTGAAGCCATCATGCACCTTAATCAAGATGTCAGATTTATCATAAGTATCCTGATATAATTCATGTGTTTAGAGATTTTCTTTTGTAATCACATTCACCATACAAACTGGATCAATAAGCACCCCATGTGAGAGTTTTTTATTGATTCTAGCACTAATGTATAATGGACCATCAAGTGCATCTTTCGAATATCACTTGAGGTAAAGGTGATATTTAGTTCACATTTACCCTTAAGTTTCTCTTTGTTCTTTCAAATTCACAACATTGAGAGCTTCATTGAATATGTTATGACTATCATCATTATGTTCAACGACACTGGTTGAATGGGAAGTCAAAGGATTGGTTAAGATGTGTAGGTTTTGATTAGGTGGTGATACAGATTTATTCCCTTTATCATTCACACCATCAACTACAATTAAATTAGAGTCAATGAGGTCTTAAATTTTATTTTTTATATGCATACATCGCTATGCGTCATGTCTGTGTTGATGATAATATTGACAAAAGGCCTTCAAGTTAAAAGGAGACAAAGGCTTTGAAGGATTTACAATGCAATTAATCAGTCTATGTACCATTGGCCCAATGTTGTTTTGAAAATGTTGCAAGAATTTATCGACCAATTATTGAGAAGTATCGACCGAATTACTAGGCAAGGAGCAAAACCATTCCAAAGTAGTTTCTTTTAAGGATATAGGAAAGAGTTTTGCAAGAAGTTTTTGTTCAAAGAAGTCATTGCATGAAGCAATAAATGTTTTCACATGACTATGTGGGTCACCTTTTCTATTGTATTTCTCAAAACGAGGTACCTCAATGTTTTGTGGGAGTTGGGTTTGAAGAATGGCAACAAAAAGTGGGCTACTTGCAATGCAATGAAGAGATAGTGGATTGGGATGGGGTTATGTGGCCAATTGTTATTGTAAGGATGAGACATTTTATAACAAATGGTTTATAGCATTGTCAATAGGTTAAATTGGTTGGTGAATAGTTAGGTTGTGATGGAGTGTTTGAAGAGATATTATTGTAGGTAGGTGGAACATTGTAGTAAGTAGGTAGAGGAGATGGTTGATGGATGTCTTGAGAAACAAAAAGAACATTGGTTGAAGATGGAACATAAGTATATTGATTGATATGATTAACCCGATTACTAACATGGATGGCATTACCATTTTGTTTAGTGGTAGTCATGATAGAAGATGTATATGTAGGAACATTGGGTATTGTTATAGGCGTAGGCATTGGTATCTCAACTTGGGTTTTAGGAGCAAAATATCCAAGAACTTTTGTGCAACTAGATTTCTTCGTATTGTTTTCATCCATTGTGTGAGTTATGTTATGTAGAACATCCACGCCATGTTCATCATCACCTCATATCAACTTCCTTAGATTCTCAATCAAAGGGATTGCCTCTTCGACCAAGTGTTTGACTTACAAGTTGTTGAAGACCTAATTCCTTGTCAATCCTCATCAATTGTTCGTTAGACACTTGTATTTAAAAGTCATCTTCATTTATGAGAAGCATGAGGGGAATGAGTTTTAGTAGTGTTAGATCAAGAGAAGATAATTCTCCCAAGCTCTTAGGTAGGTATAAGTTAACATTCAACTCAAGCTCAACACCATTAGCATTCAAACCACAAGAAGCCATAAGTGTATAACTTCTTCTCACATGAATATCAGATTCAAAACAACACTTTATGAAACTCATAAACATGTACAAGCTCCAACAACACACAATTGCTCCTAGGAAACAAAGAAGGAAAGTTAGAGGCAAAGGTACAGGAATTGGTTTATGCTTGCAATGCCTTTAATTAATTGACCCAATGCATTGCAAATGTAGAAAATGATAATGCAATTAGTTAAGCAATGATATGAAATGATAGCAATAACACAATTGATTAAGCAAGTGATTAAACTCTGTGATGTAGCAATGATATGATCAATTAACCACCTATTTAAGCAATATGAGCTAATAAAGTGATGATTAATGTCTCCAAAACTGAAAATTTATGTCTCCAAAACTGAAAATTTTATGAAATTAAAGTCAAATCTGAATAACCAAATCAGAAATAATGCCAAATATGTCAAGTTCACCAAAATGAAATGGATGGAAATGGATCCTTAGTCTAGAATTGCAAACTAGGTACTTCTTCATTCATTATTTCCAATTTGTGATATCATTTCATTAGGGAAACAATCAATTAGGTTCAGATTCAGTCCTCTAGAGAGTTGGGACACTGATGAATTGTTCCCTTTTCTTTGATTTGATACGATTGGATACGATTTTGATGATGAAGATGACAGAACTAGATAAAATGATGCAAAATTTACAAGAATCAGCATAAACAGATAGATACAAAACAAAAAACAAACACAAAAGAGCAGATCTAGAATTGAGATGCAAAAAAGAACCTGATACTAAAATCTAGAGTAGAAAGTGTCGAACAAGTGAGCTAAGCGTGCTTAGACCTAAAGGTGTCTCTATCAGTTGAGGCTTCGGATTTTGGATCAAGATGTTCTATAAATCTTTCCCTCCAAACTTCATCCTAAAAGTGTCAATCAAGTGCAAACTGACATACTCTTAGGGTATTCACCTATAAAAAAGTTAAGACCATCTTGGTCTACTCTGCACAATTTTGCAACTTTTGGATGTTGGATCTATAATTTGAACACATAAAAGGGAGGAAAATGTTGTGTTGTATAGGGGCTTGCCTAGATCAAACCCCATGTTGGTGTTTCCACCTTCACTACAACAATGTTGGATGAAAGGGAGCTTACCCTTGGTAGGGCAAAGGCTGAAAACCTTAAAGGAAATTGCTTGAACTGACAAATAATACATTGATGTAAAACTCCTTGTCTTGAAGCCTCACACAAATCTTGTTTCTTGATAAGTGTTAATGCATGCCTTCATTATGGAGGAACATATAACTTGATCATGATTACTAAACTTGAATGTGTGAATGCTTGTTTGCAAACTTCTTCTCAATTGCCTTGAAGATGTTTGATAGAATGCTCAATTGGAAGTGATAGGAATAATAATTTGAGAGCTGGGAGTTTAAAGGAGAGGTGTTGTATTTATAGACAAATTACACATTTTCGGGTTTAATTTCTAAAGGTCAACAATGGAGAGCATTTTCCTGCTACTTGCAAAGCCAATCATTTAAATTTCAAATTTGGAGCCAAAATGGCTGGACTAGGGCACTAGGAGAGGTCTATGGTGCTAGGCACCAAAAACTTGGCATTTTGGGCTGAAATAAATATCATTGAGCAGAGGATTGCACTTAGCTTCCAGAAATGGCCATGAGCTTAGCACAATTAGGCATGAATTAGGGGCATGAGGCACAACCACCAAAGTGAGCCCAAAATGAGAGTGAAATTATAGAAGAATACAATTTGTGACACTACAAAACCCATCATAGGACCCCCATTGGAAAGGCTTTGAAGAACTACCTCCTTCCCATTAGATTTGAAATTTAGCTCCAAGGTTTGGTTATTTTGTGTGTTCACCAAGTGAATGCAACCATTGCACTCCTAATACCAACTTCATCTCTCCAATGTCAATCACATAGAATTCATCTCATCTCTTGTGTCCTAGAGTCAACTCCAACTATCAAATCATTTGATTGCATGGAATAATATACCTGATCACATTAAACCCTTCAAAATCTTTTGTCCTCAAACCCATCTTAGGCACCAACCCTTTATTATTAAAGTTGAGGGTGGCCCCACTATTGATCAAAATTGTCATCCTTTGCCCCTGTAAGTCTCCTCTAACACAAAAAGTGATATCTAGGTGCTCCTAAGAGTGTTGCAAGTGTGTCACATAAATGTTCTCCTCCTTGGTCATCATGCTCAATCCCATCCACAATAATTTCAGGCTCAGGCTCATCTACCTTGGATTCCTCATCAAAAACCAATTGTAATGTACTTACCCCTTTCCCAAACACCTATGACCTGGTTGCCATGGTTGTCTACAAGTGAAGCATAATTTTTTTCCTTTGTATTTCGTTCTTGGACTCCTCAACCTCATTAGGTTTCCAAGGCAATTCCTTAGGTTGAGGAAAACTCTAAGGAGACTTCCTATACTAACGGCCTTATGCAAGCCTCTAGGATCAAATTGCCTTACCAAACCCTTGAATGGTTCAAATAGACCCTCTACAAAAAGAACTATGAGCCTCCTCTTTGTCACATCTAGAACCATCACTAATAGCCTCTAAAATTCTGCCACATAGTGCTCCATTGTGTCCTCTTACCTTAGCTATGCTAGCTCTCAAAAGTAAATCTCTAGATCCTTCCTATCAAATCTCTCCATCAATCTTTGGTTGAACTCTTCTAAGGTGGTGATCAAGTCATGTCATTGGGTCACCATGCCATGGTACCACCTCGTGGGCTACACCTTCGAGATGCAAGGTGGCAAAATTGATGGTTTCAACTTCAAACAAGGGGTTCAAAGATAAGTATGTATCCAATTTTTGAATCGATGCTCTAGCTGAGCAACTTCCCAATCCATCAAAAGTAGGCATTGTAATCTTCCCCAAACATTATCGTATGTCACTGTGGAGCTGCTCTTCATACCTTCTCCTCCTATGTCCATTTCTTGTCTTCATGTCATAATACTCTATGAATGCCATGTCCCAATGGATGGATGGACTTAGAGCACTATAATCAACATGATATGTTTTCATCTCCTTGTCGTTGTTAGGTGGTACATGTTGCTCTTCTTCAAGTGGGTCTTCTCCTTTTTGCCAGAATGTGGCTCTAAATCTCTTGGTTGGAGGGTTGACTGAAACTCTATTATTGGCACAGTGACTTCCTTCACCACAATTGGAATTAAATCTCCCAACACTCCGTTGTTGATTCATTCCTCTCAAGGTCCTCACAATATCAGCCATAGACTTCCTCGTGGACTGGAATTCTTTGGTCAGCTCTCTGCTTTCATTTCTAATGACCTCTCGGAGGTTGATTTCCTCATTCCTCTCACCGATGACTTCTTCCTTTCTCCTTTCCCCTACACTGGTACCTGATTTCACCATCATTGTTCTGCATAAATCTGCATCACACACCCACAAGTTGGAAAAAACAAAGGTTCTGATACCAATACAATGGCCCAATACAGTTGTTTGTTCCTATTCACTGACAAAAAACATAAAACATACTATAATATTTTTCCACTTTTGGCTTAAATATTTATACTCAAATATGGCCATGAATAACAGCAAATTTTATAGACAATATTATTGAAATAATAACAATCTTCAGCTTTAAACAATTGCTCAAATCATTCTAATAGAAGTTTATAGAGTTTATGGCAGGCAAATACAGAGTGATTGCAGATACAGATTATCTTACAAGTAAGGCGACTTAATCAGATACATATGATGAAACGCAGGTCTGATACTATTGTGACTGTTACTGATAATTGCCTTTCACCCTAAGATTGTTGATGATGTGATAGCTCCGGGAACTCCAATTGTCACGATTGAAAAAATTGGTGAATTTGTGCCTTGTGAGTGGGTAGTCCTTGCATAGCATTCTCTAGAACCCACTGACTACTATAAATCATGATCTCATCTGTAGTCGCTATCCTTTAAGGTATGCCTGGTCGAATGACAACAAAATTCTAGACCTGGTAACTCTGTTGCCTTCAATGTTCACTACTCCTTCCTATCTACCACTTCAGTGATCTTCGAAGAAGGCTCCCAAATAGTGTGGTCACAACTCGGTAGGTACTAGAATGCTGCTCTCAATAATTTTGTAGACTTGAAAGAGGAATCACTTGTAATTGGTGGCACTCACACACCTGAAATAGTATTCGCTCAAAATTACAGCAATAAGCAATATATACCTGTTTGAGTTTGAAACTAAGGTGGCCAACCACATGAAAAAGAGGTCTATTATTAGCACCGACCCAAATAAAGTTGCTATTATTATTTATTTATTTAATAAATTTAATACTATATTATTATTAATTACTGTTTATAAACACATTTATCAAATTAAATAATATCAACATGCTCATTGAATCAAGGGGACATGATATAATGCCAAAACCTGTCTATGTTGGTCATCCAAAAGAGACCAATCGAGTTTAAAATTTACAATGCAAAGGGGTAGTGTATTATAGGTTATACACCTTGGAGAAAAGGTGAGAGGGCAAAAGAAATCAAAGATGGAATCAGAAGATGATTGGGGAAGAAATAGTAATAATTAATTTGCAAGGGTTATCTGGTTTGGATAATTTACAGAACAAGATACCATATAGAGCAAGATTTGGTTGACCCTTACCAATCGGAGTACAATAGTATTCATATTGAAATTATAGGTAGGGTTGTTATCATACTAGTAACTAGACCACATGAAAATGTGACATTATATAATAATGAAAAAAAAATATATCATTTTTAGAATCTCAAGAGCAAGGCCCACAAAATTCAAGTAAAGCAGCACAATTATATGACACGGCTTATGATGTACAATTGGTCTACTGATTTCATTAGCTCTTCTCATGGTATTGTACAGTGAACCGATACATGTATGTATAATACACAGATCCCCTATGCATGGTGCAGACTTGTCACTTGTGCAACAATTGTTGAACCAGATATAAGACACCATTAAGGATTAGGCTCACAACATTGGTTTGTGATCCACTTATAAGTCATCATTAAGACATAAATTACAAAGTACATTGAGGAAGTCCAGCATTCTAGCAAGTTCCTAATAGCCCCTTGAATGTCTAGACATGTAATCTACAAAGTCACATTACAAATAAAAAGAATTTCTAAATAATAAATTAAAAGAAGCAATATGGTACCTAATGTATACAATAGTGCAGCTAAAATTTTTACAACTTTTCTGCTCAATGTTGAGAAGTCACAAGTAGTACTGTAAGAAAATTCATTGATGCTACGGAAATGTCTGTTGCTTGGACGGCAAGATCTACTCTTCTTCAATGCACATCAAGTGTTTCTTGACATTCAAATGGCTGAGTCAAATTTAATTCCTCAACTTCAAGTGGTTCAGATCTGCCTGACATTCTTTTGACTTTTGATATTTCTCCTCTAAAAATAAGACATACAGAATGAATCAATTTCAATAAAGAGCTCTCATTAGAATTTGAAATCCTCTCAAGAAGAAGAAACTTAATGGAATGTTTTCAAACGTTTGACATTTAAACCAAAGAAAAGAAGTTCTAAATTGATAACCATCTCAAAGCAGTAAACTTTGAATAGAGTGGAAATTGAAATCACCTATTATTATTTTTATTTTATACAAGGAAAACAAACAAGGCAACTTTGCGTTTCTTTACTCAAGTTATTGCATACCTTCCTATTAAATACACTGCCAATATGCAAAACAATCATGAAACAGCAACAGAATCTTAATAAATTTTCAATTTAATGTTTAGCACAACTCCCTTTTCAGTCTTCCTAACAGGCAAATATTAACTAGAGAAGGCATGTCATATTGTAATCCAGCATGGAATAAATTTTATGTAGTGATAATATCAATATAGATGGAATCAATTTTCATGTAGAATAACATAATCAATATAAAGGTAGACAAATTTTAAGACAGTAAAAGGTTGGAGACACTAAATGAAAAGATCTTAACAGACGATGAACAACTACTGTACTAACAAACTGCATTTCTGAAAATAAAAGAGAAACAGATGTCTGCAACTCCATATGCTGCAGTGTTTGCCATCCAAGATCTGCAGAATGAGCTTTAAGAGCTCGAAAGCTGCATGAATTGTTAGGCAGCATATATAAAAGCTGAAATAATAGATTTCGGGGATACATAAATTGAAATTATCTCTAAGCAGGCAACATGGCAATAAAAAACAGTAGTGAACAGTGTTTTCCAGGGACACATCACTGGGGCCTAGATACCCATCCTAGATGTACAGGACATTGGTAACCAGCCCCCTGTCCCCCTTGACAAAACCAATGCCTTCCCTTATTTTTTGCTAAAGTAATTCCAATTCAAGGGCATACCATAGCCATTAAGGGTATGGTGCGATGGCTAAAACTTGATAGTGTTCTGTACCTTGCACACACAAGCCCCATTTTGCTTAAGGCAACAAAAAGGGACCCCCCTTTCCTTGTGTCTTTTGCTTTGATTGATATTTTGGTTGATTTTGCTTTCTGTTTGTTGCTTTGAGTCTATTTTGAGGTCTTCTGCTTGTTTGTCAAACTCTCAAAGTTGGTCATCTTGGTATGATGTTAAAGGGAACTCTGAACCCCAATCTAAAGATTCTTTTCTTTTGTTTCTTTCTTGTGTTTATTTGCTTACTTCTGGTTGTGTTTAGCTTTGTTTTGGTTTTCAGTCTTCTTTTGCCTTTGTTTTTGGGATTTCAGACTTTCAAAGTTGGTTGGCCTAGCATGACTGTAAAGGAAACTCTGAAACTTTGATGCTTTGTAAGTCAGACTTGTTGGGAGGCTGCGAGTCACCCTTGTCGGACCTTCAAAGTTGGTCATCCAAGCATGACCATCAAATCATCTCTAAAACCATGAGACTTGGAATATGACGTCAACCTACCTCCCTTGCTCTGCATCAATGGCAATTTTCCTACACATGTTGTTTGCCTTTTGTTCCAAAGTCTACTTTACTTTTTCCACTTTGCACTATTTCCTTTTGTGTTTTCTCACTTCCTCGTGATTTTGAGCTCTACTGAGAGAAAGATGGCTGTAAAGAGTTTGCATGCTTGTGTGTTTGTTGTGTCACTTAGTGGTCACTTTTCATCTTGTCATCCACATTTTTTTCTCGTTGATTTATTAATGGCAGATGGAATTTGACTATTTAGTGTTTGGTTTTCTTTCTTTGTTGTTTGACCTGATTTGTTTGTCTTTCATGTGATTAAGGCATCGTGGGTTGTTTTCCTTTTTTCCTTTTTTTCATGTTTTTTTCTCATTTTGTTATTTGTTCTTGCATGCCCCAATCAATCAGTCTTGTTTCTCCTTTGTCAAATCCATTTGTTGAAGTTGTGGGTTGTTTTATGCCTAATGATGTCATGATGGTGTCATCCTTCCACAAAAACTTAATGTCTGCCATTGGGCTTGCGGGCTTGGCCTTGATATCCCATTTTCATAGTCAGTGTTTTAATTATGCTCTTCTTTATGGACTCTGTCTTTAGTTCCTTCCTATCCTTGATTATTTTTCACTAAGTCATCTTTTAGGATCACACTTTCAAAGTCCTCTTATTTGAGTATTGGTTAAGCAATCTCTCCAAAATCCAATCCCCAATATTTTACACTAAGTTATCTTTTGGGATCGCAGTTTCAAAGTGCTATTTTTTTAGTACTAGTTTAGTAGTTTCTCCAAAGTTAGATCGCTCATGCTTTTTCACTAAGTTACTTTTGGATTTCGCAATTTCGAAGTGCTCTTATTCATGTGCTAGCACAGTGTTTCCTCCAAAATCCAATCCTCAACACTTTACAATGATTTTCTCTTTTAGGATCGCAACTTAGGGCTTACCTCCATTGGCATACTTGTTGAGTACCCCTAATCCCCAAAATCCAACACTTTCTAAAGGCCTATTCATTTGGGTTTGAGGATTGATTTTTCTTTAATATAGCACCTTTTAGAGAATATTAAACGCCTTGAAAATACTTAATGACATGTTCCTATGGTGTCTTTGGGCATCAGACTTCCTAGATTGCCAATACCTAAAGCATGAATCATGTTGGGACCCTGAATTATGATTCTCCACCAAGTTTTCTGTAGTAGACAGTATGGTGCAACCTCGATGATTCCTTTTGTGCTTGTCTATTCACTATATTTGAATATAGTGAATAATTGAGGTTATATTGGTTTGATTTGGCTCACTAACCTATCTATGGAAATTGTATGATTGTAATATCTAATTGCCTTGTGTGCGCTTGGCAACACATATGCAAGAAGAGCAACAATAGTCAAAAGCAATGAAGTACCAATACAAAGTATATCTTCCTGCATCAAAGATGTTTTGACCCTGGACAGATATTGGAGATGCACATAGGGTTAAAGCTAAAGGATATAGAACACTCATGGCCCAATGCATGGATAAATCAACCTTGGTGCAGGCTATTGCTTTTCCTATTTCCCTCCAATCTTCAAAGTTGGTCTTAGCATGTACCAAGGCATGTGATCAAAAGGCAAGAAAACTATATTAAACATAAGTTCAGATGTCATCAAAAGAGTATTTGAGCTTCCAACTTATGCCAAACATGATAATGTGAACATGGAGGAGGCATTGAACTACTATGAGAGCAAAAAAGCTTCCAACTTCGTAAATAAAAATTTGTTGCAGCACAGAAGAAAGTCTGCGGTGAAGATGGCAACAATCATCCATAAGAGTGAGTTCCAAGAGGACCCTAACGATGCCATCACCCTTCTCAGCATGGTGTTTGGTTTGGCTAATGCCAAGGATTTCTATCCTTGGATGTGCTACTTCATCATTCAAATTTGTAATGAAAGGAGAATAGATTGGGCCACTCTCATTAGTAACACATTTCATCAACAATCATTTGAGGTCTTGTAATCCTCCAAATTGCACATTGCATCATATTTGATATAATTGTTGGCTTTTCAAGCCAGCTTTCAAGGTTTAAATCAAGTAGGCCTTGCAACTGTGAGAAACAAAGTTATATGAGCATTATCTCAGTTAAATTGAAACAAAGTTGGAAATATTATAATAGGGTGAATGATCCAATTGCTTATGCTATCATAAGGTATTTGGAGAATGATTATGCAAAGAGGTTGTCTTTGGAGGCAACTGAGGTTATGGCTGGCCTGGGAAACTAGTTCATCTAGTCTAAAACCTTATCTTACATCAAAGTGGTTAGCTTTCATAAAGCACCCTACAAACTCCCCAGGTAGCCTAGCAACAAGATCATTTTACTAGAGATTTGTGTCAGGTAGTACAGATAAAAAGACTGATCACCAGCAAACACAAGGATGGAAATTCCTTCCCACTCGAGGTAGGAAGTTATCAGTGCTCCAATGTGCAGAATATTAGGGAGCTGAGCAAGAGATGGCTCATTTGACAATGCATCTATATGGAGAAAGGGATAGATTGGACCCTTGATTGGATTATTTTTCAAACATGTGCCCGCAATAGAAGACTCTAGCTGATTGCCTAGATGAACATCAGGCACCAAAAATCAGCACATGCGATGTATGCATGCTCATGCACCTCCCTGTTCCACCCAGTTGCCTCTAATGATGGTTGTGCTCCAAACGTTTTCTAGGCACAAACAACTTATGTGGCATGAGTGTAGCCGTTGGTTTTGGCACTCTACTAGAAACAAATGAAGTGGTGGTGGTGGTGGTGGATCTGTTTCGGATACGTGGACCACGAAGAGAGTCCACTATGCCCTAAAGTGCATCTTCATTTGATTCAAGGTCTATTGGAGCACCTTGAGAAGTAGTTATAATGACCCCAACCCAGTTCAACGCAATTCTTGCACTTCCCAAACTGTTTTATTGTTCATGTATTTTGTCAAACAGTTGCTACCCTTGCTCACTTGTTCTACTCAATCACACTATTTTTGTAATTTGCATATATCTGAATTTTCTGTTTTAATGTTCCAGACCAGCATGTTTAATTGAAAATAATGGCTCTAACATTTGCAGATGAAAAGCTGGAAAAGAAAATAAACTCCACTATATTAATGAAATCAATCAATGATGGTTTATTAAACTCTGACCTTTTTCACAGCAGTATCGGGTATTCAGGAATAACAATAAAGTATAAACACATATAACTACAATTGTCAAGCCGAGGATATCTTATGTGGAGCAATGAGAAATCACATTCCCACAAAGGCCCTGTTGTGACGTTTTCACACATTGCCCAACTGCAAATGGGGACCCCCCATTTTTTTTCTTGTTAGCATTGATGTTTTTTCTTTGTTTAGTTAGCTTCACAATAATTTCAAAGTTTCTAGCCCCAAAGATAAGAAGAGGGTTTGATTTTGATGCTGATTAAGGATTGAAATTGTGAAAATAAGTCTTGTGTAGAGGTGAAAATTCAAGATTGCGTCGAATCAAACAAAACTTTAAATCGCATTACTTGCAAAAAATGCTTTCACATGTTTGTCGAAATTGTCAAATTGTCAAAAAGAAAAAATTGTCAAAAAACTGAAAAGTTGTCAAAATTGTCAATTTTTTGTCAAGGAAAAAGTTGAAAATGAGAGATTGTCAATGAAAATTCCTATGGAAAATGAATGAAAATTCCTCAACAAAATTTCAAAAATTAAAATATGAATTTTATCCGTGAGAAAACAGAGGGAAAAATGGTAAAAATTCCAAGACTTGAGGAGGGAAAATCAAAGAAAAAACATGAAAAATTTGCTTGGGAAAGGATTGGAAATCCAAGGAAATCAACACAAAATGAAGGAAAAATGATGAAGTCTCAAATTCTCTTGAAAAAAATTCAAAAAAAATCCACAATCAACCAAAATCCATGAAACTTTTTAAGGAGAAGAAAAAAATCCAAGACTAGGCAAAATCCACAAAAAAGTGAGGTTGTAATAATTTTTCCATAGAGGAGGAAAATCCACGAAAAAAGGTAAAGGGAGGGAATTTTTCCTTGTTACCATAAAATCCACGATAATTTGATGAGATGAAATTTTTCCTATGTTATTGCAAAATCCACAATTTTTCTATTAAGTGCAAATTTTTCCTTGGATAGCAAAAATCCATGAAATGCAAGAATCACTAAAAATTTCAAGGTATATGTATGTATCTTGAAACCCCGCTCGCTGACTTCACTTATTCGAAGTGGTGCTAGATGTTGTGATTAAGATAACATTTATTCAAAGTGGCACTAGATGCCCTTTTTTACTTCATCCTGAATGTATTTAATTACCGTAATTTCCTTGTGTTTTACTGACCTAGGATTTTTATTTACAATCATGATACAAGGAACTTCTTTCTTGTAGAGGTGATTACATGGAATGATGCAAAGAACATGAAACATGTTTCCAACAACACAAGAGGCTGAAGAAAAAAAGGACAAGCTCGAGGGTGGACAAGGTCTACGCATCAAGGCAACGTTGCTCTACATCAACATCATCACTATCATCAAGATTCAATCACATTTAGGCAAGTCAATATCATGAAGGACACACCAATGCATATTCAAGTTTCACATTCAAGGAGGCATGGTGTAGATCATCACAACATCAAGTCTACTAAGCCATGCAAAATGAACATCAAGATGGAGCAAATGCAACATGAGGATTTCACTATTTAAAGAAAAGGATCAAGATATTGCAATGATAATGAAGGAAATATTCTAATCATCTTGAAATTCCTTCAAAAATCCAAGATCAAGGTTAGTACAACAAGAGAAGGACATCATGCACAAAGTAACAAATGTGAATGGCGGACAACTACAACCACACATGAAGATCAAGCATTGACATCATGAGGGCAAGAAAGATGGAGGTGGAGTGCAAGTGTAAACAATGAAATTAGTGAATGCATCTCTTGAACAAATAGTTTTAGAAGAGTTAAGCAAAGCTAGATGATGATACAATTTGGGAATATGAACCATGATCATCAAACCGGGCTTGATAATGTTGAGTATCAAGAGATATTGCTCAAGGTGGGACACTTCTTTGTGATGATCTACAAGTTCATGCTGAGTTGGCATCCAATCATCATCAACCCAATCAAGTTATGCCACATCAACTCGTCCAAATTCACTGAACCTAACTCATTCCAAGATGACAACTATACATGTGAGAGGCACAAACTTCGATGTAACAACTCCTATTTTCTCATTGGACCACATTCAATGTAGGAAATGTATCCAAATTGTTGCAATGATCTCATTGGTCAAGAGGGAGTTAATTGTAACTAACCCTAATTAAAGTTTCATTGTTAAATCTTGGCCATTGATTTGAGAATCAATCAGAGCCATTCATTTGTAATGGAAGAGATATAAAAGGCCTAGCCTTCTCATTTGTAAAGGTTAATGGTTGATCAATAGATAATAGAAAATAGTTAATAGACAATTGATAGTTAGTAGTAGAAGTAGAGTAGGAGGAAAGAAGAAATTGTTGCCAAAACTATGTTGACATCAATACATAAGTTTCATTGAAGTTATGGTGGTTCTTTGTGTTGTGCTCTACATTTTGCATGGTTTCTTGTTACTTCTCAAAGTTAATTGAAGTTCACTGATCTTAATGTAGAAATGCAATGATATGTTCATACTTTTTGTGGTTTGTTGATTGTAAGCTACAGTGCAAAGTTAGCCTAAACCTCATTGTTGCAACAGTTCGATTGTCAATGTTCATTCAGATTGCGCCAGCATTGGGTATTTGAATGAAAGGTTCACAATATGAAAATCTTTCATTTCCTTTGGAGATCGCACCAGTATTGTGTAATTGTTGTCATCATGACGAAGCAAAGCTTGGTTTGAAGGAGTGTCTATCAAAGCATTATTCATTATCCAATTTGCAAAGTCAAGACCTGACTAAAGAAACCTTGGGGTTGTCTTATTTGAACACATTGTTTAGCATATAAGGTTTCCTTGTTCAAGAGAGGATAGGATACTTAATATTTTATTCTGTATTGCCAAGTGTCATAAATCAATGAGTAGCCTTCGCAACAATGGAAGGTTATTAATCGAAGGAGAAGAAGTCAAGCCAAGGGTGTATAAAAGAAAAATTGAAGGTGAAACAAGTGCACGGAAGGATGAAGCCGAGGGAAAAGTTGAGGATTCCTACATGGCCGAGAGTGCAAGAGAAGCATCAAAACGTCCAAATCAAAACTCCCTAGCAAGCAAATTCCAAGTGCTAGGTTAGCATCAAAATAAAATTATGGTAAGCCCTAATGGAGAAAAGAAAAAGTCGCCCAAGTTTACAAGCAATTGATCGAATTAGGCACTATAAGACTTGTGAGACAATCTGGACAGCAAATGAGCAAGATGATAAAGCAATTTGACTACGATCTTTTCCAGCCACCTTGCAAGGTGTAGCAACTAACTAGTATACAGAAATTGACCGAGGCTCTATATATACATGGGAGAGAATAGAGGAGGCCTTCGAAGAAGAGTTTAAATTGCTTGGTGATGATATTGAAATAGTAGCAGAAATTTACAATTAAAAACATGGTAAGCACAAAAACATTCCTTTGAAGAATTGTTGGTAAAATTGGAACAAAACTGACTGACAGTCTAAGTTTTCAAGAGAAGCATATGTTCAGGGAGAGCTATTCACTACCTTATTCATTTTGCCCCAAATACCCTAAGCCATTGATGTCAAAAGGGGCCAAGTAGAGTAAGGGGGAGAATTTCACTTAGGTGGAGTTGTATGACTCAAGCACATTCAGAAGATCATTTTTTTAGGGTTGCCATCAATGACAAAGGGGGAGATTGTTGGAATATTGTCATTGATGTCAAAAGACAGCAAAGTAGAGATAAAAGGACAACAGGACCAAATTGAAGAGATTATTATTTAGGACAGCAGGGCAGAGATTAAAGAACAGCATGGCAGACTTAAAAATGACAAATTTATGGCATCTTTTATAGAGTTTTTATTTGCAAAAAAATGAAATTTTATCTAGAAGTGCCGACCCATGTTTTACATCCTAGAGAAGAAAAATATTAAATAAACCACACACGTGTTAATATTAATATGTAAGCCAACCCCCTTTGCTATATATGCCCGTGACAAAACAAATGCCTATATCAATTTTTGTGAATGCCCTCAAAGAGTGGCAAAATAAAATTAAATAAGTAAGGCCAACTCCTTATGGGAGAAATAAATTCTATCATTACAGCCAACCTCCCTCCATATAATGGTGAGTTCAATAAGGTTTTAAATAAATAAAATATTGCATTTATTGTTGAGCCAACTTAATGATGATAGACGCTTATTTTGGGAGGCAAAAATCAAATTAAATAAAAAAATGTTTTTCCCTCTGTAGACACCTAAAAATGTCTCATCGATCATGTACTAATTATTCGTCTAATTGATTAAATAATTTTTTAATTATTTAATTAAGTTAATTAATCATATTCTTCTAATTTCATATTTCCTCATCATCTTACTAATTATTATATTTCTTGTTCTATCATCATTTAATCATTTAACCATTTTCTAATATTAATTAAATATTTATTATTTAATTAATTCTGATTAATTCTCCAATTTAAATAATCTTTATTATTTAAATAAATTCTATTTTCAATTGCTATCTCTAATCATCTAATCATTTAACCCTTTTCTAAATATTAATTAAATATTTATTATTTAATTAATTATGATTTTAATCCTTTAATTTAAATAATCTTTATTATTTAATTAAGATCCATTTCTAAATAATTAAATAGTTTCTTTAAATTATTTAATTAACTAATTATTTCTTCTAATTCTATTTCCAAATCCCTAAATTTTAATTTCATTTAATTTCATGAATTCTTCTATTTCTAAATAATTAAATAGTTTCTTTAAATTTTTAATTAACTAATTAATTCTTCTAGTTACATGTGCATGATTTCAAAAACCAAATTGAAAATCAAAGTCAAGTTTTAAATATATTCAAATGCTAAATTGAATTAAAATAAATTCAATTATTTGAATAAATCTCATGCAAAGATTAAATTGAAAATCTAAGTTAAAATGCAAGCACATGCTAAATTAATTAATTCAATTATCTCTCCAATCTCTATTTCCATCTTCTAGTTAGCTTTTTCTAAAATAAGCTTTCTTTGTCATCCTCTTTATTTCTTCCAATCATTCTTTTTTTTTCCTTCAGTCAGCTTTTTCTCAATCAGTTAACTCAATCAATCTATTCAATCTATTCTGTTTCACCTCTAAATCAACAGTTCAACTATCAATTAGCATGTGAGCTCACCTGAGTTCCACCTCTTGATCAATCTGTTCCACATTTCAATCAATCTTCTCCAAAAATCTATAAATTGAGCATTCAATCTCCATTCTCAACAAAATCACGAACTTTGAATCTTTGTGTCACTTGCAGGTTACCAACGCAATATCTGAGAGCCATCATACCACAGAGAAGAGCAGAGCAGTGGAAGTTATACGCAGTCACGGAATAGAAAGTTTTTAATTGATTTGATTTATAAACCCTGTTTTGATGTTATTGTGTTATTTCATTGTCTATTTGTTAGAATTCTTTGATTAGATAGGGATTCGTGATTTCCCTTTGATTCTAATTGATATTTTTAAAAGATGAATTTTACATGCACACACTTTCCTTGGCCAACTTGATTGAGGCATAACTCTTGGTGTCAAAGAGCACATTAAAGGGTATAAATATAGGTTGTTTTGACATCATTAACGTATCTATTCATTGAATATTTTTCTTATCAAGAGGAGAGCTTTTTGAGAAATATGAGCAGAATTCATTGAAGATTATTTCAGACCTCATAAGCAGAGACTATTAAAGAATATGAGCAGAGATTACTGGTGAATTCTTGCAGACCAAAACGAATAATTATTGCAGATTTGAGGGAAATTTTATTGCAGATTTCAAGATTGAGTTGTTGCAGGTTTTAAAAGACTTTTCATTGCAGATTTGAAAGACATTCTATGCAGATCTTAAGGGAGAATACTTGTAGAGATTCTTGAGTAGAATTGTGAAGGATTTCAGATCTGATTGGAGAAGAAGTTCAAACATCTATCATTTCATTCTTTTCGAGGCTGGTGCCTCATCTTCAAAGAGATTGGTGCCTCTTGCTGAGTTGGTGCTCAGTCGTGGGGATTGGTGTCTCTAGTGGGTTGGTGCCTACAAAATCATCTAAAGGGGATTGGTGTCTCTTGTGGGTTGGTGCCTACAAAATTTGTAAGAAATTTTCAATATAAAAGCAATAATTTGCCATAGTTTACTCCTGCAAGGGTTTCCACTAAATCTTGTGTTCTTTTGTATTCTTACTTGCTAGATCTTGCATGTGTGGTTGATTATGCTCTATGAAGTATTATTATTGCATCTAATCAAGTTTTCAAAAGTAAAAGTTTTCTGATATACTGATTCACCCCCCCCCCAACTCTCAATATATTCATGAGCTCTTTAGAGATATTCTGAAATAAATTTGCTGACCTCTAACTGCGACGATATAATGCACTCTTTCCAACAATCACTCCCTCGTGTCCTCCACGTTGACCTATGACTGTAAACCAAGTTTGCACTAGCAAATATGACCCTCCAAACTAACTAGGGCCTGGTAACAAGCTCACGTCTCCATGTTGGGATGAGTCGACCTACAGTAAACCCAAATGCCTCAAATATGCATCAAAAGTAAAACTATGCACAGGTGTACCTAATCAACCTAGCCTAAAAAAATAGGAAGACACCACCTTATGACTTAGTTTGTGTGCATTCAAACCCCTCGACCTGCCTTTAAATCTCCATGCCAGCCTAGCAAATAGAACCAGCAATGGATACAAATTTTATCACCCAATTTCAGCATATAAATATAACACCCAGCACTTGCAGCTCTCTAGATGTTTATCCTTGTGCATAGGGCTTCTTCATTGTGGCCTTTAAATACAAGCAAGCCTGAGATGTCATTCTTCACGAGCGATGGTGTTGGGAGCAAAGCTTGCTCCTCCTCAGACCCTGGTATCTAGGGTTCAATCCCCTTTTTGAAACATTCACAATAAAACCTATTTGAATCTAGCTCTTGAACCTTCCTTTACAGTTCTAGTTTGATGCTTTTTTGAAGCCATTGGAGATTCTCTGGGGGATTTTCTTGCAATCGATACAGACACTTTAAACTTTACGCACACTATTTTTGCCCGCATTCTTGTGGACATGGATACTTCTAGGGATCTTCTTGCCATTATCACCCTAGAGGTTGTTGATCGCAGCTAGTCTCAACCTCTAAACTACGAAGGGATCTCCTTCAAATGCAAAAGATGTTTTGAAACTTGTCATATAGCTCAAAATTGTTCCAGGCCTCAACTCAAAGCTAATCATCAAGATTCCTAGTGGGTTGATGCCCTCCCAAAATATTCCACTATGGATGCTCCTCTTAGGCACAATGAGCAAATGCTTGCCTCTAAGCACCCCTCAATTCAGACTTTGCCAGTTCATGCTTCGGTGGTGTTGGGGTGCATAATGGGAGAAAAAATGAGAGTTGTTCGCACCTAAACAATATAAATGCTACGGTCCACTTTCGAAGCTTCCAACACTTCTCGGATGCTTGATAATTCCAGGTTTAGGGCTCAGTCTGCAAATTCTTTTGAGCAATTGACCTCTTGTGTCAAAGCTGGTTTGGGGGATAATATGGACAACACCACAACCAAAGAGCAAAACTTTGTAGGCTTCCCTCAATCTGCCCACGCTTGGACATGTTAGTTTTTTTAGACCAGAAATGAAGATAAGCAGAAATACAAAATGATGAGCAACAAAACACAGCAAATACCATGGGAAAAGCCTCCTTGAGGGAACCAAAATATATCTCTTATATATTGAATGAAAAAGGAGCAGAAATCTGCTTACAACTTAGGCCAAACACAAGGCTGATCTGATACAAAGAAAGATAGCACCTCTGCTAGATGCAAATATTCAGTCAAATATGATTTCTCCTTGATATCGATCTGCTTGATACAATATGTGATCTACTGCAAATGTATGAACTCCTTTTGAAGTGCGAATTGATTGTATGAATGAATTGATGATCAAATGAATGATCATCACCTTGTATATATACAAAGCGAGGTGACCTTTTATTTGAGTCGGCCTCTTTTAGAGAATAAAAGAATAAAATTATTATTTATAACAAGGCCGACTTGCCTTAAATATTTATTCATTTACCATTTATTGTTTTAAATTTGAGAGAAATATATCTCCCACCGCTATAACATTAACACTCCCTCTTAGCTAGGGAGTGTATCTTTCTAGATATCCATGTCATGGAGTCTCTCAACATGACACCCACAATGACTACACTCATTTGTGGAAAAGAGTTCATTACGGAGTCTCTCAACGTGATATTGTCATGGAGTCACTCAACATGACGTCCACCATGGCTACTCCCATGTGTGGAAAGAAACATGTGTACAAGTGCCTATCACGGAGTCTCTCAACGTGATATCGTCATGGAGTCTCTCAACATGACGTCCACCATGGTTACTCCCATGTGTGGAAAGAATCACATCTTTGTCTCAAAGATGGACGAGGGCTTTCACCTCATATTTCTCCGTTTCAGAGAAATATGCATTATAGTAGAGCTCATTGATGTTGAGTCTCCTTCTCAGCAAGGGCGACATTCTCCACTACTCCAAGCTTGTCCTGGAAATGTGCAAACTTGTTGACGTGTATTTTGTACACTATCAAACACAGAATAAAATACCCAAGGGTACCTTATCCTCTCGAGTAAAGTCTCTGAATGCTAAAGATATCGCGAAAAGGATCAATCGGGATGACTTCAAGGTTCTTGTATGTAGGATCTCTACGTGTGGATAAGCTCTCTGTGGTATGATGTGATTTGCTGGAATCACAAGGGGACTTACACTTGATGACTGAACGTCTAATTTGCTTTGAATATTGCTGGAACACAGGTTTTTACTAGCTTTGATTTGAGAAAAAGGAAAAAAGATGAGGGCGAGGAAAGGATCTAATTCTAATACTAAGAATGTAGGAGCAATGAATGATCTTTGATGAAATCCTAACTAAGTCTTGCTTTGACATCCCAGGACCATCTCCACAAGGTTAGTGCGATCTTCGAAGGAAAGCTTTATGATGTTCAAATCATCACTGCAGGCATAGACACCATCAGGTTGATGCATATCAATGAAGAAGCGACAATTGAAGTTAAGCTTAAGCTGAATGATTTCAGTTGACTACACAAGGCAAGTCTGCAATCAACAAACTGCTAGTAGTATGGATATACGAATTTCACCATCAATCAAGCACATTTCTTCCACTCATCTAATAACATGAAATCAAATATGAGAAGTATAGAGACCATGCAAATTGTCAAATCGACCCATAAATTTCACCATTTCTTCAATGAAGTTTTACAAGTCTTTTACAACAACATCTTGGCAACAATCTTTGCCTTCTCTCTCTACTCTACTCTAATTGCTATACTATTAACTAACTAATCACCTTCTAAGTACTCTCTATTCACTAACTCTATTCTATTAGCCTTTACAAATGAAATGTCAGGGCTTATATAGTGCCCTCAATACAATTCGATGGCTTAGATCAATTCGAGATCAATGGCCAAGATTTTACAATGAAAACCCTAATTAGGGTTTATTACAAAAAATTTAATATTGACCAATGAAATAATTGTATTGCTTGGACACATGTCCTCTTTGGAAAATTCCACCAATGAATAGCTGGGGTAGTGTTGACGTGTATTTTATACACTGCCTAACACAGAATAAACTACCCAAGGGTACCTTATCCTCTCTTGAATAAAGCCTCTGATTGTTGAAGATGTCGCCAAAAAGGATCAATCAGGATGACTCCAAGGTTCTTTAATGTAGGGTCTCTACGTGTGGATAAGCAACAGTGGTCGTTGTGAATGCTGTTTCATCAAGGGGCCTTACGTATCCGAATTTGCAAGAACAGAATATCCTAATACTAATGAATTCCCAAAAAGATCAAAAGGTAGGGTTTGCAAGAGATAGATTCTAATCTAATCCTAAGAATGACTCAATGTAGGCTAGACTTGGTAGGATTCGACCAATTTCAGTATTGCCAAGGAATTACAACTCTACTGAGATTGATGCGATCTTCTAAGGTGATTATTGATTTTCAAATCATCAAGAATCATAGACACTACCATGAAGGTACATATCAATAATTCAATAATGATTGAAGGTTTAAGTAATCCAAATATCTCCAGTTGACCACACAAGGCGTCCTTACAATCAGCAAGAAGCTAGTGGTTTGGAACGTGAATCTCACCAAAGATCAAGCCCAACACTTAGTCCTTCAAATTTAAATACTACTTCGACCAAGAATGATTCAAGAAAGTAAGCAACCATGAAAGTAGCCACAAGAATTGCAATAAAACACCATAACTTCAATATTTTATTGATCTCAAAGCCAAAATAGACAACAATTGCTTGAAATTCTCTCTTCAAAACTCAATCTTGCTACAAAATAACTTTCTTCTCTCCAAAAGCTCTAATTCTAATTCTAATATCTCATTTCTAATTTTCTAATCTTCTAATGACAAAATGAAAATGAATGAGGGTATATATAGCATCCTCAATTACAATGAACGGCCCAGATCAAAAGAAGATCAACGGCTGAGATTTTGACACCTAAACCCTAATTAGGGTTTATTACAAAAAGTTCCCCTTTTATTGAACAATATTAAATGCATAGCCAAATATTTAATTTGCACAAAAATCTAGGAAACATAGACCAATGATAATTAAGGTGCCACATCATCTATAACAACCTCTCTTCTAGAACCTTGTTCCCTTTCCAATGCTCCTTCTTAGCATATGCAACGAATCTAGACACAATTCCTTCAATCTCAACAATAGGAATCTTTGGAAGATTCCTCATTCGTTCTTCCAAGTGGATGACCTGATCGAAGGCCTTGAGAAGAGCTATATCCCATCCAGGCTCGAGTTCTTTGATTTTCTCAATCAGGAGCATAGTAGCGAACATTTGATCCCTTTTCTCATCTGTGATAACATTCTCATCTTTGCAAAAGATGACCTTGACCTTCTCCTCCAACTCTTGAAGATTCACATCTGTCTCATCTTCAATCCTCCTGCCAAGAATAGAACATAACACCTCAAACACCTTGTCCTTAATTGGATGGATGACCTCCTCAACTTGATTGCATTTGGTACTAATGTCTTCGAAAAGAACTTCCTTGATCTGAAGTAGAGTTGACCACTGGAGTAAATTATGAGCTCCTCCATCCATTATCTTTTCTTGTGCTAAGATCTTCCTTGGTGTTTGCCTGATTACTTGCAGAATAGGAATGATAACATCTCTAGTGTGGGCAAAGGCGGCTACTGTTATCGTTAGGTTGTGAATGATCTCAAGGACCTGGATAGCTCGATGGGTGGTCTGCATCATTCTTGTTGCGAACTCAATGGCAACAGTATGAGATTTGTCAATCCAAGAGCTCATAAGCTGGACCAAGCTCTTAACTCTTTCTGCTTCACCAACTGATTCAAGGGGAAGTGCTTGCACAGGAGATACTGTTGGATCCTGACGTCCCAAAGGCTGATTGAGATGGCTAAAGTAGCCTCTCCAAGCACCGACCTCTCGCTCAAGCTTTCTATTCTTTTCCATTTCTTCTCTAAGCTTGTCTTTAAGTGCCTCAAATGAATCAGTTGCCTCATCTAGTGTCTGCTCAGCTGTGAGTGGACCAAGCTCAAATGTTTCTACATCATACTCTTCCGCAAGGATTTCACCTTCATACTTGTCCACTGCCGGTGTAGCTATCTGTAACTTCCTGGACCCTGTCTCATCTCTGATCATCTTGGACATCTTGGTGGCCTTCTTCCTTTCTGTTACTCCCTGAGAATTTCCTACAAGGCTCTCTAAGTCAATTACATTATCTTCATCTTCGATCACAATCACCCTTGTTAGCCTCTCCTTCAGCCAATCTGGAATGGCGGATCTTGTCTCTCTAACTTGTATCTCTTTAGGCAATGGTTCTTCTTCTCGGAGAGGAGATGTCACTTCATCATTATTCTTGTCTTCATGTAGCTCATTAACTTGAGGAGATTGACTTGATGAATGTTGAGACGCATGCCCTTCTTCGTGTGTATCATTTTGTACCATCGATTCCATTGATTCCTCAACTTCAGGTACCCTCTTCTCTTGTCCTACATTCTGACTTGTCCTTTTTTCATGTCGAGAAGATGTACCGGATGAACGATCTCGATTGGCCTCTTGTTTCTTCTTGGAGGGTTCTCTTTTTTTAGGTCTTTCTTTCCTCTTCGCACCTCTAGGATGGGGATTGCCTTCACTTACGCTTCGAAGATTACCTTCACTTGTGCTTCTAGGATGAGGATTGCCTTCACTTACGCTTGCTCCTCCTTCCCCTGGTCTTTCCTCCAAAGTAAAAGTCATAGGTATGTTTTGTTCTCTTAACTTTTGATGTTGAACATCAACCCATCTACGAGTACAAGACAAAACTGGAGCCATCAAAGCTTTTAAGTCAAAAACCTCAGGTTCATTCCAATCTATCTTCACTACTTTGTCTTCTCGGTCATAAGATGATTGGAGATGTCTGCCACTGTCCTGAGCTTGATCAGCCACTCTGTAAACTTTGCATTTCCTGATGAAATCCAAAGGTAACCTGGAATGCATCTTTCTTTTCACTTCTAAATCATCTGAGAGATTCATCAAAAAGTCCTCTATCTGAAATTCGTGCTTGTACTTTCTACCAACTGTTTCTTCTATATATCCATAAGGATCAAAATTCTCTCTCAAGGCAAAGAATGAAAATGAATATAAGGCCAACTCTTTCTCTGCATCATCCATGGCTAGAGCATTAGGACATACCTCAACTGAATTCCCTAGTATGATAGGCACAGGAATTCCATTTCCATGCCTGTGTCTGAAAGCCTTTGCATAAGCTGCCAACTGCCTAGTCACCTCAAGTAACACTATCCTGTCTGTCGGATATCTTGGCAACATATATGGAGGTGAAGGACACCCATGAACTCTAATATATGTAAACTTCTGGAATTGGATAAACCAAGCACCATACCTCTTCACAAGCTCCTGCGCATCTTGAGATAGCCGATTGTGAATCCCACCTTGCAATGTCCTGGTGATGTTCATCGTGAAGGTATCATTGACTAACTTGTAGTCACTTCCAGGTGGATGATGCAAATGGACATAAGAATCACAAACTCTGACTTCTTCGGGCCCTCTTCCGATCATTCCTCTGTGAGGTAATCCTGCATACTCAAAACTCCTGATCAAGGCATATATGATGTACGAGCTCATGTGGAAGGATTTGGTAGCCTTCAGTCTTCTTAACTGCACGTCCAAGCAATGGCTAATAATTCTAGCCCAATGAATTGTTCCTTTTCCTTGAACTATCACTTGGATGAAGTAGAACATCCACTTCTCAAAATAGAAGGCTTGAGGAGCCCCTGTAACTCGATTGAGTAAAGTTATCAAATCTCTGTACTCCTCCTGGAAGTCGATCCTATGTGGTGTGTTGGGAATCTTGCTCAGGCGAGGACGACTTTTGAGTAACCAATTCTTATTGATGATGCTCAAGCAAGTGTCTGGATCATCTTCGTACATGGACCTGGCTCCTTCCAAGCTTTTGTAGATCATATCTTTATGTTCTGGTAAATGGAGAGCTTCACTAATAGCCTCTTCTGAAAGGTAAGCCAAAGTGTTTCCTTCCTTGGACACGATTGATCTTGATTGTGGGTTATAATGGCGGGCGCACTCGATCATCAGCTCATGGCACTGGACTGCTGGAGGGAAACCGACCGCCTTGATAATGCCACTTTCAATTATTCTCCTTGCGACAGGTGATGGCTTTCCAATGTAAGGGACCTCTCGAAACTTCTTCACACTGAAGTTTCCCAAGTTGGTATCTCCAATGTTGCTCCATTTTGACACGATCTTGGTCTCCAATTCTTCATTCCTTTGATCTTCCTTCATGAGAGCCGGACGACTAGTGGATGCTCCTGCCTTTGGGGTCGCCATCTTGATACCTACATAACATTTCATAATGAGTAATCTACTTTGCAACGTAGAAATATAGACTAGATTTTAAGTTTTAAATCTAGGAAACTTCATGATAAATCTTTGAATTATCATTTCCTAAATATAACTATGCAATTTGAAATTCAAAATTCAAAATTTCAACATTAAACTAGGAAGATCTCACCATACCTCCACTTGAGAACTAAATCTAAGAAATGATGCAAAATTAGGCAAGTTCGCTAGGCAAAATGTGGGTCGAAGTCTTTTAGCAAAATGTGCCTCCTCTTTAGTCCTCACGTGCATCAACTCCACCACCTTTCGTCTTCAACGCCTTGAGGAAAATTCGCTCCACCTCTAGCCTCTAACAAAGTTCGCTCCAACTTAGACCAGATTTCGCACTCCTCCTTGCTTCTCCAAATCGCACTTGAATAAATGATTGAATGATTGATTAAAATGGTTCAACACACCCCCATTATATAGGCGCTCACCACCTCACTCCGTATAGGCCGACTTGGTGAAAATAGACCAAAAATAAACAAAAATTTAATAAAAGAAGAGGCCGACTTTATAAAAAGTATTAAAATGATACCCCAAGCGCTCTATCTTTTATTTTAAATTAATAATAATTAATTTCAAAAGGCCTTAATAATAATAAAAAACGATTTTCTAAGGCTTAAATTAATTATTAAATATCAACGCACCCTTATTAAATGCCAATTTAATTAAAATATTTCAAGGTTTTAGCGAATTTGGCATTTAATGCAAGTTGTTTGAAGTAAGTGCTCAAGCATGGGAAAATAATGGACATCAATAACATCGCTCTGGTCCCTTGGAGAGGGACAGGAGCGATCATGCACTTTAGACCTTGCATTTCTCGTTTTTACGTTCAAAACCTCACCTTTGGCGTCCAAAATGGCATTTTCGTTTGGAATTTTGAGTTTAATCCATGTGATCTTTGGAAGGAGCTTGCTTTAAAGCACTTTCACCCTGGTCCCTGGGAGAGGGACAGGAGCGATTTTTGTCTTTTGTCCTTGGTCTTTGTCTTTCAAAACGCCAATTCAAGTTTGGAGGCAAACAATGATCTTTTTTGTTCACTCTATGCATGTTCAACTCGCTTTCTCAAGACAAAATGAGCTCTTCCAAGGATTTTCGCCCTGGTCCTCCAGTGAAGGACAGGAGCGATTTTTACATTTGAGCCTAGGATCGTTGATTCTTGGGTCAATTCTTCGTCCATCATCTTTCGAAAGACATTTCTCATCTTGTATCACCTTGTCTTGCGTTGGCTTTGGAGGAAAATGGTTGATTTTATAGAAATCGCCCTGGTCCTCCAGTGAAGGACAGGAGCGATTTTTAGTCCATAGCACAAATTCTTAACCACATCAATATCTAATTACCTTCAAGGCGTAAAACATCATTCCTTATTCCATCTTGAGTCTAGGAAACGAAAGTAGCATCCCAAAATGTTAGGCTATCAGGCAAATTTGAAGATTTCGCTCTGGTCCCCTGGTGAGGGACAGGAGCGCCCAAGCCATTTTTCATCGAATTTCGTGGTCTTTGCAACTTCATTCTTCCTTGAAGCACTTTAAATATCATTCCAATCTTGTGCCTTGGCCTGGATTCGTCCAAATTTGGAGAGGAAGACTTGATAATGTGTTTTTCGCCCTGGTCCCTGGGTGAGGGACAGGAGCGCCTTGGCAATTATGAGCACACTTATGCTTTGCTAACTTTCAAAATTATCTTCAATGGATTGATTATGCCTTCCTTCATTCATCTTAAACTTAAAACTTTGCTTTTCCTTTGCCAGAAGTTTGTCTTGTGAGAAAATCGCTCTGGTCCCTTGGAGAGGGACAGGAGCACCTATTGCAACTTGGGTTGATTCTCTCCTTTGTAGGCCACTCAAGTTATATTCAACGAATAAAACATACTTCTCTTGACCTCTTCAAATCGCGAAATTACTTAAATCTTGCAAGGATAATGCAAATTTGGAATTCAAGCTCCGGTTCTTCAGTGAGGGACAGGAGTGCCTTTTGTCCTCAAGGCCAAATCTTTTCATTTTTCATCTCAAATTTCCTTTGCTGGGGAAGATATCATCTTTTACAAGCTACGAACAAGAGCCCAAATCCTGAAAAGGTCCAAAAAGGTGTATACAAAGAAAATCGCTCTGGTCCCTTGGTGAGGGACAGGAGCGAATTCATCTTGCTAGACAAAAAGTTCAACCTTTCATTGCTTTTGACTAAGTCTGGGTGTTCTATCATGTTGATTTCATCCATCATTGTATCCTTGGCGCTTCAATTTGATCAACCAAGGTCAAGAATGACCTAAGTAAACCATTTTGCCTTGGTCCTTCAGTAGAGGACAGGAGCGGATTCACCTTAAACCTTCAAAATTTATCATTTTCGAGTCTTCAAAATCTTCAAAATCTTCAATTTACGTCCAATTATATCCCCTGGCGACCCTGCACAAAACAATTAAAACAAGTCAGTGACCAAAATGCACCAAATATCATTTTCGCCTTGGTCCCTGGGAGAGGGACAGGAGCGATTTCATCTTTTTAAGTTAAAATATCCACAATTTAAATCTTCAAATCACTTCATCATGCAGGGTTAGGCCATCTTCAAGGCCAGGATCAGTTATCTTGCTTCTAAAATTTGGTCAAAATTTACCCAGACAAAATGTACAATTCCATCCCCAGGATGCTAGCACTTAGACAAAAGAATTCGAATTTACCCCAAACAGGATCCTGACTTAACCTAACCTGAGACATATGAACCCACCATCTCAATCCCAACCCTCGGGAGGATACATAATAACCTTCAAAAATTTGACTGGACTCGGCTTGAAAATACCCAAAAGAAACCCCTAAGGCTTAACCCTAGTCCAGACAACTCATTCACTTACTCAAAAAAAAACCCTAAAAGCAGAGAGAAGAACAGGCAAAACAAAGGCAAAAAGAGGGGGTCCCCATTTTAATGGGGCGATGTGTGAAATGGTCACAACAGGTAGGTACATCGAAGTTTGTGCCATCTCCCATGAGTTAGGTACATTGAATCTGGACATGCTGAGGTGGATCAATCCGACTGGAGGAGTGATGACTGGGATACCACCTCATTTGACACTTGGTTGATACTCAATTTGGTAATGTTGAGAAGTTAGCTTTAATTAACTCTTCTGGAATTATCTGCTTCTTCAACGAACCCTTTGCTCTGACTTCTTGTGTCCTTGATTTGCAGGATGATGATGTACCTCACCTTGGAATACTGGACTGGAAGAGGTCGCCCTTATCCTGATGATTTTCCAACTCCGGGATCTCCATTTGATGCCTACACAAAATATTAAAGTTAGCCTTTTGAGCATCAAACCTCAAAGCATGAAATTTAAGACCTTTCAAAGGTAAAACTTAAGATATTAACTTGAAAAAAGTCATGATAAATCAAGAATTATACATTTTCAAATTAATCATGAATGGGAATTGGATTTTCAAGACTTAGATTTTACAAAATTGCAATGGGATCACAATAAGTCTTGAATGAGATCTTCAAAAAGGTAATTCTTCATACCTTCCCTTGAGTACTTAAGTACAAAACCTTGAAAAATGAAAGAAGAAGGCCGGATTTTGTTGGGCAAGATTTATAGTCCTCCCTTGGATGAAGTACGCCCCCTTTAGCCTTCAAAAGAGCTTTAGCTTCCACTAGCTTCTCCAAAATCTAGAAATTTACCTTCAAACTTCTGGATTTCGCTCCTCAAATTGCTCCTCAATTTTGCACTTTAGAAGGGATGAATGAATGATTGGAACTTGAAACAATGCCCTCCTATTATATAGAGCGCTCACCTTCTTCAACCATGAGGCCAACCTAGCAAATAAGCCTTAAAATAAAATTAAAAAAACACTAAGAAGAAGGCCGACTTGATAAATAAAGACAAAATAATGCCTTGTGCGCTCAACTTGTAAATTTTTAATTTATTTAAATTAATTTTAATACCTCTAAGATGTTTATTTTGATTATTTCAAGGTACAAAATTAATTTATTAAATTAAAATGCCTTTAATTTAATGCGAATTTGATTTAGCCTTTCCAAAGGCTTCGAAGTGAGTGAATTTGGTGAATTTTTTAAGAATATCACGCTCAAATAATGTAAAAATGAAGGATATCACCAATTTCGCCCTAGACCCTTGGTGAGGGTCAGGAGCGATTTTTCAATCTAGTCCTTGCATACCTCCTTTTTTCGTCCAAAACTTCATCTAGGCACTTAAATGGCATTTTTAACTGGAGTTTTGAGTTTGATTTCATTTGATCTCTAGGAGGAGAGTGCTATTAGGACTTTTTCGCCCTAGACCCTCAGAGAGGGTCAGGAGCGATTTTTCAATTTTGCTCTTAATCCTTCATCTTTTAATTGTCAATTCTCCTTGTGGGGTAAGCAATGATCTCCTTCACTCGTTCTATGCATGCTTGATTTGCTTTTGCAATGCAAAATGGGGGCTTCAAAGATTTTCGCTCTGGGCCTCCAATGAGGGTCAGGAGCGACTTTTGCAATTTAGGCTAGGATCATCAAGTTTTGGAGGTAAATCCTTGTTCATCACATTTTGGAGGACCTTTCCACCTTAGCACAACCTTGCCTTAGCGCAATCTTGAAGGGAAGCTATTGGTTTTGCAAATTTCGCCCTGGGCCTTCAGTGAGGGTCAGGAGCGATTTTGAGTCTTTTTGGACAAATTCTTGATCACTTCAACTTCAAATTACCCTCAAGGCGTAGAATATCATTCTTCACTCCCTTTTGAGTCTTGGAAACAAAATACCATCTTGAAATACAAGGGAAGTGAGAACTCTTGGAAATTTCGCCTTGGACCCTTGGAGAGGGTCAAGAGCGATTTTCCCTATTGTCATCAAAATTTGCACTCTCAGCATCTCAATTCCACTTCAAGGCATTTCAAACACCGTTTCTAACTTGCGCCTAGGCTTAGCTTTGCTCAATTTTGGAGAAAAAGGTTGGATATTAGGTTTTTCGCCCTGGGCCCTTAGTAAGGGTCAGGAGCGATTTTGCAAATTCAAGCTTATCCATCTTTTGTTAGCCCTCCAAATTATCTTCAACGGACAAAACACACCCTTCCTCATTCATTTCAATCATAAAATCGCTTTGTCCTTGCAAGAAAATTGTGCCTTTGAAATTTTCGCTCTGGACCTTCAGTGAAGGCCAGGAACGATTTTGGTCATTTAGATCAAAATGCTTCACCCTTTTCTTTGAAACTTCTTTGCTAGGGAAGACTTCACCTTGTTTTGTGTTATGAATAGGTTTTCATGTCCAACAAAGGATAAAATAGTGTGTCCACAAGAAATTCACCCTGGGCCCTCAGAGAGGGTCAGGAGCGATTTTGATTTGTTGCCCAAAATTCATCATCTTTAATGCTTTCCAACCTTCAATTTGCATCAAGTGATGTCTAATCTTCTCTCTGGGAGACCCTGCACAAACCAAGTTAGCAAAAATTAGTGCTAAAATAAACTTAAATAAGATTTTCGCCCTGGACCCTCAACAAAGGTCAGGAGCGAAATTCCTAATCTTGGCCAAAATTCATCATTTTCTTTAAAGTTTCCAATCAATCTCAAAGTCCAAACAAAATGCTTTGCAAATCAAACTTTGGTCAAATAAGGCAAGGAATGAGTCCTAGATTGATTTTCGCCCTGGACCCTCAGGAAGGGTCAGGAGCGAGATTCGCTTTGGACCTCCTGAGAGGGTCAGGAGCGAAATTCGCTTTGGATCCTCAGCAAGGGTCAGGAGCGAAATTTGACTTTTTTGAACTCTCCGACAGGATAATTTTATGGAATATAACATTTAAGTATAAGTTATATTCCATATATACTTTCAGGATGTTTGAGAGTGGTTTCAGACCTCCAGGAGTTATATTGCAAAATCTAGTTTTTTGAGGTTTTTCAGTTTCCAGACTTAGTCAAATTCCAGGATCAGGACATTCCAGACTTAGCCAAATTTCAGGATCAGGACTTCATCACTCACCAACCTGACCTAAGTCAAGCAGAACCTGCTATCCAGGTGACCCCTTGGCGACACTCGAAAGCTAAAGGCTAACAGACAAAACCTTAAAAGACCTAGAAAACAAACCCTAAAAAGCAAAAAGCAGGGGTCCCCATTTGCAATGGGGTGATGTGTGAAAACGTCACAACAAAACTTCACTCTAGAAATAGGCTTGGTGAGAATATCAGCAGTCTAATCATCAATGCAAATGTACTTGAGTTGAATTGCTTTCCTTAGCGCCATATCTCTGATGTAATGATACTTGATCTCCACATGCTTTTTCCTATCATGAAACACTGGATTTACTAAGAGCTTCACATAGCTTTGATTATCACAATGAATCATAGTCAGCTCCAATGATTGCCCAAACAATCCCACAAGGAGCTTTCGAAGCCACGCTGCTTCTCGAGTTGCTACACAAGCTGCAATATATTCGGCCTCAGCGGTGCTAAGTGCCACAAAAGTCTACTTCCTGCTACACCACGAAATCATGGCAGATCCCAATCTGAAGCAGCATCTAAAGGTGCTCTTCCTATTAGTTACACTCCTGGCCCAATCAGAATCAAAATAGCCTTGTAACTTTAAATCTTCATAGGAAGTATATCTCAAGCCATATCCCACTATGCCACGCAAGTATCTCAAGATATGCTTTGCTACAACTGGATGTATTTGTCTTGGCTCACACATGAATTGGCTGAGAGCACTCACCGCATAACAAATGTTTGGTCTAGTACATCAACGATCCAATCAATTGTATGTACGTGGTGGGATCTAGCAAATCTGAATCAGCTGCAGATTCACTCAATTTCTTCAAATTTGTCTCCATAGGAGTAGACATAGACTTGCAATCCATCATCCCAAATTTTTTCAAGATGTCTTTAGTGTATTTTCCTTGGCTTAAAATAATTTCATTGGGTCTTTGCCACACTTCCAGTCCCAAGAAGTAATGCATAAAACCAAGATCCTTCATCTCAAACTCGGAGGCTAAATCTTTCTTGCATTTGACAATGAGATACTCTGCTCCAATGAGAAATAAATATCAACATAAAGAACCAATATCAAAACCTCACCATCAACTATCTTGAGATTGGAATCTGCATCATTCTTGGAGAATCCCAAGCTCAACAAATATCGATCAATCCTTTCATACCATGCACGAGGTGCTTGCTTAAGGCCGTACAATGCCATCTTCAATCTGCATACATGAGACTCCTTCCCATGAATCACAAAACCGTCTGGCTGCTCAATGTACACTTATTCAATCACACCATTAAGAAATACAGTCTTTACGTCCATTTGATGTAGCTTCCACCCTTTGGCGGATGCAATAGCAATAATAGTCATGATAGATGTATATCGAGCAATAGGAGCAAATGTCTCCTCATAATCTATTCCCTCCTTCTGAGAGACTCCTCTTGCCACAAATCTAGCCTTGTAATTCTCAATGCTACCATCAGCTGCATGCTTGCAGGTCTCAGAACAACATCCCAAACATCATTCTTGATGATGGACTAATATTCTTCTGTCATTGCATCTCTCCATACCTAATGATTGGAGGCTTCTTCAAAACTGGAAGGCTCAATATCAATGATGTGACTCATCAATGCCACATAACCTGAGAATTCTATTGTCTCTTGCTTTCCCTAAAGGTGCCTCAAGGAGCTGCATACTTTTCTGCCTCATGCATAGTTTGTCTAGCCCATAGAGGTCACTTTCCACCTATAGCAATGTCTCTTGGTCCATCAGTTGGTTCTATGGGATCAACTAGATCAATAGTCTCAACTGGCTCATTAGACTCCCTCTGCATCTCAGAAGTATAATTAGGAGATATGTCCATATCTTGAGTAGTCTCCTGCTCTTCACTGTCCATCTCCATGTAAGACCCCTTAGATCTTTTGAAGGCTACTTCCTCTTCGAAAGAGACATCCCTGCTGATCTCAATCTATTTCTGCCCTGGAATGTAGATCCTGAAGGCCTGTGAAGATTCACTGTAACCCACAAATATTCCTTTCTTGCCTAATGGTTCTAGTTTAGATCTTTTATCCTTAGGCACATGAATACAAATAGGACGACCAAAAATTCTTAAATGACTAACCTTAGGTTTCACACCTATGAAGGCCTCTTTAGGAGTCATGTTTCCTAATATTCGATGAGGGCTTCGGTTCTAAACATACACGGCGGTCTTGGAAGCTTTTGCCCAAAGGAAAGTCTATAAATCTTGATGATGAATCATAGCTTTAGCTGCCTCAACTATGGATCTATTCTTTCTTTCGGCAACTCCATTTTGTTGAGTGTTGTACAGAACGCACAACTCTCTCTTGATCCCTGCCTCAATGCAGAAATTACGAAATCCTCCAGATGTGTATTCTCCTCCATTGTTTGATTTCAGAACTTTAATTCTTTTCTCGGACATGTTTTCAACTTGAGCCTTGAGCCTTGAATTCTTTGAATCTATCAAGTACTTCTTCAGACTCCTTAGATTTCAAGAAGTAAATCCAAGTCTTCCAAGAATAATCATCAATGAAAATCACATGATACCAAAATCCACTCAAAGATGCCACAGACATTGGTCCACATAAATCAGAATGATCAAGATCTAAAATGCCATTTGATCTACTATCACTACTATGAAAGGGACTCTCGATGTTCTTACCAAGCGCACATCCTCTACAAATGCCACTGTGCTCCAGACTGAGCTTTGGTAGCCCGATAACCATCTTCTCCATGGATGGAAGAGCTTTGAAGTGTAAGTGAGCAAGTCTCATGTGCCATAGCTCACTCGAACTGATAGAGTTGTGCAATAATGCCTGAACTGGATGAATAGAAAGTTTGTATAGGCTCTCTTGACAAACACCAATCACACGAGTTGTTTTGATACTAGAGTTCTTAGGCCAAACAAGGACTTTCCCTTTAGAAAAAGCAGCTCAGTACCCTTTGCCCTCCAATGCTGAAATGGAAACAAGATTCCTTTTGATTCCTGGTACAAAAAAAACATCACTCAAATGAAGTGGGATGCCAGAATCTAGATGAAGAGAGGTGGTCCCATCTCCTCTTACGGAATAACAAGCATCATCTCCGATTATCACTTGCAAGTTGGTTTCTCTTTCTACCAAGTCCGAAAGATGCTCACGATATCATGTAATGTGACGTGAAGCACCACTATCAATCAACCAAGTGCCACTGTCAATTGGAATATTTGCTTGAAAGAGCGGAGATGAATAGAAATCTCATTGAGTTGTCTCTAGATTCCTTTTGAGGTGACACATCATCAACATCAACAGTAGAAGCATGTTGCTTTGGTTTTGATATGCAATCTTGAGCATAATGACCATACTTGTCACACCTAAACATTGAATGTGAGAGAGATCCTTCTTCTTCTTTGGTTTAGGAACAGAATCTGATTTTGTGTCTCTAATCCTCTTAAAATTGCCTTTTCTCCCTTCTCTTCCTTTCCTTCTGGAAGCTTGAGCAACAAGGAAATGATTTTCTTCATTATAAGAGCTTAGCCCATTTCCTCTTGCTGCCAATCTGGATTCTTCTTGAATGCAATCAGCTCGAAGACGATCAAACTTGGGCAACTTAGATCTTCCACTAATGCTTTGGATAAAGGACTCCCAAGATTGAGGAAGACCATTCAATGCCAACATAACCAGGTCTCTATCTTCAACTATATCTCCAATGGCACATAGCTGATCTCTCAACTCAGCAATCTTCATGAAGAAGGAGATGACTGAATCTCCTTTAGCCATTTTTATATGATGGAGTTGTTGTCTCAAGGCAAGAGCTCTGCTGGTATTGTTGATCTCATACAATCCTTGTAGAGTTTCAAACATATCTTTGGTTGTCTTCATCTTGGAGATAATCGGCACTAGATGATCTTTTACGGAGTCTATCAAGATCTTCCTAGCCTTTGTGCCATTTTTCTTCCATTGAGTTTTCTCAGCATCATTGAATGGCTCGGGCACATCATTTTCCACGAAATTTAGAAGATCATTTTCTTCTAAGGCAATAAGAACACTGAATTTCCAAGAGGTGAAATTTGATGCACCATCAAGCCTATCTTCAACCTTGACTCCGTTCACCATCTTCGATACTTAAATAAACTGCCCTAGATAAGGAGAAGAATTCATTGCTTAAAAAAATCTGATCTGATCTTGCTTAAACCCGCTTTGATACCATGTTAGTTATTTTAGACCAGAAATGAAGATAAGAAGAAATACCAAATGATGAGCAACAAAACACAGCAATTACCCTGGGAAAACCCTCCTTCTTGAGGGAGAAAAACCTAGCCAAAATATATCTCTTATATATTGAATGAAAAAGGAGCAGAAATCTGCTTACAACTTAGGTCAAACACAAGGCCGATCTAATACAATGAAAGATAGAACCTCTCCTAGATGCAAATATTCAGTCAAATATGATTTCTCATTGATATCGATCTACTTGATACAATATGGCTATCTGCCGCAAATGTACTGAAGAAGTTGAGAAATACAACTTCAGAAATCCCAAAGACACCTGCAAGCAACAATACCTGTCACAAGAGAAGAATGGAGGCAAAAAGCAATAATGGCTCTGAAGAAGAAGATTATCATTCAGAGAGGGAATCAAATAAAAAGTACAATACAATCCTTATAAGAGGATATTAGCAACCCTAAAGGGATAATGTGTATTTAATAATTAGAATAATTATTAAGTACCTACAATATTATTAAATGCCTAAGTTTAGCTTAAGCGTAGAGTATAATAGACTAATAATTAAATAAATAATTATTAGCTAATACAAGATAACTCTAACAGCCCCCCTTAAGATGAACTTAGGGAGTAGCTAAAAAACTAAATGCATGAAGCAAAAAATGCAACTACATGATGAAGGCAAAATTAGGTCCCGACAACAAGGCCTAATGAGGTACCCAAGTACAAAAGATCTCTGTAAAGCGGAGAAATAGAGAAAACCTCATGGGAAAAAACTCTACTCCAAAAAGAGATGAAATACAAGTGAAGGACTGAAGAAGCCTCCAAACAAGAATGTTCCAAAAGATAGGAACAAAAGAAGAGCAGAAGAATCACTGAAGCATGAAGAACCTGCAAACACTGCTGAAAAATAACTGTCGATTTGAAGAACCTCCACTGAAATAGAAGATGATCAGGTAGAGAAGACTGTAATCTGCATGAGTGCCCTCAAATAACACTAGAATCAAATGGCAAACAAAGGCAAACAACTAAACTCGAAGATACAGATGGCAAAAAACACCAAAGTTTGAAGAGCTGATCAATCAAAGATGGAAGGTTGCCTCCAAAAATAGGAATGAAAGAGTGTCCATATGGGAAATGATCCATCTCACCGAAATGCATAGGTAACCAACCACTGCATCCGCCTAGTACATAGGAACAAATACTAAATACATAGCTCACTCCAACGAACCAAGGAAGCATTAGAACCAACAACCAACAGGAGAAACCCCCCCTAATGTTGACAAGGGAGAGGTGACAGGTACATTGAAACTGAATGCCAAGAAAAACTACATGACAAAGAACCAAGAACAGCAAGAGTGCAGCAAAAAGTACAAACACATATAAAGGCAAGTGTCGTTGAAGGAACACTCACTTGACACACATCATGAGGCTAATGTCGTGGAAGGAACACTCACGTGACAAAGGTAGATGGCAAACAAGGCAAACATCAAACCCCCCCATGGCACTTTAATGGAGTGCGAGTACAATAAGGCACAAGATGTGCAAGATCCCAAGCATGCAAGGCATAGTGGCACTTTATCTCAATGCGTTTGCAAAAACAAAAATGCTTACAAAATGATGTATACAATGCTCAAAAAAGACAAAAGCCTGGAAATACATGAAGAACAGCCAACAACAAGTCATTCCACTCAAACGAGAAGTTTCCAGGAGCTCAAATGTCCAAGTAATTCACCAGAGTGTGAAAACACAAAAAAACTGAATAAAATTTACCTGGAGTAAAATCTAGAAAAAGTGCATGGATGGCTGTGAAGAGCTCTGAAACACCGTCCCAAAGCCGCTGGAATCGCAAAAAATAGAGAAACTAGCGAAAGGTTATGAGCTCGGGACTGAAAACAACACCTCTGACTTCAAATGGCTATAGAATGTACCAGCAAAAAAATCAAGTGATGAAACCCACAAATCTAGAAAGTAGACAAAACCAACTTTCCAACTATATCTCGTTTGCCCAAAAACGATATCGTATGCCCAAAAGAAAAAAAACCCTTTTAGGGTACAAAGAGGGTCTCAGGGGCCAGCAAAGAAAAAAATGTCCCTCCGTCGAAAAAAAAATTCGTTGCCTGAAAAGTGCCCTGCCAAAAAAATTTCGCTTGCCGGACAAAGATGTCGATTGCCAAAAAAAAATACTCGTAGGAAACAATATGCCGACATCCGGAAAAGCGACAGGGCCCGGGAGGCGGCAGTGGGCGACAGCGGTGGCCAAGAGGCGGGCAGAGGCCTGGGTGACGGCGGTGGCCGAGAGGCGGCCGATGGCTGGGAGGCGAGGACCGGCGGAGCAAGACGGCCGGGAGGTGGGCTGGAGCCAGTGGAGCAGGGCGGCCGAGAGGCGGCTTAGCAGGGCGGTGGCAACATGATGGTGGTCGGCGGCAGCAGGGCGGCCAGTAGCAACTAGCGGCGGCTGGCAGTCGCCGTGGATGGCAGGCGGGAGCACAGGCCGAAGAGCGGCGAGCGGCGGCTGGGAGGCGGCTAGAGGGCGAGCAATGGCTGGTGGTTTAAAGACCGTCGATGTTTGCAAACCCCAGCAGTAACCGCCAAGGACTCCCATGGCAGTCTTGGAGATCGCCAGTGGCTCCAAGGCCATCGCGATGACTGTGTCGGCCTAGGCAAGCCATTAAACTGCCCAAAATATTTTATTTTTTATTTTTTCTCGAAAAACATGCCCAATAAGGGCAAAAATCAAAAAAAAAAAAATTGTCAGAGCCAAAGTTGTCCAAATTGGACTTATTTTATATGAAAATGGGAGTTTTGGAGTAATCTGAGCTCAACGGTGAGGTCCATTTGAGCCCAGAATGCCTAGAAACAAAGAAGCACCCCAAATCCAAATAAAAAATCTCTAAAAATGCTTGAAACCCTCCTCCAAAAAATCTTCTAAAAAAGCTTGAAACCCTCCTCCAAAAAATCTTCAAAAAAATCAAGAACAAGTAGCAGCAGATGTAAGCTCTGATACCATGAAGAAATTGAGAAATACAACTTCAGAGATCTCAAGAACACCTGCAAGCAAAATACCTGTCACAAGAGAAGAATGGAAGCAAAAAGTAATAATGGCTCTGAAGAAGAAGATTATCATTCAAAGAGCGAATCAAATAAAAAGTACAACACAATCCTTATAAAAGGATATTACCAACCCTAAAGAAACCCTAAAGGGATAATGTGTATTTAATAATTATTAAATACCTACAATATTATTAAATGCCTAAGTTTAGCTTAAGCGTAGAGTATAATAGACTAATAATTAAATAAATAATTATTAGCTTATACAAGATAACTCTAACATGTACGAACTCCTTTTGAAGTGCGAATTGATTGTATGAATGATCATCACCTTGTATATATACAAAGCAACGTGACCTTTTATTTGAGTCGGCCTCTTTTAGAAAATAAAAGAATAAAATTATTATTTATAACAAGGCCAACTTGCCTTGATATTTATTCATTTACCATTTATTGTTTTAAATTTGAGAGAAATATATCTCCTGTCACTATAACATTAACAGGACAAATTTTAGAGGAAGAAAAATAAACCTTCCCATCAAATGATATTACGATCTTTCAAGAAAGGGAATAATTCTGAAACTTAAATAGCTTCATGTGTATTTGCAAGCATTTCCACTTGCCTCTAGCTTAGCTAAGATTTTGTTACTGTGAGTAGCAACAATAACCTTTGAATGCACCCCTATTAGAGGGCTGATGCGATTTTCGCTTTTAATAATCTTATATACGAGAGTGGACCCCATATCCACAATCTTCTTACAATCAAAAAACAATTGTCAATTCGGATAACTTATTAATTAATTATCTCCTTCCCACTCACTGAGGCCAAACTAGTGGACATTACAAGGATCACCCACCTACCAAAAGTTATTGCCAATGATGTTATCCAATCTAAAGTGCCCATTTTGGGTGAGTGCATTCGGGCCATGGATCTTCTTGGTGCTACAGTGCTGCAGATTAGGGCTTGATGCCTTGTCGCTGTTATAAAGAATATCGAGGTCATTTCTAGAGGAGATTGGTTGTCGTGTGTGTTGATTTGTTTTTATGCACTATGCAACACAGAATAAAATACCAAAGGCACTCTATCCTCTCTTGATCAAAATCTCCCAAAATGTTGAATTATGTGATCAAACGAGATGACTCCAAGGTTTCTATTGTCAAGTCTTGACTTTATGTTGGATATAGACTCAAAGATATGATGTGATTTTGCTGGAATCACAAGGGGGACTTACGTTGTACATGAACTTGATTGAATGCAGCTAGAATGTGAAGACTTACTTATCTTAGAAAACAAATAGCAAAAGGAATAGGGTTTAGAAAGATAATCTAATCCTAAGAATGTAGGAACTAATTGTTGATTAGGTGTGACCAAACCAAGCTTTGTTTCACCATCAAGTAACAACAACACAAAACTGGTGCAATCTCTTAAGGATAAACGAATGATTTTCATATCACTAATACAAATCAACCATACGAACAATGAGCATGTAGTAATAGAAGTTAAGCTTTCACACAATTTTAGTTGACTACGCATTGCAATTTGCAATCAACAAATTACTAGTATGAACATTAGGTACGCCATTCATCAACAATGATATCTTCCATCCAACTAACCAATTTTAAAGCAAATGAGAAATAAAGACCATGCAACATGTTGAGTTAACATATAGAATTCACCATAACTTCAATGAAAACAACATGTCTCTTACAATAAGATTTTGGTAACAATCTTTGCCTTCTCCTCCTATTCTAACTTCTACTTTAACTTCTAATTCCTAATTGTCAAGCTGTTATTGTTAATGTTTGTAGCTTCAGTCGAATGATCATTTAGAATACATATAATATATGTTGATTAATAATAATATATTATTGTGTTATATTATTATATTATTATTAATCATATAAAATTTGATATTCAATATTAATCTATTATATTATTCTAAATTAATAATTGATTGATGAAACATTATAATATTGATTAAATTATTATAATTAAAGGAGAGACATGTCCGTTGAAGGACATGCCTCTCCAAAGGAATATATATAGTATAATGTTATTCAATTTGACAACACATAGAATTCCAAGAATGCAAGTATCAGATTGAATCAGATATATACATTAAAATACACCCAATAAAACCTGGGAAAATCAACATGGTATCAGAGCTCAGGCCTGTGAAGTTTAATTTGGAGGTTGGAGAAGGTTGGAGAATTCAGTTTTTTTTAGAATTTTCAATCTGAAATATGCCATTGTACGGCCCTTGGTTGGCCTCAAAATGGGGACTATAATATATGGATGGAAAGATCTGTGTTTCTAATTTTCAAATATGTTTATCTCATCAAATTTGATTCACTTTTGTGCAAGATATGACGACTTTGGAGCAGGTCACTTGAAACCCTACCTAGGGTTAGCAGTTTTGGGAAAAATGTCATAACTTTTGTTTTAACCGTTGGATCTGGCTATAACTTGGAGGAAATGTTTGTAATTAGATTTTCTAACATCTCATCAAAGAGATTGGATAAATTTGGTAAATTGCAAAAGTTATTAACGACTGTGTGTGGCAGATCATAATGAAAGTGTTGATCAAAATTATGAAAATGTTCTACATCATTCAAAGGGAATTATGATGAGAGATGATTCATGCGTGATATTTCTTATATGGGCTCACCTTATGAAAGGAAATGTTTTAAACTTAAGATAAGTATTCCATGTTTTATTAAGGCACATGAATTATTGAGTTTGTAATTTATGCTATAATATTGGCTAGTAAAATCTTGTATGCTTCTATCATTGGTATTTTTGTTAAAGATAATTTAGTTTATGAGCTATTTGTAATCTCTCTCTGACATACCTTCAGGACGAAAGAGCAATAAAATTGAATTAAAGGGAGAAATAAATTGATGCTTATAAAAGAATTGATGATTGAGACCAGATGCAGAGGGAGTCTGACATTTCAAAAGAGGACAAGAGGTTGATACAAGAACTTGAGCTTCAGAGGGAGCAGATGGTTCAGTCAACTTGTGACAATTTCGATCATAGTGATTGAGAGGGATTTTCACTATTGAAGGTGAAACACTTATGAGGTAAAACTTGATTCAATTGATTATTATACTAATGAAATCATTTAATGCCTTATGGGCCCTATGTAAATCATAAGGAAGTGACGACTTCCAAATGATTTCCACTTGTATTTTTGGGGTTATTGGAAGGTGACGATCTTACAATAACTTGAGCTTGTGGATAGAATCGCCGACAGAGGCAATCCACATGAGAGCTCGTGGATAGAATCGCCGACTGAGGCAATCCACGTAAGAGCTTGTAGATAGAATCGCCGACTGAGGCAATCCATGTGAGAGCTCATGGATAGAATCGCCAATTGAAGCAATCCACACAAGAGCTTGTGGATAGAATCGCCGACTGAGGCAATCCACACGAGCTTGTGGATAGAATCGTCGACTGAGGCAATCCGCGTGAGAGCTCATGGATAGAATCGTCGACTGAGGCAATCCACGTAAGAGCTTGTGGATAGAATCGCCGACTGAGGCAATCCACGTGAGAGCTCATGGATAGAATCGCCGACTGAGGCAATCCACACAAGAGCTTATGAATAGAATCACCAACAGAGGCAATCCACGTAAAAGCTTGTGAATAGAATCGCCGACGGAGGCAAATTCACACCTTGAGACTATGGTCCCCTGTGATGAGCATCATATGGTTGATGCAAATACTCCCAATATCATGAGATGATATTTTTGAGTTATGGTGAATATCATGTGCCTTGATATTCTTGTTTATACCATACTTCCTGATATCATAGTGAGATAATATTTTCTCTATTCCATAATTAATCTAGACTTAATGCATTTGCATTGATTTTTTCTTCCCTAGCTAAGAGGGAGTGTTGATTATGTTTTGTGTAGCTATGGTGAGGGCCATAAGTGTTGACATGGGAGATCACTACACATTTTGTCTGATCATCCTCCCTAGCTAAGAGGGAGTGTTAATGTTTGTAGCTTCAGTCGAATGATCATTTAGAATACATATAATATATGTTGATTAATAATAATATATTATTATGTTATATTATTATATTATTATTAATCATATAAAATTTAATATTCAATATTAATCTATTATATTATTCTAGATTAATAATTGATTGATGAAACATTATAATATTGATTAAATTATTATAATTAAAGGAGACATGTCCGTTCAAGGACATGCTTCTCCAAAGGAATATATATAGTATAATGTTATTCAATTTGAGAACACATAGAATTCCAAGAATGCAAGTATCAGATTGAATCAGATATATACATTAAAATACATCCAATAAAACCTGGGAAAATCAACAGTTATCTATTCTCTATTAACCTTTACAAATGAGAGATTTGAGCCTTTTATAATGCTCTCAATACAATTCAATGGCTCAAATTGATCCTCCAACCAATGGCCAAGATTTACAAGGCAAAACCCTAATTAGGGTTTGTTACAACAAACACCATTCTAGCCAATGAAATAATTACATAGAATTGGACACATGTCCATCTTTGAATATGAACCAATTTAATATGAGGTTAGGTATCTCGAAGTTTGTGCCTCCATATGATGAGACAGGTACCTTGCCTCTGAACATCTTAACTTGGAATCCTCTGATTGGTGGAATGATGACTGGGATGCCACCTCAGCTTGCACTTGTAGACTTGATACGCCATCATGAAGAAGCATTGACACCTTGGGCAATATCTCTTGATACTCAACATCTCCAAGCTCGGTGTGACGTGGGTGAAGGCAAATTCCCAAATTGTGTCATACTGATCAAGCCAATCTTCTAGCTTTGATTAACTCTTTTAAAACTATCTCTGCTTGATCATGCTTGCGTAATTTCAACCATCTAACTTGGGAATTTTATCCTTGATGATGTTTGATGTAGACTTAGTGGTGTCAATGCTTGATGTAGAATGTTCATAGCGTACTTGACCTTGATCACCACCCCATATTGGCTTTGAATCTTGGATTTCCAAAGGAAATTCAAGATATTTGCAAAATTTTCTTCATTTCTACGCTTTGAATGACTTGAATCCCTTGGTGTTGATCTCCACACTTGCTTTATAGTGTCCTTCCTTGATGTGATTGTGCGATCTCTCCTTTACGCCTTGGGGTCTTGAACTCTACATGTTGCCATGATGCAATGAAAGTTTTTGAATATCTTGAAACCCTCCTTGTGTAGTGTTGTGACCATTTCACACATCGCCCCATCAAAATGGGGACCCCCTCTCTTTTTTGGGGGGGAAGTCTTGCTTTCTCTTTGCTTAGCTTCTCTCTGCTTGTTTGGTGTTTTGAGTGAGTTAGTGATGGCCTAGGTTAGGTAGGTTAAGGTTTTCCCCATAGAGCTTGCCTAGGGTTCCTTCTAGAGCCAAGTCTGGTCTAAAGCTTGGGGAAGTCATTATTCTCTGCCTGGAATCCTGATGTGAATTCTAACAAGATCTTGCCTTGGAAAGTTACAGAATGTATATTTTTGTAGAGGAAGTCTTGAGGAGTTTGAGTCTAGATGGGTCAAGGTTGTGAGTTGTTAGGCCAGAGTCTTGCCTTCTGTGGAGTCTAAGTTGATATGATGAAGCAAGTAATCAAAGTGTAGGCACGAAAGGCGAAGGCTAGCATGGGCAAGCTTGGAGGGATGTAATTATGAGGAATTGACTTGAGAATTTGAGAGAGTTGAGGATGTGAGTTCAAAGATGAATTTCGCTCCTGACCCTTCCAAAGGGTCTAGAGCGAATTCTCCTAATAACCTCCCTTGGTCCTAACTTGGGCTATAATTTTTGCTCTTGACCCTTCTAAAGGGTCCATAGCGAAATTCCTAGAGAGGTATGTCCTTCCAAAGGTACCTAGGCGAAATGGTTAAGATGTGCTTGTGATCCAGCATTTTGAGCTAGGTACTTCCTTAAAGTGGTTTGTTAGCATGTCTTGAGGTGAGAACAACATGAATGAGGGAGAAGTTTGAGTGTTTGGATGATACCTAAGACTAATTTCTCAAAATCGCTCCTGACCCTTCCAAAGGGTCCAAAGCAAATTTCCTTATATCTCCTTTCTTGGTCTTAATTTGCATCGCAAACCTTGCTCCCATGGCATCTTTGAAGAGGATAAATACACTTGGAACGTGAGGAAATAAAGAATTTGGGCAAAAACACCAAATTCTCTCCTGACCCTTCCAAAGGGACAGGAGCATTTTCTTAAAACACTTATTTGCTCCTTGTTTGGATCGAACCCTTAATTCCTATGGTGTGATAAAGCTAGATTAATGACTTAAAGTGATTTGGGACCTAGATGAATGCCCTTAACCCTTGAATGAGTTAGGAAGTTGACCAAGAGTGCAAATTTCGCTCCTAACCCTTCCAAAGGGTCCAGAGCGAAATCCTTGGAAAGACTTAATTCCTCACCAAATGCATTGAGTAGACATCACTTTAAGAGCAAGTTGGCTTGAGTATGATAAGATAAGGGTGGAAAGGACAAATACTAGGCAATTTAAGAGTGGATAGAGTCTAGAAATGCAAATTTCGCTCTTGACCCTTTGCTCTTGACCCTTCCAAAGGGTCCAGAGCAAAATTCCTAGAAAGACACTCTATTTTGCCTAATGCACTAAAAGAACCTTGTTTTTAGCTAAATTGATGGCAAATTGACTTGATCATGATTGGAGAAGGTTTGACAAGTCAAGATCAAGGCATAATGATGATGAATGGAAGATGAATGGTGTCAAAAGGTAATTTTCACTCCTGACCCTTCCAAAGGGTCCAGAGCGAAATATCCTAAACCTCTATTTTGCTCCTTTTTTGAGACCAAGATCTTAGTCCCTATGGCATAGTTGAAGAAAGATTGATGTATACTTGCCTTAAGAAGTGAATTGAAGTGAAGGCAATGATGGATTTAAGGGTAAAAGAGCAAAATCGCTCCTAACCCTTCCAAAGGGTCCATAGAGAATTTTCATAGAATTCTCATTTAAGGACAATTGTGGCTAAGGATGGAATTATCCTCGCCTATCTCTTAGAGGGATCTATAGGTAAAGCTTTTCATCTTCTAGAGCAGAGGGATATGATCTACAAGAGCCTAGAAGGAGCCAAGTCTATCTACGAAGATGATCCTGATACTTGTCTAAATTTCGTCAATAAGAATTAGTTGCTCAAGAGTAGGCCTTGCCTAAATAAGATACCCAATACACCTCACAGAATTGATTTCCAAGAAGAATTCAAAGACTTGATAACCATGCTTAATCGAATTGTAGTTGCCTCTCAAGCCTTCTTTTTCGACAGGTGGATGTTCTTCTTTATACAAGTGATCATTCAAGGGAAAGGGATGTTCAATTGGGCCAGGATTATCAGTAACAACCTAGATGTGCAGTTGAGGAGGTTAGTCCCTACTAAATCATTCCACATGAGCTCATATGTTATATATTCTCTAGCCAAATGTTTTGAGTATGCGGGACAACCACACAGAGGAGTTGTTGGGAGAGGGCCTGGAGAGATAAGAATATGTGATTCTTATGCCCAATTGCATCATCCACCTAAGAATTACTACAAGCTAGTCAACGATACTTTCACAATGCATATCACTAGGACACTACAAGGAGGGATTCACCTGTTGTTCATCAAAAATGATTAACCCAAGTACACCTGCAATCCTTCTATGAAATGGCCAATTTCAGTCTACGAAAAACATCAGGGCTTGGACAACATGACAAGGATATGAATCCTTCTACTCTTCAGACTCTGCAAAACCTAGGCAGGTGTACCTGTGATGCTTAAAATGAAACCCATTACACACCTATGACAGCATCAACAAAAGCAGATAGATCTCACCAGGGCTCAACAACAAGTGGGTTACTGCAGATGGGCTAGATCTACACATACAACTCAGCTATGCTTGAGCATGAGATAGATGAAACAATTCAACAGATCATAAAATAAAGATATTCTGATTGGATTTTAAATGGTTTGAGAATCCCTTCAATTGCAGGATCAGTGCCTTATCCAAGGGCAACATAGTCACAAATCAAACTACAGATGAAAACTTATACTACAGATCCGTCTTCAGTCTTAAGTATTCCTGCATTTAATGCCTTGCATAAATGCATTACTCAGCTCATCCACAAAAAATATCAGATCCAGAAACATAAACCCTATTTTATTAATGTTTGCTCACAGAGTTTAAAATCTTCCTTGAAGATTACCTACAAACCAACACTACACTCACAGACATAGCTACTCATGACCAACTTGATCCTCCTTAAGAATCAAATTTGAATAAAAATGAGAATACATTTTAGAGACAAATTCTATGCGAATTTGTGCATGCCTTACATACACAAGAACCTGCAACTAAGAAAACCTATAGCAAAGAATTAAACTCCATTACTCAAAGAAAAGCCATGCCCTGTACAATCTTCAAGAATACTTAGAATTGGAAACCATGAAAATATGGAGCCTTTCTCCAAATTTTTGGAACCCTTACAATGAGAAGAAAATGAGAATAAGGAGGAGAGGGAAAAACATTAGGTCTGCAACCGAAATTGCCAAGTGTCTCTTTTTCCAACTGAATTCACTTTCTTCTTCTTTCCCGTGGAAAATGCTCTCGAAATATCTCACATTTGTTGAAACTAACTCCATAACTGCATTCCTCATCCTGAGAACTTTCCGATGATATATGATACTTGGTATTTTGGGCAAAAATGGACCTCTGGGCGAATTAAATCCTTCATATGCCTCCATCATTTAAATTTTTGATTTTCCATATAGTTTGCACTATACATTTAAATTTGATTTTTCAATCCATTTTTGCCCTGATGTCCTGCCACGTGGCAGTCTCCGATTGGCTGATGGGATCCACTGGGATGACACCTCACTGATTAGCCACCTGGATTGCCTCGTCACTGCCACCTATGCGCCACTGGATTGCTATCTGTACGCCACGTCATCGCCACCTCAGCGCCACTGGACGGGACCCGCGAGCTGGACCTCCACTTGGACCTGCCACCTGTCTTTCACCATTTCACAATGGCTAACGGACGTGCACCTTCGGGCTCCGAAATCACGCGCGCCGTCGAATCATCTTGAACCTACAGGGTCTTTAACCTTTGTTTTCGCACATGCATTTCACTATTTCGCGAAGGGTATTATTCGAGCATCTTCCCTTTGCAAATCCACGTGCACCGTAGATCTTTGGCAACTTGCTCGATCTTTAACTCACCTTTTCTCTGCAAAACTCGCCTGCCTCGGGATCTGTGCATGTGTGGGGTCCACCTGGTCACCACTTGTCAGCCTCCTCGATCGCCTCGGGAAACGCGCTCGCGCACATGGGGTCCGCTTTGGCACCCAACCGGCACCATTCGTCAAAAGCCTCTAAGCTTTGACATTATAGATGAGTGGAGCTTTACTTTTAAATATTAAAATTTCCCTCCGCCCACGCGCGCGTGGGGTCCGCTTGGGCACCCAACCGGCACCATTCGTCAAAAGCCTCTAAGCTTTGACATTATAGATGAGTGGAGCTTTACTTTTAAATATTAAAATTTCCCTCCGCCCAGCCAATATGGGATATATGCATTTGCACATTCTGAAGTTTTTCAATGGCGCTACAACAGCCAATACATTTGCTTGGAAATTTCCTTGATGCTCTTCTACACTATGCCACGCAGGAGGAGTTTGAAAGCCCCTTCATAACCACGCCAGACTCACACCACGCAGGGGGGATTTGGTTTAATGTCTGCCATTTGCATTGGCCTGAAGTCTTAATGGCCTCCTCTGAAAACACCACGCTGCCTGCAAACTGCAATTTGCTTTGAAATATTTGCAAAATTAACTTTGCCCTTTTCACGCCATGGCAGGGAGGACTGGGCAAAGGTTGTGGAATTACATTTAATACCTGCTAATATACCTTCAGCTGAAAGTTCCAATGCCTTTTCACCCAACGCAGGGGCTGCTACTTGGAAAATTTAAACGCCCTTTTCACAGCAGGGGGGAATTGGAATGAAACCTGCCAATAGCATTTACTTGAGAGTTTTTTTTTTTAAAAACAGCCTTTGCCCATCTCAAGCCACACAGGATGAGAGAATGCTGGCAAAGTCTTTGGAGTGTGGTTTACACCACAAATTGCATTTGATTGAATTGTTTCAATTCCTTTTCAACAACCACGCAGCCCATTTCATTTTTATTTTTTTAGCTCAAATGGTAAGTGTTAATGCATTAGTAGCTTCTGCAAGATAAGACTTCTCTAGCCCGTTAATCTCCTTTATTTTGTTATGGTTTATTCATCTATGCTATTAGATTATCTGATTTATGCTTTCCGAACTGAATATGTTTATCAGATTGTAACATTGATCATGGTTATGATATTGGCATTGGATAAAGATGGATTAGATCGACGACTTGCTTAACATAGTTAAGCGTCGATCTAAATGCTATCGGGCTAATAACCCGATAGCATATTAATGTCGATTCATTTATGTATCGGCATTAATATGCTATCGGGGTATTAACCCGATAGCATATGTAATGCTATTTGTTATCGGGTTTAGTTCATACCGATAAACATTTATAATCGGGCCATTAACAAAGCATCATAACTAACACCGTTTCAACCGAGTGTTTAAGTATTAAATGTTAGTTACCAAACATAACCGAAATCGGGATGTGCAATATGGAAAGACACCGATCAATAGGTGCCTTGATCGGTCATGTCTAAAAGACATGACCAATCAAGACATCTATTGACCGGTCTTCTAAAACATATAAAGCCCAACGTGAATCATTTGGAGAAGACATATAAAAATATTAATGATCTCTCTCCTTCAGCCTGCAACAAAACAATCAGATTATCAGACAATATAATCATATAAAATTCTCACATATATAATTTGTTCTTTTATTGCAATTGAATAAAACTTTACATGGTATCAGAGCGAGGCTAATCGAATCTGAGGCTATTCAATTTCTGAATAATTCAAGAACAAAATTATATATTACATCACATTTCCAAAATGGCCAGCGCTATTAGATTCAAAGATAGACTCGGAGGTAGCGATGATTTCTCAACTTGGAAGTTTAGAATCAAAATGATTTTGACAGAAAACAAAGTTGATTCATATGTTCAAAGTGAAAGTGCAGCACCCGAGAATGAACCCGACAAAACAGCATGGATTGAGGGTAATGAAAAGGCTATTAAAATAATAGTTGATGGGGTAAGTAACAACATAATGCCCATCATAAAGAAACAAGAGACGGCTTACAAAATGTCACTTGAAAGGACATTTGAGATATCAAATGCAAGTCGTACTCTGGCATTGAAACGAGAGATAAATCATATCACGATGAACAAAGGGGAAACAATCAACTCCTACTTCATGCGAATATCAACCCTAAGAGATGAACTTGCAACCCTTGATTATGAGATCCAGAGTAAAGAATTAACACTCATTGCTCTAGATGGATTGCCCAGTGGATGGAATACATTTGTCCAAGGCATTAGTGCAAGGTCCAAATATCCTAAGTTTGAAAGGTTAAGAGATGATTGTCTCCAAGAAGAGTCGAGATTGAACAAAATTGGAATAAAACAAAAGAACATAGACGAAGACCTTCAAGTCCTAAATACTAACGCAAATAAGAAAAGTAAGAAGAAGCAATTTAGGAAAAGAAAAAGTCATCAAGGCAAGAACACTCCAAAGAAAGACCTATCACATATTCAATGTTATAGGTGTGACAAATTCGGACACTATGTTGCGAAATGTCCGAAGAGAGCCAAACAAGCCACATATGTCAAAGTAGGAAAATCCACAAGGGAAGATGACTTCGAGAACTATGTCCTCTACTCAGCACTCACAAGCCATACAACAAACAAGTCTAACTCATGGGTGATCGACAATGGTTCATCCAGACACATTACCGGTTTTAGAGAAGTGCTAGACTCCATGATAGAGGAGAATGATGAGGAAGTGACCATCGGAGATGATTCCTCACATCCAGTCAGAGGAATTGGAACTTGCATCATCAAATTAAAGACAGGCATGTCATTGCAACTTGAAGGAGTACTATATGTCCCCGGCATCAAAAGAAATCTAGTCTCCATATCAGCACTAGAGGATAATGGATACAGAGTGACCTTCATGGAAAACAAGGTGTTGGCTTGGCCGAGAAATTCTACCATCAAGAAAGCTAAAGTCATTGGACAAAGACAAGGCTATTTGTATGAGCTATGCACAGAGCCCAACTTAACCTTAATTCATGAAGCCACAAATGCAAATGAGGTGTGGCATAGAAGACTAGGCCACCTGAATTATAGGGCTTTATCATCTATGGGAAATCTTGTCACAGGTCTACCTAAGTTGAAGCAATATCATTCAGAGGCGTGCAAGGGATGTGCCCTAGGTAAAAATACCAAGGGTGCCTTCCAAAATAGTACTAGGAAGACAAGCAAAATATTAGAATTAGTTCATTCTGATGTATGTGGACCTATGTCCGAACCCTCTCTAGGGGGATTTTTGTATTATGTAATATTTGTTGATGACTACTCTAGGAAAACTTGGATCTACTTTCTGAAATGTAAAGAATCAGAAGAGATCCTCAAGAGGTTTAAAGAATTCAAATCACTAACGGAGAACTACTTAGGAAATAAAATTAAAACCCTAAGAACTGACAATGGGGGGGGAATATACTTCAGAATTATTTAAAGATTTTTGTAAAAATTCAAGGATTAAGAGGGAGTTAACAATACCTTATAATCCTCAACAAAATGGGGTAGCTGAGAGGAAAAATAGGACTATTATAGAAGCTGCCAAAGCCATGATCCTTGATCAAAATCTAAATATCAAACTTTGGGCAGAAGCAACTAGCACTGGGGTATATATACAAAACAGATGTCCTCACTCTCACCTTGAAGATAAAACTCCTGAGGAAGTCTTCACCAAAATAAAGCCAGATATCAGCCACCTTAGGATATTTGGGTGTCCTGTCTATATACATGTACTTAAAGAGAAAAGACTAAAACTAGAACCTTCTAGAAAAAGGGGAATACTTGTAGGATATAGTGAAACATCCGAGGCCTATAGAATTTATATACAAGGTCAAAGAAATATTGAACTTAGTAGGGATGTAATCTTTGAAGAAGACTTAGCCTTCAAAAGAGCCCAAAGTACAATAGAACCTAGAATCTATATCCCTACTCCTAACATAGAAGAAGATCCTACTCCTGAGCTTCAGAGGGAGAATCCTGAGGAGACTATAGGTGAAACTCAAAACCCACCAAGAGAAAGACCACTATGGGCCACCAAGACTGTAACAGAAGCTCAGAACTTTGCTGCTCCTTTAGGAACCTTCAAGGAAAGTAAAAGGCCTAATAAATTCACTAGCTATGTTGCCCTTATGAATGATCTCTCTAAAGTTGAACCAAACAATGTATCAGATGCACTTGAACATCAAGTATGGAAGGATGCCATGTCTGAAGAGTACCAATCCATTATGAAGAATGATGTTTGGGAGATTGTTCCTAGGCCAACTAAGAAATCTGTTGTTTCATCTAAATGGCTTTTCAAGATCAAACATGTTGCAGATGGCAGTATTGAAAAATACAAGGCCAGATATCTGTTATGTTGTTAATGCTCTAAGTCAATTTATGTGTGAACCTAACGAGATACACCTGATGGCAGTAAAACATATTATGAGATACTTACAAGGTACCCTAGACCTTGGTCTTAAATATGAGAAAGTTGATATAGATCTACACGGATTTACAGATTCAGATTGGGTTGGCAACGTGACTGACAGAAAAAGCACTTCAAGGTGTTGTTTCAATTTAGGTTCAGCCATGATATCTTGGATCAGCAGAAAGCAGTCTTTTGTAGCTCAAAGTTCCACCGAGGCCGAATATATTGCAGCTTCTATGGCTGCCCGAGAGGCAGTATGGCTTAGGAAGTTGCTTGTGGGATTGTTTGGAGAACCTATGAAACCTACTATTATTCATTGTGACAATCAGAGTTGCATAAAACTTTCAGTAAATCCAGTATTCCATGGCAGGTCCAAACATATTGAGATCCCATACCACTATGTACGAGATATGGTTGACAGGAATGTAATTCAATTAGAATATGTTTGTACAAGAGATCAAACTGCAGACATTCTGACCAAACCTCTTTCCAGAGTGAAGATTGATCACTTCAGAAAAGGTTTAGGTATGATAGAAAGGTAATCTGCTTTGTAAATAAGATGTTTAATGTGTAAATTTCTTTTGTCATGTTGGGACATTTTGGGTTTCACCCCCTATGTTCATATCTAAGAGGTGACGATCTCTCAGATTATGAACACTTGTATGCAGACATCATAAGGTGACGATCTTATGATTCTCTAAACTAGTTATCATGTTGGATCTCTGGTATGTCATGGATGTGCCATGATGGTGTTGTGGTAAAACATTTGTATAAAATGTTTGTGCACATATCACAACCTGGATAAGATGAGAATTTAACCATCCTCATATGTTTATCCGTGGTATTGTGTGTTTAGGCAATACCGATATCACGTGTTCAGGTGATATCTTGTCATAATGAAATGATGAATCTTCTATATCACATGGTTAGCTGATACTCTATGTCACATACTTAGAGTGATGTTTTAAATTTGTATCTTGTGTCCTGATGGTACTTCATATCATATGTATAGATGATATATATTCTTGGAGATTGACATTATTCTGGTTATGAAAGAGAAATGTGATGCAGGTTACTTTATCTATCTTCCAAAGCTAAGAGGGAGTGTTAATGCATTAGTAGCTTCTGCAAGATAAGACTTCTCTAACCCGTTAATCTCCTTTATTATGTTATGGTTTATTCATCTATGCTATTAGATTATCTGATTTATGCTTTCTGAACTGAATATGTTTATCAGATTGTAACATTGATCATGATTATGATATTGGCATTGGATAAAGATGGATTAGACCGACCACTTGCTTAACATAGTTAAGCGTCGATCTAAATGCTATCGGGCTAATCACCCGATAGCATATTTATGTCGATTCATTTATGAATCGGCATTAATATGCTATCGGGGTATTAACCCGATAGCATATGTAATGCTATTTGTTATCGGGTTTAGTTCATACCGATAAACATTTATAATCGGGCCATTAACAAAGCATCATAACTAACATCGTTTCAACCGAGTGTTTAAGTATTAAATGTTAGTTACCAAACATAACCGAAATCGGGATGTGCAATATGGAAAGACACCGATCAATAGGTGCCTTGATCGGTCATGTCTTTCAAGACATCTATTGACCGGTCTTCTAAAACATATAAAGCCCGACATGAATCATTTGGAGAAGACATATAAAAATATTAATGATCTCTCTCCTTCAGCCTGCAACAAAACAATCAGATTATCAGACAATATAATCATATAAAATTCTCACATACATAATTTGTTCTTTTATTGCAATTGAATAAAACTTTACAGTAAGCATGCAGGGAGGGCTGCCATTGTATTTGTTTTAAAAGACACAGAATTACAGAATTTAAACTCTTATTCTCTTTCAATTATCACACCATCTGCCACTGGGAGGATTGGTGCAATACACATATCAATTTGCATTTGCCTGAGGGTTTCTGAATGCATTATTAACAAATTCATATTGTAAACTTGCTAAAAGTTTTCTTTAAACCATCACCCTCCATTTCACGGCTGGGGAACTGGCAAAGGTTGTGGAATTAAATTTACACCAATGAGATTTTCTGTTAGAGTTCCATTCGGCATATACTCGTATACTAACATTTGTTCTCACTGCTCGGTGCAAAAAACCAATGAGCCCTACTGAGCTCTTATCCCAAATCCACAAATCACTGCTTTCCAATGATATAAATGCCATTCCTTCATACTTAAATCATATAAACATATGATTGCAAAAAATAACAATTAAACTTTGCCTGAAAAAATGCATGAAGTGGCAAGCCGGGTCGGGCCCCAAAGTTGGTCCGGCTAAAAAAAATTTCGTTTTCATGCAACTGACCTCTGAAATGCCTCACGAACCTTAAACATACCTCTGGCATCAATCGGCACCATTTTCGGATCATTAAACTGAGTTTTGCAACTTTTAGGTGCCTGCGCCACATTTTCACATTTAATCGCTAAGACGTAATTTTCAAACCAGTCAAAACACCTTTCTGGACCTTGCCATCTGACAGGCGTGTACTCTGATATACAAGCATGAACTCTACCAAACGGTTTTTCAAGAACAATCCCGAGTAAAGAGATATTAATTGTCAAAAATGACCAACTGGCTTTGTCGGCACTACGGACCTGATGAAGTCAATGCGCAAGCAACACATGATGCCTTTCTTTAAAATATCAAACGATCTCCGTAGACCCTCAAATCTGAGACATAGGTACCTTGAAGTACATATCAAAACTTAGAATTCTCAGTTCGACCAAAAGTTTGACTGGGTGCAAATGGTGCGCTCATGAAAACGGCTACTTTAACTGATACAACAATGAAAGTACGGATAACTGAAACAGATGGCTCAAGAAACCCTCTGAAGAGAGCAAGTATGGTCCCATTTGGGAGATCATTGATAGGAGATGGCATCATCAGCTTCATAGGCCCATCCATGCGGCAGCCTATTATCTGAATCTGGCATTCTGTTTTATGCCTTCTTTCAAGGCTGATGTGGAGGTCCTTAATGGGCTATATGCAATCATGGAGAAGATGGGACCTGCCAGTACTTCTCAGATAGACCTTTTTCGAGAGCTACAGTTGTTCTCAGATGCACAAGGGGAGACCTTCTCTCGTCCTGTCGCCAAAGACGGTAGGACAACTATGATGCCAGGTAAAAATAAATTGTAAGGCTTAATTTTAGTTTTATTCAATACTATATTGTAACTTGTTAAATGAGTTCATGAGTGAGACTGATTTTATTTATTTTTCTCATTTCAAACTCAGATCATTGGTGGAACTTTTTTGGCCCAAAGACACCAAATATTCAGAAGTTGGCCATTCGCATCTTGAGCCAACCATGCAACGCATCAAGTTGTGAGCGCAATTGGAGTATGTTTGAACACATACACTCCAAGAGGCGCAATAGATTATCTATGGAGAAGATGAATGATCTCGTCTTTGTTCACTACTACCTCCGCCTGAGAATGAGAAAGAATGCAATAGTTGGCATGTCTCCTATCATTCTAGATGAGGTTGATCTTGAAGCAAAGTGGGCCAATAAGAATCAGACAGCTCCTGGGACTCCTACAGCTGTATTTAGTGATGATGACATTGATTGGATCGACCAAGTAGATATAGAGGCTGAGGCTGTAGCCATGGCAGAGGAGGAGCAGAAGAGAGCACGAGCAGAGACAGGAAATACTGAGACATAGAGTGACACAGCTGTTCCTGATGTTGGTGAGCATGACACGGTTGTTCCTGATGTTGGTGAGCATGGCATGCTGTCACGGGGAGCGACTATGGCTGTTGAATCATCCAGGACCTACTTTAAACGCCTTCGCAGGGGGCCAGGGTGAGAGGCTGCACGACCCTCTGAGCCATAGGCTTGTACATTTGTAGTTGTATTTAGTATTTACTATTTACCTTTGGTATTTGTATGAAACATTTGATGATCATCATATGATGACATGGATTTTTTATTCCATGAGTTTTGTAATATTGTATACATTTGACAATATTTATATATCTATGTTTGTTATTTTCTTCAGCTACAATTTGCGTTTATGCTTATGTGATTGATGTATACTTGTGTATGTAATCAAATGAGCCGAGTTTAATGATGTTTTTGTGTCTTAAAGGTGTATTCAATAAAGGGTGTCTGAAACAAGTTTTAAATCTTTAAAAATCTCTATATTTCTTGAGTTTTTCACTTTCCCGAGTCCAGCCGAGTCTGACACCGAGTCCCGAGTCCGAGTCCGAGTCGGCCTTGCCGAGTCCGAGTCCCGTTTCTTTAGGATAGAGATTGAAACAGATGTGGATATCCAAGAGTTGGAAGACAAGATAGCATCATTACAGAAGAGCAGCGAGATCAGATGTATACTACTATGTTCTTGATTGAGAAAACAAAAGAGCTGGAGCACGGATGGGAGATGACTCTTCTTGCGGCCTTTGATGAGGTCCTTCACTTAGAGGAACGAATGAAGAACCTGCCTGAGATTCCCATTGCAGAGATTGAAGGGATTACGTCCAGATTCATTGAATATGCCAGAAAGGAACAAGGAAAAGGGAACAAAATTCTAGATGAAAAGTTGTTATGAAATGATGTGGCAATTCAATCCCTATTGGAGGATGCTTCCTCATTATTCGTGCCAATTTCTATTGGCTATGTTATGAAAATGCTTATCTAAATAGGGTTATTTTTGTAACAAACCCTAATTAGGGCTTAGGTGTCAAAATCTCAGCCCTTGATCTTCTTTAAATCTGGGCCATTCATTGTATTTGAGAATGCTATATAAGCTCTCACTCAATTCATTTGTAGAGGTTAAGAAGAATAAGTTTTTTAGCAGCAGAGAAGAAGAGTAGTTATTCACAAAGAATACAAATTTGGTGAAGAGAGAAAGTTGAACAATTGTTGTTATATTTTGCTATGAGATCAATGAAATATTAGTTATGGTGTTTTATTGCAATCTTTGTGGCTTCTTACATGGTTGTTTATCTTCTTGAATCACTCTTATTGAAGATAGTATTTGGATGTTAGAGTTAGATTGAGTGATACATGATGTGCTTGATCTTTTAGTGAAGCTCATAGTCCAAACCACTAGCCTCTTACTGATTGTAAGTGTGCCCTATGTGGTCAACTGGAGATATTGAAATTGTTTAGGGTTCAATCATTACTTGAATACTGATATGTATCCTATTGATAGTATCTATGTTCATTAATGATTCGAATTCCCTTAGAAGATTGCATCGATTCCAGTAGAGTTGTTGTTCTATGGCAATACTGAGATTGGTAGAGTTTCACTAAGATCGCCCTCCATTTAGTCATTCGTAGGCTTACTTTAATATAGCCCTCTCTAATCCCTTATCTTTTATCCTTTTTGAAACATCGGTTAGTAGTAGGAAAACCCAGTTCCTCATTGGTTAAGTAGTTGCAAGAACCAGCTTTCATAGAAAGTACGTAAGGCCCCTTGATGAAACAGCAAACACAAAGAACATTGGTGCTTATCCACACGTAGAGAACCTACATATTAGAACCTTGGAGTTGCCTCGATTGATCCTTAGGCGAAATCTTCAGCATTCGGGGAAGCTTTGTTCAAGAGAGGATAAGGTACCTTTGGGTATTTTATTATGTGTTTGATCGTGTATAAAAGACACATCAACATGTAGTCACCTTCCTTGGTATCCTTGTACTCGTTGATGAAGTCCTCCTCTTGAAGTTGCATGACGATGTGAGTCTTGCAATCTTCCCTCTTTGCTCCCTTGAGATGTCATTTGCAATCTGCTCCTTTCACTTTCTCCCTTAATCATCTACAAGATAACAAGGAAAGGATCAAATATACAAGATATAATATTTACTAATTTTACAGCTCCTTTCATCCATATGTGCTCTGATTTATGTCTGATCAAACAATGTCTTAGAAGTTAGATCTGATTAAGGTCTGATCTTAGTCTGATCACACATTCTCCATTCTGATATGATCTTTGATTGGTCTGATTTTATGTTTCCGGGTCTGATCCTCATGTGTGCCAATCTGATTCTGGCTGATTTCCTCATGATCGCTGGGCACAGTGTGCATGTATGCTTGCACAAAATCACATCTCTTTCTCCTAGACTTGGGCCCATTTTCTACATTGGATTGCACAAGTGATGGCGCGATTTTTATGTTTGTTTGCACAATCTCTTTAAAGAGGAAGACGAATTTTCACCATGCATTTGCAAAACCTTGAGATTCAATTGCACAAGTTTTGGTGCAAATCTCACCTTCAATTGCACAAGTTTCTTGCTTGAGTGGATTTTATAGGGTTGTTTGCACAAAGTTGCTCCATCTATTCGATCTCATTTTTGCCGTTGACTTGTATAAGTTTAGTCTTATTTTCCCCTTTGCCTAGACAAATCAATTATTAAGATGTTCATTTTGATGTTGCATTCTTTCAAATCATCCCATGCTTAGGCACATTTCAAGGGTTAATTTGCACAAATACCACTTGATGAGCAAGCCAATGCCAAGACCATGCCTTGAGCAAAATTTTGCCTTAGCCAAATTTTTCAATTTCAAATTTCCATAAGTTCATTGCCTTAGAATTTTGCTTTCTCCCAAAGACGAAAATTGAAATGCACAAGAGAGGGACTCCATTATACAAGGAAGATTTTATTTGCCTCAAAATCATTATTTTTCCAAAATCAAAGCCTAGAAGGGAATTTCCCAGTTCGCTTACCTTGACTTCTTCCCGACAACCTTGGCAATTCTTGCAACATATTGGCATTATTGACAACTTCTTACAACCTCTAGCAATTTTGCAACGTGACCTTTCTTACTCACTAGCAAAGGTTAACCACTAAGAGACTGACACTAAGCCAAGACAACAACACAAGAGCAAAGCGAAAAGTGGGGGTCCCCATTTGCAATGGGGTGATGTGTGAAAACATCACAATAGTGTGGTTGTAGACACCTATGTGGCTGCAAAGACTTTCTAGGGCACATACTTTGCCAATCCAAACCACTTTGAGTGGGATTTTGCGTTCTTCAAGGACATACATGAATATTTTATGTGGCACGTGTATATGAATGCCTCCATGTACTTTGCTTGGTTAGAGTTTCTCTACCACACTTGCCCGTATGATTGTAAGATGAAATTGGTGAATGTATCAACATTCTAAATATGACAAGCTTTGTAATGGCCTTTTGTGTGTCTCAAATGGATTTCTGCAGGGTATTTATGGATGATTAAGTATGTTCTATACATTGATGGCATTATTCAGATGCATTTGAAATTATGAATGCATAGTTGTTGTCTCTATCTTTCCAATTTGTTATTTGTGATTCTATACCCAATGAATAGGCATCTCTCTAGAATCATATAACAATAGCACATCATCAAACAAAACATAAATTAGTAGTCTAGGAGTAGTAGTTTTGTGCATCCGTGAATTAGTAATATAACTAAAGATTATATTCAAGAGAGCTGCTAAAAGAACCTATCTCATGTGGGTTATGCTTGCACAATCACATCAACTATGTAGGGGTTTTGAGATAGCTAGTTGTACTTGGTTTAGTGACACTTTGGGACCAAACCAACAGGTTGGATTTGGCTATCGATTGGTTTATTACGATATACACCAGGAAACATCCTCTTGAGTTGAAGCTCAACTCAAAAAAAGAAGATGGAACCAACTCTTGTAGAGTTGGCCCAACACTCCATGATTTGTGAATGAGCTGATTTCACTCGCATGACGACAACCCTGGCCTTGTGAGTGACATTTAGTTCTAGGAAGTGGAGCAGCAGTTTTGGGACCTGTTGCCATTTTATGACACCCTCGGTCCATCAGTGAGAACCGATCAGAGATATGTTCCATGGACCAGCGCTGCCCAATTGATCAAGGAGAAAAGCAGTGAAATCATGGTTTGAAGTGTTGTCTTGTCGGAAGTTCCTTGGCCCTCTCTTTCTCTAGCCTGGAACTTCGGAACCCCGAGGTTCCGAGATTCTTTGCCTTAGCTTCTTTCTTTCCTGCTCCGGAACTCCAAGTTTCCGAAGTTCCCTTCCTTCCCTTAGCAAGTTCCTAAGTCTTCAACCCCGGAACTCCTTGTCCAACTACGGAGACCCCGATCCCCAAAGTTCCCCAACTACGAAGACCCCGGTCTCCGAAGTTCCGAAGTTCCTAAGTCTTCTACCCCGGAACTCTGGAACCCCCAGGTTCTGAAGTTCCTTAGTCTTCTCCCCCGGAACTCCGGAACCCCCAGGTTCCAAAGTTCCTTAGTCTTCTACCCCGGAACTCCGAAACCCGTTCCTTAGTCTTCTGCCTCGGAATTCCGGAACCCCCAGGTTCCGAAGTTCCTTGTCCAACTACGGAGACCCCGGTCCCCAAAGTTCCCCAACTACGGAGACCCCGATCTCCGAAGTTCCCCAAACTTGCTTCTGGCTTGCAACACTTCCGGATGGCGTGATCGACACTCAAGGCTTTAAATGCTCCGACAGTTTTGGTGACTTATGCACTTTTTTTGTGGAGCCACAAGGGTGCATTTAATGTTTTTGGCAGGATTTCCATCAAGGGAGGTACGGGCCATGCTTGGTGACTTATGTCATGCCTGACTTTGGAAGGTCAGTCAATCTATCCTCCTAAGAATTGCCTTTGGAGGTATGGCTAGGTTGCTTGCATGTACAAGTCAGGTGCATGCACTTCCCTGCACTTCCAGAGTGACATGCAGGGGTCATGATCACCATTGTAACCCATTTTTTCTATATAAAGGTTGTCAAGCCTCATTGTAAAGGGTTCTCTCCCTACTGCCTTGAGCTTTCTTATGCTCTTCTCTTCTCTTGAAGACTTGTAATTTTTGCATTTCTGCAACTGTAAGACTAGCATTTGGCCTTACGATTAATTGAAGAACACTATTCTTGCCTTCTTTCAACCTATTTATGTTGTGTATGCTTTCTTACCTTCATCATAGGTTCATGTTGTGGCTCTTTCTCTTCATATATGCTGTGTTAACTCATTTTCTGAGTGTGAATTGTGGGAATCCTTCTCCCCTCTTGGCATTCAGTGGATTCTAACCTTCATCTATGCATTGGGGTTACTCATATAACTGAAAGTTGTGCATCTTCAGGGTGTTTCAGTTAATTACTTGTGTCATTTGGGTAGGGAGAACTATCTCTTCTTGGTGCATCACCTCCCTTGTTTCAAGCAATTTCTCTCTTCTTTTTTCCTCTACAAGTTGTTAGGGTAGGCTTAGGAGTTAGTTTTAAAGTGTTGACTTGGTTCAACACCTGCACCTGGATAGAGAAGGAAGTCGGCCTTCTCCAGAGATTCAACCCCCTTGCACAAGGTCCCACACTTCGGGGTTGTTTCCATGTTTCACAAGGTTGCTGAGTTGATAGCTCAGCAAGGGTACAAGCTTTTGTGATAACAGGACCCAACACCACATCTTTGTGTTTCTGTTTGAATTGTTGGTATTGTTGCAGTCTCAAAGAAAGAAAATCAGTCACTTGATTTTCATTTCCATGGTATTTAAAACATAGTGTATTTATGAAGCAGAAAGAGAATTCTATAGGAGATTTCTGTCATTAACTGAAAGGTAGGAATGATAATAAGGACAGAATATGATGAGGAACCTTACATGCAAATATTTTTTCTTTAGTGTAAATTCAAATCAGATCATAAGGAATAATTGAGCTGTGCAGAATTCATGTAAATACTGAAAAAAGGCAAACCCTTGCTAAATGCTGAGTGCAAATGCAAGGAAAAAAATCCCCCATTTCTTATCCATGCAACTAGAGTAGCAGAGACAAAAATTACAAAAATTTCTTAACTCCAACAAAATAACTTGGAAAAAATCTATTTCATTAAATTCTAGGGTTGTTTTCTAATTTAGAGTATTTAAAAATAATGAAACTCAAATTCTCGATTTGCCCACACTACAGAAGCAGTTGCTTAAAAATTAAGCTATTCTATGGAAAACGAAAGATATCATTAGCAAACCCACAAAAACATAAAATAGATAGTTTTCTTCTGTTAATATGTTTCCAACATAATGAATGAAAACAAATCTAAGAATTAAAATTTCTTTTGTGCATTTAAGTCCACAGTCCAGGAAACATATAGATACCTTCTTTTGCCTAACTGATACATAGCCACTTGTATCAGCTTCCTTGCTGCTCACAATCTTCTCAATATCACTAGCCTTAACACGAAACTTCATACTTCCCAGCTGCACCAATAAACTGCCATCATCTTTTGAAGGGGTTTCTGCAACAGTGGCTAATTTACTACCTAATCTTTTAACAACAACTTGATCTCCAATCTTGGGAATAGGCAAATTAGTCTGAACAGTATTTGTCTGGGAATTCAACACCTCTTTAGCAGTTGAACAGTATTTTCCCACTATAGAAGCTATATCTGCTTGAGTTTTTCTCATGAATTCTGATATATCTGTGTTTTCTCCATATATTTTCTTCTCAAACTTTGCAATGGCTTCATCAATCTGATACTTTGCTTCAGTTATCTCTTTGTTCACAGCATCCACTTCCATCAGCTTCAAGTCCACTTCGCGTTCATTGAGATCTTCTGTCTCACCAAGAAGCTACAGCATTCCCAATAGCAATAATGAGAAAATTTAAAAAGGAATTACATCTCACATCTCGGTTAACTCTAGGAGCATTAGGACTTCTATTGCTATGCATCTTTTGCACTCTAATTTTATGGTCCTAAGACAATAACATGGTCTAAAAGACTCTGAAGAAATATTCCAAACACCTGTTACCAAAACATCCAAATAATCATAATATAATTATTCATCACAATTTAGGAACATCTCATTTTTCCTCAATTTCTATTATAAAAAGATTCAAAAATGTTTTCTTCTTGAAAAGATGACCGATGTTTTTTATTTTCCAGTTTACTGTTTTTCTTATTTAATCTTTTATTTCGAGATTTTTAGCAATCAATTACTGTTTGCAATTCTGGCAACCTTGCCCCAAACATCCTTTTCTCTGCCTCTCTTTTCTTCCGTCGAGGTATTTAGCCATTTGATTTTTTCAGATTTTATCTTTTTGAGTGAGCATATGCAAACATAAATAAAGTATCAATTTATTCCTACCAATGGAAAAGGCAAAGCAAGCTTACTGAAAACCTAAAGATTGCATTGGTAAAGGAAGAGAAACATTGTAAATTTTATAGTTCAAAAGAGCATCCAGGGTTAGACATATATAAAAGCAAGAAATAATTGTGCTGATAAAACATGAGTGGGGAACAAAATTAAATCTTGAATTTCAGCAAATTCGCATACATTATTACTTTAATCATGAATTATAAAGAATAAAATACACCAACGGCTAAAACAGATATTAGAAATATGCTATAAATTGCTTTACTAGTTTCATATTTACAAAGGATTAACAACACTCATTCTTCTCCTTACTGCAAGAGGACAAGCACACAATACTATCCAGAGATATATATATCAGCTCCACAAATTAAAATTTGAAATCTAGTACTTTTACACCATTTCAACCTAGAGGCAAGAACTATGAACAAAATGTTTGACCTTATATAGCAGCCAGTACAATCAACTTATGAAATTGACTGTCTCCTTATTTTCTGTGTTAATCTTCCAATCATGACATCTGTGTTGCCAAGTTAATGATAGCATGAAAACTGCAGATATGTACTGTATTCTTTTTGACAGAGACATGACCGTCACTGCAAAGCCTTGATGTTGTTTGTAACTAGGGTTATGCATGGGTTCGGATTGCCTTAAGGCAACATCCGAACCCCTTTAGGGCCGGGCCCTATCCTAGGGTAACGTGACCCTATCATATGCACAACTCAAATATCCACGCTATGTTAAATTCACGCCATTTAATATATTGGCGCCAAACCCAAAGGAGGCCGACTTGCATCCAAGGAGTAAAAGATGTGTATAAATAAGTAGCATTTTGCAAGTCAATACACACTCATCTATTCTACAAGCAAATGCGAAAACTGCTCTGCTAATAAGGTGCGAATTAATAAGGAAGAAGGCAAATTCATCCAGATTGGTGCGAATTTGTGCAAGATTACATAGGTGGTGTTGTACAACTTGGAGAACTTAAAAGGAGCAGATCTGCTACACAAATAGATCAGATCTGACAGAGAAGCTAAGTATTGTATTTGTGCATTTAAGAGGAGAATATATAATCTGACCTGTGGGTCTTTCATGCTGGGTTTTTCCTCCTTGGAGGTTTTCCCAGGGTATGTGTGTTTGTCTACTGATCACTTACTTCCTGATTTTTACTGAATGTTAACTTATTTATGACAAATCTAATTACAATCTAGGGCATAAATAAAAGATATAAGTCTGATTAACAAACCTAGGGTATAAAATTACACTTGAGACATTCCAATTGCATCAGAAATAATAATTATCAAAAGGGAGCAGTGGTGGATATCAGACAATGAACGATCCTAGATTACCTTCGATTTAGCTACACTACATAACAGTTATGAGCAAAAAATATTGTGCCATCCTGCCATCATTTCTTCAGATTGTAACTTTGTAAAATATTCTCCAATATTTTACTCCTGGTATTAAATTAGCATAGATATCTTAAAGACATCTATCTAAAAGATACCAAGAGATATCACTCTTGAGGTGATGTATAAGCTAAATGAAAACAAAACAGATTAAGTTCACCTGTTAAGTACATGGCTATTATCTTAAATAAGAGATTTAATAATAAAATGTCTTGGACATCATTTGCAATTATTGACACATCTTCATACCAGCTCTTCATTAGGGACAATGTTGTGCTGATCTTAGAACTCACTACCTTTGGTCATTGAGGTGTCCTCTTGTTCAACACCTTGTGACTGATTTTTCTTCCCGCTCTACTATCTTAGCTTCTTTCTTGACCTTCTCTTGTGATTCTAGCTCTGGCATGTTCTTCACTATTTCAGGTTCCATTGTCTTGAACTCTCCCTCTTTCAAGAATGATTCTTTTGGCTCCTGCTTCTTGATCTCCTCAGTGGATTTTGAATCTTCCTATTCTTTTCTCCCTCTTCTTATGCAGTCACAAAAGCTTTTTTTATTTGGATTCCTCATCTTGTCATCTCTATCACATTGATCCATTCTAAAATCCTCTCTATGGGACTGCTTTTCATATCTTCTTCTCCTTTGCCCATTTCTTTGAAACTCAAAATACTCAATAAAAGTCATGTCTCGACAAATGGCTGGACCCAGGTCCACATATTCAGCGTGATATCTCGCTAGTTATTTATTAAGATCTTTTGGTATAATGTCCCTTGCTGCAATTTTATATCAGATCTGAAAATAAAACTTCTATTCAACCCAGATTTGCAAAATACACAAAAATTGTGAAATTGGGTATACCGAAAAATTTATCCTCTCTTGATCAAAATCAGATGTATGCTAAGATTGCAGGAAGATCATACATTGACTCCAAGGCTCCAATTGAGTACTAGCGACTTTAATATGGATATAGAATAGTTCAGTTGATGTTGATGGTAATCCAAGGGGACTTACGCACACTTGAAGAAGACTTAGACAAACTTATATCTTCAAGGAGATTCTCGCGAATGATTTGGCAGTATATAGCTCTCTTTTTAGGATTTTTCGATAAGATGATGCAGAAAATAAAATGGGAAAGGGTTTAGGAAAGCTACTCTAAATATAAGAACTCAATAGATAACAATGATTCAGATGAGATCTACCACACTTTACATCACCACTAGTAGACAACTACATAAAGAGGGTGCAATCTTCAGAGGTTGTGTTTGTAGGTTTTTAAACCATTGATGAACACCATCAGAGAACAATGTTCATCCAACAATTTAGATTAAGCACACACATATAAGAGCTCAGTCTAACCTTAAACTGTGGATAGAAATCATCTATCAACAAAAGGTATGAGCAAGCGATCTCACCATAAAACACTACAATCAACTTTGTTCATCTAAATGCTTGAAAGAAATCTAAACTAAGTGAGGAAGGTGAAACCATACAAGTATTGAAACAACATAAATGAACACCAAAGCCAATGTTTCACTATTATCATTTCAGAAACTTATTGCAACAATTTCATGCAAATCTCCCTCCCCTTACAAATGAAGGGGTGAACCCCTTTTATAGGCCTCCAAGAGGAAAATGGATGGCCGAGATTATAAACCAATCAATGGCTAAGATTGAACATGCAAAACCCTAATAAGGGTTTGACTAAAGATTCCCAATCATGACGCCAAGTAGTGGGAATAAACATTAATGAGGAATCACATCCACTAACAATTAATTGCTCCTTACTCTAAAAATGGCGTCCATAATGCATTAAATGCACTATCACATGAAACATCGCTTACATGCATTAAATGCAACACTATCTCCTTGAATATGTCAATCGCCACCATGCCATCAATGTTGAGTTCAAAAATGAAAATTTCTATAATTTCTTGTGTCATAAATGTGGAATATTCTCTTTGCATGTCACCAACTCATTAATTGCGATAATCTTTCCATTTTGGTTGCACAAAGATATTTTGAAAGATTTTCCTTCCTTGGAAGAAATTTAACAATTTTGTCCACTTGGAAAGGAATCTTGTACGTCTGGAATTCCAGGAGAGAGAAAACCTTTGTAGAGAGATTTTTAATTTGAAGGAGTTTTTTTATGTTCCTGTGCACATCTTGTCCTGAAAGGAGATTATTCAATCATTCAACCATTTTTTCCATGTCTGGGAAATTTTATCTTTTCCGAAATTCTAGAGAGAGAAAATTCTCTCAGCCAATTTTTTCCTCGTGCCTTGGAATTCTTCATCCTTAAGCGTAATTTTCACCTTGGTGAGGAATTTTCTTGAATTTTGAATTTTTTCATTAGCCATGAATTCCTCTCTCTACTTTGTCCTTGGGTGTATTTTCATCTTGGAAGGATGAATTTTGAAAATTTTGGAATTTCCTCTTCTTCATGTTTCTAGTGTTCCATTCCTCTCTTGAGCGCAATTTCTTCATGGAGGAATTTTGGATGTGGCAGGAAATTCCTCCTCAACCTCTTTCTAGCTCTCCTTTCATGCCTTGGGCACATTTGACCCTTGAAGGAGGATTTTGCATTTTGGAAGAAATTCCTCCTCTTGACCATTCTGGGGCTCTAGCTCAACCTTGGGCAGAATTTCACTGTAGAGAAGGAAATTTGAACTTGGAGGAAAATTCCTTTCTTACCCCATTTTGGCACTCATCTCCTTGCTTGGGCGCATTTTGCTTGTAGAGGAATTTTTGCCTTGACAGAATTTTCCCCCCTGACTCCATTTTAGCGCTCATCTCCTTGCTTGGGCGTTATTTCACCATGTAGGAGGAAATTTGGAAATTTTGACTTTTCGTCCACTTCATCATTTTGGTGCCCACTTCATGTCTTGGGCAGATTTTGGCAAGGATGAAGGAATTTTATGAAGTTTGGATTTTCCTCCTTGATTATGGTGCTTATCTCCTTGCTTGGGCGTTATTTCACCATGTAGGAGGAAATTTGGAAATTTTGACTTTTCATCCACTTCATCATTTTGGTGCCCACTTCATGTCTTGGGCAGATTTTGGCAAGGATGAAGGAATTTTATGAAGTTTGGATTTTCCTCCTTGATTATGATTTGGCACCCTCTTCTTTTGGAGATCACTTTGGTCATGGAGTAGGAATTTTTGAAAATTAACAATTCTTTCTTGACTTTTCATCTTTCCAAATTTGAATGCCATTTTAGGAACGAGGAAGGTTTCTCTTGCCTTAAAAGGATATTTCAAGCTTTTTCCTTAGGAAAGAATTCCCATACTTAGCCATTTTTAGATCATCTGCCTGCTTTTTCAACTTTTCGGATTTGGACTTGGATTTTCAGGAATGCTTTGCTATCAATGTCCTGACCATTGCCTAAGATGGACCTGCCAAAAATAGAAAATATTAAGTACTTGCAAACATCAAATTAGAGCAAACCGGGATAGGGTGACACTTACTAAAAATTGAAACTGTTAAAAATAGTAAGTTTGTTTAAAGGCAAAATTAGGCCAATCGGGGACACAGTGAAACTAAAAATAGAAATATCTAAAAATAGTAAGTACTCCAAAATTCGTTCAAATTTCACTAGAAGCTTCCTTGAAGGTTTTTGACTTCATTGCAACATTCAGATTTTTGAAAACCCTAAGCAAATGACTTCAAATCTAATTCTGAAGGGCAAAAACCCTAAAATAGACAAAACAAGCTCCAGACTTAGTCAAATTCACTCAAAACACTTGCAGACTTGATCAAAATTTGTCAAAACATTTGCAGACCTAGGAGACCGCTGCAAAAAGACCCAAAGAACCACCACCAAAAGACAAAGAGGACCTAAACTGTAGGGGGTCCTGTTGTGACCTAGTCACACATCACCCCATCCCAAATAGGGACCCACTACCTTCTAGGCCCTTTTGGTTGTTTGGTTTTGTTTTTTTGTGGGTTTTGATAGCAATCTCATCAGTCTCTCTGCTTTGCAAGTGTTCGGGGGTCAAATTGATTAAGTCTGCTTTTCGTTTGAGTGATTTTGGTGAAGTCTAGGGCCTTTTTCATCAATTTTAGGGTTTTTGCCTTTAGTCCTAGATTTGAGGGGTTTTTGTTAGGGTTTTGGAAAAACTAAACATACAAATGGAATCGGGACCCTTCAAGGAACCTCCCAATAAAATTTGGGCCAAAACGAAGCAACTTTCTATTTTTAGAAAGTTCCTATTTTTTAGGGATTTTACAGAGTCCCAGAATGTCGTCATTTTGCCAAAAAAACAAACTTACTATTTTTAGTAAGTTTCTATTTATAGTAAGTCATTCTGTGTCCTGTTCTAGGGATCTAGCATTGACGCTCTAAAGGTTTCTATTTTTGGAAGTTCATTTTTGGCAGGACCATTCAGGCGAAGTGATGAAGGCCAAGCATTCACGACTACATCTAATTCCGGAAAGTCAGAAAGCAGACAGAGAGAGTCAAAAGGCGGCTAAGTGTTGAGAACCCATTCCTGAAGTAGAAAGCTTGAGAAATTTGTCTAAGTCCGAGAAATCACATCAAGTCCTCATCCGGAAGAAGCTCAGAAATTCATCTAAGTCCATGAGGAATCCAGGACAAGTGAAATTCCTTCACCCATGCCAAATCACGCCCATGAAGAATCCAAGGCGCCAAACTCAAGTGTCATGGAAGGAGGAAAAAAATTGTGAATTCCTTCTAAGTAAAATAGCGCTCAAACACTATGGAGGGCACCAAACTGAGGAGTTATTGGAATGCGCAAAGAGTTAATGAATCCTTGACCAAGTTAAAATGCCACCTAGAAGTGAAGGAGGGCGCCAAATTGAGGAGTTCTTGGAAGGAAGGAAAAATGTTGAATTCCTCCATGGTCAAAATCCGCCCCACCACTCAAGGGTGTGCCAAAATGAAGTAGGCAAGGAAGGATAGACCAAATCATAGATTCCTCCTTCATGGCCAGAATCCGCCCAAAGCCAGAGAGGGGCGCCAAAATGGAGCCTTCATGGAAAATGGATAAAAATCATAGATTCCTCCTTCATGGCCAGAATCCGCCCAAAGCCAGGTGAGAGCGCTAAAATGGAGTCTCCTTGGAATGCATACAAATCTAATGAATTCCTTCCTCAAGCCAAAATCCGCCCAAGCACTCAAGAGAGTGCCAAAAATGAAGTGTCCTAGAAGGAAGGAAAAATAGTGAATTCCTCCTCACCATCAAAAATCCGCCCAACACTCAGGGAGGGCGCTTAAGAGGGGTAGTGAAGGAAAATCCTCTAAATCATGAATTCCTCCCCTATGAAGAAATTTTGCCATGAGACAAGGAAGGGCGCCAAAAGGAGATGTGCATGGAGAGATGGATAAAGGAGTGAGTTCCATGGCAAGTACAAAATTGCACCCTGGAAGGAAGAAAGTCACTAGGAAGGGGGGGTCATGGAAGAAGCAAATAACAATGAATTACTTCCCTTAGGTGAAATAGCACCCTAGCATGATGGTAGGCACCAAAGTGGAGTCTTCAAGGAGAATCAAGGAAGTGGTGAATTCCATGTCTTAAGCTTGAAAACTGAAGAAAATGTTTCTAGTATAATGAAGAAGACACAAGAAATCATGATGGAATGGGAAAGCTTATTTTCCAAGAGCAAGGAAGAAATTGCCTTGATGGAATTCGATATTGAAAATGTGCCAAGTGTCTCCATCGAAGAGTTGGAAGCCGTCATCAGCAAATTCATTGCATATGCCATAAATGAACGGGATAATGGTCGTCCATTCTTGGACGAGAATCTTTTGGCTGAATAGTGGCGGCATATTTACAGTTGGAATATTTTAGACTTAGTGGTGGTCCGGTCAATGCATGTTGAATGCATGAGGAATCTTCTTGCATGCAACCGCCTTATTAATGATTCTATGACAGATTCTCTACGCATGTTGTCGTCGCATGGGGAATGATGGGCATTTATTTCTTGCATGGGAATGTTTATTGTATTTTGGGCATGTTTGGTGTAATGGGGTGCATTTAATGCACTAATGTGCGCCATTTTTGGGCTTTATGGGGTATTTATTGCTGATTCCTACCTTGTTGCATCTTGAGTGGGGAATCTTCTAGGGTGAAACCCTAATTAGGGTTGTTGCATATAATCAATGCCAGGAGCCTATATAAAGGGGTGACCCCCCCCCCTCATTTGAAAAGGAGGAGAGATTATTGTCTCAGATTGTTGCTAAGGATTGTTGAAGTAGCCAACTTAATACATTGTTCGACTTTGCTGGTGTATTCTTGTTCTATTTTAGCAATCTGCATGGTCTTGCTCTCTTCATAGATTAGATTTGCTTTCATGTTGCTAGAAGAACTGGATTTGATAGGATTACTTGTTGCAAAGTCCAAGCTCATACTTTTGGTGTGCAGCTGATTGTTGCATACCGTGCAAAGTTAGCCTAAGCCTCTGTTATGTGTGTATACTTAACTTCGATTACCAGTGAAGATTGTTCGATTCGATGGTCCACATTGGAGATCTGAAAAACCTCTACACACCCTTTGAAGATTGCACCGCCTTCGCGTAGTTGTACTCTGCTAGCGAAGCGAAGCGTGGTTTGATTTTGCATGAGTGATCCCGTCTCTTGTTCTTAGGATTAGATTAGACTCGACATAGTTCTCTCTACCCTATTCTCATTTACTTTCAGCATATTTCGAAAATCCAAAAAAATAGGGCTTTCATTGCAAATCATTCACATAGAAATCCTTAAACTTGCATGAGTTTGTTATCCTCTTCAAGTGAATACGTAAGGCCTTGTTGTGACCTTTTCACACATCGCCCCATTGCTAACGGGGACCCCCTCTTTGTCCGCTTTCTGCGTTGTTAGGTTAGGGTTTTGGCTACTTAGTGGGCAATTTTGCATTTCCTGTTCCCGAGTCTCGGAGTTTTGATCATGCCTAGTGTCGTCTAGGGTTTTTGAAGTTATAGCATCAAGTTGCAAAAGTTGATATTTTAATGATCCTAAGTTTTGTATAAATGTAGACCTATTGAGCGTTAACGTGTTTTTAAACACGTGCATCAGTGATTTTCAAGTGCCAAGATATTCACAGACCTTTTGGAGTTGTTTTCTCGCTCCTAAGGTATTATTTAAGTTGATTTCACACTTTATTCCAATATTTTCCTAGCGTTTCGCTCATATTTTTTGGAAAATTAGCCTAAGTCCAATTTAAATTTAATGTTTCTAAGTGATTTTGAGTGGTTAAAATGATAAAATCCTAAGGGAAATTCATATTCCAAGGGTTAAAGGGTCAAAAATTCAAAATCCATGTAAGAGGTGCTCTTCCCCTCATATTCCAGACTACCCAACCCATTCCCCCACTCAAAATCCACACTACACATGGGTTTCCCCTGGAATCCATACTGGCTACTATTTTCCCCCACTATTTATCCATACCTGGGTCGAATTTCCCCTAGAAGTGCTAAAATTTGGCTAAGTGTCAGGATTTATCCAGACTGCCATCGATTTTCCACCAGGAGTGCGGACTGAAGTGTGGACAATGTTGAGGATGATTCCATTCTTGGGTCGATTTTCCACTAGGATTTTTGTGACAACTAAGTGAGGATTTTTATTCAGACAGAGGTCGATTTTCCCCTGAGAGCATTTGTAAGGATTTTTGTCCGGATTTTCATCCAGACAAGGATCGATTTTCCACTGGGAATATTTTGAAGAGTTTTGAGTCCGGATTTTCATCCAGATTGAGGTCAAAATTTCACCAGGGAGGTTTTTTTCAAGTTAAGTGAGTTTGGAGTGTGGATTTTTTCAATCCAGACTGCCATCGAATTTCCCCTGGGGGTGATTTTTTGCAAATAGAGTGGATTTTTGTCTGGATTTTTGTCCAAGCTCATATCGATTTTCCCCTGGGAGGTTTTTGTGTGCATTTTGATGAAGTTATGCATGGATTTTTGTCCAAGCTAGGGTCGAATTTCCCTTATGGGGCAAATTTTGACACTTAAATGATTTTTTAAAGGATTTTTCAATCCCAACCCATATCGATTTTCCACTAAGAATATTTTGAAGAGTTTTGAGTCTGGATTTTCATCTAGACTGAGGTCGAAATTCCACCAGGGAGGTTTTTTTCAAGTTAAGTGAGTTTGGAGTGTGGATTTTTCAATCTAGACTACCATCGAATTTCCCCTGGGGGTGATTTTTTGCAAATAGAGTGGATTTTTGTCTGGATTTTTGTCCAAGCTCATATCGATTTTCCCCTAGGAGGTTTTTGTGTGCATTTTGATGAAGTTATGCATGGATTTTTGTCCAAGCTAGGGTCGAATTTCCCTTATGGGGCAAATTTTGACAAAAATGATTTTTGAAGGGATTTTTCAATCCCAACCCATATCGATTTTCCCCTAGAGCTTATTTTGGATTTAATTTGCAATATTTTAATAAAAAGCCCCATTTTTAATTGCTTTTAAATAATGATTAACGATTATTTAATATTTTAAAAACAAAATTTAATAACTTGCAATAATCATTTAATATTTGAACCTTCTAGAAGCAAGTTAGGTTTTCACCAAGCAAGTATTTATACAAGTGTTTTATCCCACATTGCTTGTGTGGTGAAAGTGGGAGGTGAAAACAAGTATATGAGAGGAGACTTAGCATTATTTTATTATTATTTCTGCCAGGTGTCTCCATGAAAGCGATTTTTTCTCCAAGTTGGGCGAATTTTTAGCAAGGCGTTTTTGTTGAGTGTGGGATTGAGAATTTATTTTCCTCCATTTTTTCCAGCTTGCTGATCTATTACTCTTGGCTGCCATTAAAGACCAGTTTCAGAATTTTGATTTTGCCAAGTTCAGTGATTTTTTCAAACTTTAGCATTTTTTGGTGAAAATTGGCAATTTCATGTTTGGAGACTTGGGTGATTTATCCTCCACCATTTTGCTTGTTGTTCAGACCTTCATTGTTGCAGATCAAGGCTACCATTGATATCATTTTTCAGAATTTCACATTGGCGCCATAGCTGAAAAAAATCGATTTTTGCTAAGTAAGGCAATTTTTTGTGTTTGGGGTATCCAATCCCAACTTGGGCGATTTTCCAGATTGCTGCCATCCTTGCCACTGCAGATCCAAACTGCCATTGACAACATTTTCAGATTTTCAGTTTGGTGCCATAGTTGGAAAATTTCGATTTTGCTTGGGAGGTGATTTGGTGCCATATTTTGGTGATTTTTATTCATACTTGATGGCTGCCATCATTTCCAGCCTACTGATTCGCTTCAAATCTGAGGTTTGCTTCAGATTTTGACCTCTATTAATGGCTGCCATTAATTTTCAGACTTCAGTTTTTATTGCCCAACCAATTCCAACTTAGGCATTTTGCATTCGGAGGTGTTTTATGGAGTTTTCTGTGCATTTTTTAGACCATTTATCACTGTTGCAGGTCTGAAAACTCCATTGTTAGGCAGTTGTCTTCAGAAATTTTCATTTCCAGCCACCTAACCATTTTTGGTGATTTTGCTTGGGGATGTTTCCTTGGCCATTTTTTATCATTTTCAGGGATTTAAAACACTTTGCAAGGTGCTGGTAAGTCTGAAGTATTCAATTTTCAGACTTGTCCTCAGAAATAATTTTTTTACCAGCCATACTTACATTCCTGAATATGATTGTTTTGATCATCAAAACTGATTTTTATCAAGCTTATGCACATTTTGAAGATTACAACATGTTTTAAAAGTTTGATTTTCAAGTTGTCTTCAAAATTGTTGACCTCCATTGTTGACTGCAGAAGGTGTCTTCAGACATTCATTGTGTGAAAACACAAACCTTTCACACCTTTCCTTAGTCATCATTTATCCGGTATACTCCTTTGCATTTTAGCTTGCATATTTTCTAAGCATAAGGAGGTATTCATGAATTTTATGGAAAGCTTCTATGCCTTAGTGTTGTCTCACTATGAACTTAATTGCTAAAATTTACCAAGTGTATAGATTATTTTCCTGACTCCATGCTCTGAATTAGCTAAATCTTTAGAAAGTCAGGAATTTTATTACGAACATTATTTATTTTCCTAAGTCTAACTTCGAGCTTCGTACAGCTGCGATGTCAAAGTCGGGATATAAGGAAGGGAAAGAACTATTGAAGATGTTGGAGACTGGATTTTATCCAGAGCTTAAGATTTCATCCAGATGGAAGGAGATTGCTGATACAAACATGCATTTCCTAGACTTCGACCAGATGCAGTGTCGAATGTTCGGAATCAGAGATCAGGTTCCTTCCCCAGCATATACAAATATTATGAAGAGTGGCATTTTCCATGCCGTTGGATTTCCACAGTCCATACAATGCAATGAGCTTATCCTGGAGTGTGCACAATGTTACGATCCGCTCACAAGAATGATTAAGACTCCTAAGGGCATTGTCATCACCTACCTTGTTGAGGATGCTATTGCAGAGGTGTTCGGAATTCCACGCGGAACAGACATGAAGGATGTGACCAAAAAGGATTATGCAGAAAGATACACGAAGAAGATGGGTGTATGCAAGAATTTAATTAACAAAGAGTGGATGATTGAGCCTAGGTCTCATCATTCCAAGGCTCCCAAGACACTCATGTGCATAGATTTTAAGGAGGAATATAGTGATTTGATATTCCTACTCAATAGAGTGATGAGGATGCCGCAGGGAGCAATATTTGATGGGTGGATGTTCTACTTCATTCAGGATTGTCTTAGAGGAACACTAGTGAATTGGTCCAAGATTATAAGTGACAATCTAGATTTTCAGCTGAGAAATGTAGAGCGGTCCAAGTCATTCGCCATGACTTCTTACCTGGTGTACCTGCTTGCACGGTTTGTTTCATACAAAGGATTAATATGCAAAGGTGAAGTCGGGAATGGGCAAGGACAATTCAAAAGTTATGAATGCTACCCCCAGCTGAGCATGCATAGAATTGAAGACTATAAGAGAGTGAATGATGCATTCACTATGTACATCACACGGATACTGCAAAGCAGAATCCACAGAAGATTGTCCAAGGAGGCAACAGAGTTAATAAAAAAATATGGATCGTGGTATATACAGTTTCCCACTTTCACATACCTCAGGATTCATGGGTTTCAATCCGAACCCTGCAGACTTCCTAGGTATCCAACCGACAGAATGATATTGTTGGAAGTGGTGAGACAGCTTCTAGAGTTCAATGTTATCCAGAGAGAGAAGCACAGGATAGGAATGGCGTTCCCTATTTCAGTTGGGAAGACATCAGAGGTTTGCCAATCCGCCATAGCCGCCAGCACTGCGAGTGAGGAGCTTGCATTCTATCGATTTGCTACATACAAGAAGAGAGAAAGATTTGATCTAGACAAGAAGGTCGGAAGGATCAGAGGAGAGAAGTTCACTCATAAGATTGACATAGAAGATTATTGGGCTACCCTGATGGACGAGCAAGCAGTGAAGAGAAGAATGTGGTCTAGAATGTCAGTGGATTTCATGAGGAAGTGTGGACTTTTCCTCATTCCTGATCAGGTATTAGATGATAGAGATCATACACATCCACAGTATGAGAGTGAAATGAAGAAGGCAATCTTATTGCCTAATTGGTCAGAGTCAGAAGAGATTGACCTGAATATATTGATGAGAGAGGTCTTGAATTTCTCCCGCCTATGAGTGGATATACAAATGAATAAGTTAGTTGACATGGGTGTTCCCTTCACTTATGAAAAGATGAAGCCGGAAGAGTCTACTTCCGAGGATGATCAGAGGACTGTTAGTGATGTCAGGATTCATGCAGACGAAGAGAGTCAAGCTCCCAAGAGAAGGAAGAACACGTCAGGAGAAGTCAAGGCTAGAGGGAAGAAGATTGAGGAGGTGAAGAAGAAACAGAAAACTATCATTCCTCCACTTATCATTCCTTCACCCCCTCCTAGTGTCTCATCAATCGGAGTGATTGGAGTAACAGAACAGAACAAGGAGACTCAGCAATGTTCCAACACAGTGATACTACCGGAGAATATTCAGGAGTTCCATGCCACAGCGACATCTGCACCTCTTGATGAGAATAATGATCAGCCAGACTCCCCTACTGTCCTTTTGGAAGTTAGCTTGGGAAATGAGGTATATGATTGGACCAGGGATAATCCTAATGACAATGAGGATGTTATCTCGGCATTGAAAGGACTTGATCGAGAAATATGTCTCGATGATGGTATGGAGATGGCCGCTATTCCTAAATGGCTGATGAGAAGTATGGAAAAAAGTAAACAAATGATAGAGGTGCAGCCTATTGATGATATTGATGACTACCTAGCTAGGAGTGCTAAGGAGAAGGAGCCCAAGAGAGCGGAGATTTTATCGCACATAGCTAGAGATGAGACAGGAATGCAGATTGCGCAGATTGTTGTTCCTATTGCAGGCGTGACAGCGGACATTGCTACTCCTATGGATTTTCAGATCACTTCAGTTGCACTTGGTCGTACATCCAAAAAACAGGAATTCCAGGAGATTGGTGAAAACCTCTAGGCAATCAATGCAAGGTTAGACAGAGCGATTGCAGAGAATGAAAGGTACAGAAAAGAAAATATTAGACTCAGAAGATATATTGCAGGGACCAGGCGTGGAGATCCCACCCTTATTTTCCCTATTGTAGTTGACCATGGAATACATTCACACTGCGAGATAGCGAGAGGCACACACTCAAAGGTGGAAAAATGGATTGAAAGCACAAGAAAGCAGGCAGATGATTTCCATACTCAGTTTGTTCATGCATATGATAGGACAACAGGACTTGTATTCAAAATTCAGTATTTGGAGGGAGTTTGGGAAGAATTCCGGCCTATTCAAGACAAGACTATTCCACGCCTCCAGGCATGGAAAAAGATTCCTAATTCCACCTTGGTCAGCGAGAACATTGTGCACAATGGAGACAGATATGATTTCCATGGCTGGTATTGTTCACTAGCCGTGAAGAAATCAACTTATGAGAACGCCCAGTTGAGTTGTATGGAGATGGAAGGATTAATTCAGGACATTCAGATGAAGATCCTTGCCTTGATTGAGGAATTATTGGGTGTTGATGTTAGTGATGCTAGTGGTTTACACTTAGCCGAATTAAGAGACAAGATGAAATTTATGTATTTTTGCTAGTTGGACTCTTTGAAGAAGAGTCAGATAGATGACTTGGTCTCTTTGTTGATTCATGTTCATAGTTCACAGAAGCTCATGCCAGAATGGGAGAACACTTTGAATGCTTGCTCGGATTCACTGGACGTGATTGATTTATAACAGGATACCTTGCCTAGCATTTCCATGGAGGAGTTAGATTCAGTATTGGCCAGATTCTTGGAGTATGCTAGGAGAGAGAGAGATGCAGGGAGGAATCTTCTAGAAGATTCCCTATTTGATGACTAGGTATCTTTTCATTGGGCCATATGTTGGTGGCACCATTTTTTATGTAACCCTAATTAGGGCAATTTTAGGGTTTTGTTGGCATGATCTCGGTCGTTGATCTTAGATCAATCTTGGCCATCCATTTTGTAAGAGACTCTATATATGCCCCCTTGTCTCTCATTTGTAAGGGAGAGTTTTTGTAGAGTTGTTGGTATATGCTGCAGCTATTTGAATCATAATCATTGTTCAATTGTTGGTGATTTTACTCTTCAAGTGTTGTATTTGCATTCATGGTTCTCAATTCCTCCAAGTTAGATTAGATTTTAGATTAGACTTTATTTTCATGTATGTTAGATTGAGTGGAAGATTTGTTGAATTCATTTGTGTGGAATCCTTAATCCATACCACTAGGCTCTTGCCGCTGGTAAGTGCGCCTTGTGTGGTCAACTGGAATTTGAGTAAACATAACTTCAACTATTACGCGTCCGTTGACAAGCATCGACTTGGATGGTGTCTACGTTTGATGGTGATAGCCTGAAAATCTTTAAGTATACCTTAGACGATTGCACTAAGCTTGTGTCAATACCTGATTGTGAGGCCTTGCTTGGTTTGATTCCACTAGATCCATTCATCATTTCCTACATTCCTAGGTTTAGAATAGATTTCCTGAACCCTATTCTTTTTCCCCCTTTTTAGTAAGAAGTAAATCCAGAGCCATATTGATAAATCTTAAGTTGTCAGCACACCTATTCCGCATCATTCATGATAATCCAAACATTTGCGTAAGTCCCCAAGTGAAACACAGCAATTCACATCAACCACTGAACTTACCCACTCATCAAGACCTGACATGTAGAAACCTTGGAATCATTTTAGTTGATCTCATTCTTAGCATCTGAGGTGATTTTGTTCAAGAGAGGGTAAATTACCTTGGTACTTTATTCTTAAATGTTTTGTCCATAAAAAACACATCAACAGGCCCCTTGGGTTAACAGCAAACCCATCAATCAATTGAGTCATGTCCACGCATTGAAGGAACCTTGGAGTTAGCCGTTTGAACTTTTTGTGCAATCTTAGCATACAGACTAATTTTGATCAAGAGAGAGTAAGGTGACCGTTGGTAACTTTATTCTGTGTTTGACGCTGTCATAAAAAACACGTCAACAGGTCCCCATTTGGAATGGGGTGATGTGTGATTAGGTCACAACACTACCCAAGAGGCCCTTCCAAAAGAATTCAATGTTTCCCAAGACATCATCAGCCAAGCCCAAGCAAATAGATGTATCTAAAAACGAACTGCAAAGCTTTCAAATGTGAGTTTGGTTTGATAGAAATTTTGTATTTGGAGTTCAAAATTGGTGCACAAGGTGAGGAAAAAATCAAAGCTATTCAAGAATGGCCTAGACTAAGCAATTTAACTTAAATAAGAGGATTTATTGGGTTGTGCAGCTACTATAGAAGGTTTGTAAGGGGATTCTCACAACTTGTTGCCCTCTTAACAAATCTAACGAAGAAGGGAGCATTCTCATGGAATCCAACAGCACAACAAGCTTTTGACAAACTCAAGGAGGCAATGAGTTCATGCCCGGTCTTGGCAATTCCAGATTTTTCACTCCATTTTGTTTTGGAATGTGATGATTTAGGTGAAGGAATAGGGGTTGTTTTAATGCAAAATAAACATCCTATTGCATATGAGAGCAAGAAACTCAAGGAGAGTGTAATTTCTCAATTTATGACAAAGAAATGTTGGCCATAATGCATGCCTTAACCCAGTTTAGGCAATACTTGGCTTGTGGTAAGTTTGCAGTCAAAATTAATCATAACAACTTAAAATACTTCCTTAACCAAAGAGATTTGAATGATAGGCAGCAAAAATGGGTAAGTAAGATCCAGGCCTATGATTTTGACATTGAGTATGTAAAAGGGAATAACAATGCGGTGGCTTGATGCACTCGCTAGAAAACCACATCTACATTCTATTACTGATATCTCTACTGATTGGAGGTAATTGATTATAGCTGAGTATGTTAAGAATTCATTTGCTAGTCTTGGAAGAAAAAGTGCAAGATGACAGGTTCAAGGTAGTGAACGAGCTTATTCTCTACAAGGATCATGTGTACATCACACCTAATCCAAGATGAAGGAAAAGATTTTGAAAGCTTGCCATGATACACCACTTGCTAGCCATCCAAGTTTCTACAAAATATACAAGCAAGTGAGAGAGCATTTTTCATGGAAAGGGATGAAAAAGGATGTAATGCAACATGTAAGGGAATGTAAGGAGTGTAAACAAAATAAGGTGGAACATGTTTTTCCAACAGGGTTATTGCAGTCTTTACCCATTACAAAACAGAAATGGGAAAGCATACCGATGGATTTTATCACAGGGTTGTCAAGGGTTCAAGGTAAGAACTCTTTATATGTGGTGGTTGATAGACTTACAAAGTACGCCCATTTTCATGATATATCTTCAGAATTCAGGGTACCACAAGTGGCAAATTTGTTTTTAAAGAAATTTTCAAACTTCATGGCTTGCCAAAAACAATTGTAAGTGACAAGGACAGCAGGTTTCTTAGTATGTTTTGGCAAGAACTTTTTTGTTTAACAGGTATAGAGTTAACACCAAACACTAGCAATCATCCATAAATGGACGGGCAAACTAAAATAATGAATAGGTGGATTGAAGGCATTTGAGAAATTATGTTACAAGTCAGCAAACAGCATGGATTAAATGGTTATATTTGGGGGAGTATTGCTACAACACAACTCATCACATGTAAATTGGTATGTCTCCCTTTAAGGCACTTTATAGCTATGATGCTACTTCATTTGTGAATTGGGTTCTTATTAATAGTAGAGTGCCTAGTGCCAAACATGTGGTTCAGCAAAGCAAGGACATTATGTTGTCTCTCAAGGAAAACTTGCAACAAGTTCAAAATCAACAAAAATTGTATGCTAATAGACACCGAACTGAAAGAACATTTGAGGCGTGAGACATGGTGTTCTTAAGGTTGCAACCTTTCTGACAGTCCTCAATTAAAGGAAGTGGAGGTGAAAGCACGTTTTTAGGACCTTAGAAGGTTGTAAGGAAGATTTGGCAAGTAGCTTATGAGCTGGAATTACCACCTAATAGCAGAATTCACAATACCATCCATGTTTCGATCCTTAAGAAGATCCTTGGTCAGCAGATTACCCCTTCAATGGAATTACCCCACTTGACTACGAAGGAAAACTAATCCTTGAACCTGAGACAGTGCCAAACGTGAGGGAGAAGAGGCTAAGGAACAAGGTGATTCTAGAACACTTGGTGAAATGGAAAGGGCTACCACCAGAAGATGCGACATGGGAAGGGATGGAGATCTTTGAGCATCCCAATCTGAAATTGCTTGAGGTCAAGCAATTAGAGGATGGGAAGACAATGATGAGCCTGATTTGATGGGGCTAGTTGGCTAGCCATGCGGTGGTAACTAAAACTCGCTTCTTTTGTGTTTTCCTTTAATATCAATAAGTTTGAAATTTCAAATATATGAAATTATTATAAATTTCAATATAGTTCAAGAGTTCAAAAAATCACATGAACAAAAACTTAGACCTTATAGGTAGGAACCTTTGAGATATTCTGAGAAACCCCCTTCATAATTTTTTACTTCAAAACATGCTCAACTTGCCGACTTCAATAGTTCAAGATCAGAAAATCACCAACACCTCGACTTTAAAGGGTTAGAAAATGCCTGACTTGCCCACTTCAATGGTTCAAAAGTTCAAAAAATCCCCGACTTCCCAACATGCCCGACTTGTCGACTTCCCAACATGCCCGACTTGCCGACTTCCTAAATCATTGGTAATGGTTCGAAAATTCAGAAAATGTCCAACTTCCCAACTTCAGGAAATCCCTGACTTCCCGACTTCAATGGTTCGCGAGTTCAGAAAATGGATCCAGAAAAAGTTGCAAATTACATGAATTTGAAGGCAACCCACTTGAGATTTTGGCCTCGAACGCATCCAGTTTCAATTTTGCGGTCATACGAGCTCATATGATATGTTATTTTAATATTCTCTCTGTGGAGCGATATGGCTGGCAAGGCCAGTTTACAAAGGAAGTACTCCAATTTTGTGAACTTCTCAAAAATGGATGATAAACACATGTTTTATTTCAATTATCATAACCTCTCACAAATTTTCATGGCCCCAAGATGCCCGGTTAATCCATAGTGAAATTACTCTAATATAGCTGCTAGAGAAATTAAAAAATTTCAATTTCTCTATAGTTTATGTGCAATAATTTAAAATGTTTTAAAAAAATTTATATCATTTTCAGAGCAGCAATTTCACATGAAAGTGAAAGGCTATTTATTTTTAAGTTTTTAAAAAGAAGCAATTACAGAAACTAAAAAGGCTCATTGGAGAGTTTTTAAATATGTAAGAGTTTTTAAATATGTAATTAATAGATTATAGAAGGGTCCAGATTTTTTATCCCCATTGTACTTGGAGACATGAGTAGGACTCGATCAAAGTAATTTTTGGAAGGAGTTTTCTTATTCAATTTTCTGTGGATAGGGGAGATAGCAATGTATTTCTTTTGGAGACATGATCTTTTTGTGCAGAAATGTAGAGCCTTTGAACTCTCTAATTTTGTCAAGGAGATAAAGGAGATCTTTTGAAGCTTTGTATTCATTTGATTTCTCTTTTGATTGTCATTTATTTTGTGATTTGCAATCAAACCTGGACATTGTCACCTGACTCATACCAGATCATAGGTGTGTTTATAATAGGAACTTTGAGTCTTGAATTATTCATATCATCTAAAAGGAATTGGTGCTTATTTTCCTAATCTTCTTTTGTGGATGTTGAGTTGGTAAACTTTGTGTCATTTATCTCTGCTTCCCTTTGATTCTAAATTCATAATCACATCTGCAGCATAGTGATGCCCAGATGTTAGTTGTTGTTCCTACTTTTTGGTTAAAAGCATACCCCCAAAATCCAAACTACATCATAAGAGGGAGTTGTACCCAGAGAAACGAGACTCGCCCGAAATCACCCAAACTCGGCGAGTCCGAGTCCGAGTCCGAGTCAGGCCAAACGAGTCCCAGGGGCTCGGACTCAGACTCGCCGAGTTGGCGATTTTGGCCCAAAATCGCCAAACTCGGCGAGTCCCGAGCCCTGGACTCGGCCGGCGTTGGCACAACTAAAAAGTCAAAAAAAAAATAGTTTGGAAAGTTTTTTTAAATCCGTTTTTTTATGTTAATTGTCTTCTAGCCCTAAAAGTGACTTTCATTTCATTCACTTGCAAAAAAAGGAAGTGTAAAGTGAGTTGGGAAGAAAAACAAGGGTGCATAGAAGAAAAACCAGCAAGGAGGAAGCTCAAGTTTTCTTCAATTTGTCACATTGGAGCTGCATTGTGTTTCGATTTGGTGCATCAAGAGTTGGATAGGAAGAGTTTGCAGCTCATTTCAAGCTTGTTGTAAGAGGTAAGATTGTTTTTTTTAACATTATTTTGTTTCTTATATGCAAAAATTCCATTTTCTATTCATTTATTTTGAAAGTTTTACATTTTCTTGTATGCAAGATCTTTTGTATGTTTGTAATTTGTATGTAGCATGTAGTATGTAGTTGTACTATGTAGGGTTGTATGTAGGGTTTGTAAATTTTTTTTTTTTTAAATTGTAGGGTTTGACAAACCCTACAATTTAAAAAAAAAAAAATTACAAACCCTACTTTAGTTTTTTTGAATGTATGTATTAATTTTATTTTGTATTTGTAATGTTTTATTGCAGCAAACTTCACTTTATTATTTGCCTCAACTTCAACTTTCACAAAACTATCCTAAAATGTCTACTTCAGCTTCTAGACCCCCCATGAGAAAGGACCCTGCTTGGAAATATCATGAGGATTTTCCAGGGCAAGGAAAGGGGCAAACAAAATGTATGTTTTGCAAAACAATATTCCATGGAGGTATATATAGGCTGAAATACCATATTGCTGGTGTGTGTGGACATGATGCCGAACCATGCCTAAAAGCAGTCTCTGAGGCCATACGTGATTGTTATGTAATGGTTGAGGAGATTGAAAGAAAAAAGAAACAAAAGGAGGATCGAGCGGCTATTGGGAGAGAGACAGTTTTAGGAAGAGGGACACAGTTAGGTTGTGTTGGAGGCCCTTCTTCCTTACCTCCATATCGTCCCACTCAGTTTGCTACTGTTGGTGCTTCCGTTTCTGCTTGTGCTTCTATAAGTGGCAGTGCCACCGCCACTTCTCATGCTCCTACCACTAGTAGTTGTAGTGGGAATGTTACCATTGGACCTAGGATTCGTAAATCTAGGTTGGATTCCTTCTTTGTGCCTCGCACTATTCCTGGGTCCCAACCGTCGCTTGAGGGCATGGGTTGGAACAAGGAGGTCCATGATGCTGCTAAAATGGCAATTGGCAGGTTTTGGAGCTACAGCTGTATTCCATTCTTTGTAGCCAGGTGAATGTTTTACTAACTTTTATGTTTGATAACTTTGATTGTTTTAATTTTTATACTTAACTTATCTCATTGAATTTTTATACTTAACTTATCTCATTGAGTTTCTTTGCAACAGGTCTCCTTATTGGCAACAAATGGTTGATGCCATTACCATAAGCGGGGCGGGGTTCAAAGCCCCTAGTGAGGGTGATTTGAGGGGACCCATTTTGTCTCAAATGGTGGATGATGTGAAAAAGGATTTAGATGAACAACGCCACATATGGAGCACTAAAGGTTGCACCATCATGACTGATGGTTGGACGGATAGGAGAAATAGAACTCTCCTTAATTTTCTTGTTTCTTCTGTAGGTGATTGATTAATTTTAGTTTCATATAGTCTTTAATTTTTTATTTTTTATCTAATGGTTTATTGAATGATCATTGACCTAGCTTTATTTTTTTATTTCAGGGGGCACCGTTTTCATCAAGTCCATTGATGCCTCCGCCCATTGCAAGAATGCCACCTACCTATGTGAGCAGATAGAGGAGGTGATTGAAGATGTGGGTGAGGAGAACGTGGTACAGGTGGTGACCGACAATGCAGCAAATTATGTTGCTGCGGGTAAACTTTTGATTACAAACTAATTTTGTTTGCAAATTAATTACTATCTTGTAGTTTGTACCTCCATTAATTACAATTTACAATGCAACAAATTATGTTGCTGCAGGTAGACTATTGATGGAGAGGCACCCATCTATAGTTTGGACTCCATGTGCTGCTCATTGCATTGACCTCATGTTGGAGGATATTGGAAAAATCCCATGGGTCAAGAGATGTGTAGAAAGGGCAAGAAATGTCTGCAAATTTGTATATAATCATTCATGGGTGTTGGCTCTTATGAGACAATACACAGAGCAGAAGGAGTTGCATCGTCCAGGAATCACAAGATTTGCCACAAACTTCCTCACATTGCAGTCCATGCTTAGGTCTAAGCCTGCCTTGAGACGTATGATTGTTGGTGAGGAGTGGTCTTCCTCATCCTATGCTACCACCCCTGCAGGGATAGAGATGGCAGACTGCATTTTTGATGAGCAAGGCTTTTGGGTCCCTTGTGATGAGATAGTGAAGGTAATTTTTTTATAAATTCTACAATTTAGCTTCATGTTTTATAACTTATTATATGTATTCTCTTATTTGCTCATTTTTCTAAATTACACAATATTTTCAATTTTGCAGTTTGTTAAGCCCTTGGTGGTTTTGTTGCGAGTTGCGGATGGAGATAAGCCCGCAATGGGCTATATATATGAGGGCATGGATAGGGCGAAGGAGGCCATCAAATTCGTCTATGGAGCAGATGAGAGCAAGTATGGTCCCATTTGGGAGATCATTGATAGGAGATGGCATCATCAGCTACATAGGCCCATCCATGCGGCAGCCTATTATCTGAATCCGGCATTCTGTTTTATCCCTTCTTTCAAGGCTGATGCGGAGGTCCTTAATGGGCTATATGCAATCATGGGGAAGATGGGACCTGCTGGTACTTCTCAGATAGACCTTTTTCGAGAGCTACAGATGTTCTCAGATGCACAAGGGGAGACTTTCTCTCGTCCTGTCGCCAAAGACGGTAGGACAACTATGATGCCAGGTAAAAATAAATTGTTAGGCTTAATTTTAGTTTTATTCAATACTATATTGTAACTTGTTAAATGAGTTCATGAGTGAGACTGATTTTATTTATTATTCTCATTTCAAACTCAGATCATTGGTGGAACTTTTTTGGCCCAGAGACACCAAATGTTCAAAAGTTGGCCATTCGTATCTTGAGCCAACCATGCAGCGCATCAAGTTGTGAGCGCAATTGGAGTATGTTTGAGCACATACACTCCAAGAGGCGCACTAGATTATCTGTGGAGAAGATGAATGATCTCGTCTTTGTTCACTATAACCTCCGCCTGAGAATGAGAAAGAATGCAACAGTTGACATGTCTCCTATCATTCTAGATGAGGTTGATCTTGAAGCAGAGTGGGCCAATGAGAATCAGACAGCTCCTGGGACTCCTACAGTTGTATTTAGTGATGATGACATTGATTGGATCGACCAGGTAGATATAGAGGCTGAGGCTGTAGCCATGGCAGAGGAGGAGCAGAGAGCACGAGCAGAGACAGGAAATACTGAGACTCAGAGTGACACACCTGTTCCTGATGTTGGTGAGCATGACACAGTCGTTCCTGATGTTGGTGAGCATGGCATGGTGTCACGGGGAGCGACTATGGCTGCTGAATCATCCAGGACCTACTTTAAACGCCTTCGCAGGGGGCCAGGGCGAGAGGGTGCACAGCCCTCTCAGCCATAGGCTTGTACACTTGTAGTTGTATTTAGTATTTACTATTTACCTTTGGTATTTGTATGAAACATTTGATGATGATCATATGATGACATGGATTTTTTATTCCATGAGTTTTGTAATATTGTATACATTTGACAATATTTATATATCTATGTTTCTTATTTTCTTCAGCTACAATTTGCGTTTATGCTTATGTGATTGATGTATACTTGTGTATGTAATCAAATGAGCCGAGTTTAATGATGTTTTTGTGTCTTTAAGGTGTATTCAATAAAGGGTGTCTGAAACAAGTTTTAAATCTTTAAAAATCTCTAAATTTCTTGAGTTTTTCACTTTCCCGAGTCCAACCGAGTCTGGAGCCGAGTCTGACGCCGAGTCCCGAGTCCGAGTCCGAGCCGAGTCCGAGTCTCGTTTCTTTGGTTGTACCTCTAAAATTCAAATGAATATCATTAATACCATGGTGATCTCTCCAACTGTTAGTTTCAAATTTGTCTTTGATTTTGGGCATAGTGAGTCATTTTCAGAGTTATTTTCGAAGGACAAATCTGTTTACTAACAGGGTGCAAGTACTAATAAAGCCATTTTCAAAATACAAACATGCAAGTGTACATGGATACATCGGCCCCCCTCTGTGTGTGTGTGAGAATCTACTTCTAAAAGTTTTATTTTGCTTCTGTTTAGTTTTGCAAGCTGTATGGTCATTTATTTACTTAATTCTCTAGACCTTGCAAAATATTTATAACAAGCAAATGCTAGATTAGAGGTGTCCACAATGAGTTTAAACAGTCACACCATTATAGGCTAGAGCATGAGGCACTTCAAATAGCCACATTTCCTACTTATGTTCAACTTTTATTCTTTCTTTTTTTCAAGCAGGTACCTACAGGAGACATTGAGGAGACAATAAATAACCCTTAAGTGTCTCCATAGTACATACCCATACTCTACGCTAAAGATGCATGCTCAAACAACATACACATACTGTGGATCAGAAGATGCGTCTCTTTGTAAACCAAGTGATCTTTAGAGATGAGCCATAAACATAGAAGCAATCTGAATGTTTCACTACAAGAGTTTTCCTTTTCTATGTCAGTACAAGATATAAAATACAAAGTTAAACCCTAAATTTACAAGATGGACAGGGGTTACTACATCTTCCATGTCAGTTTTTGAGATGGGGCAGAATTTTTAAAATTTCAAAATGATGACCTATAATGGTTTTCAAGAGGAAGAGGTTGAACTCTCAAACGATCAACTTCCGCACAATTGATGTATTTAGCCACTCTAGAAGAAGAAACTATTATCATACTGCCTTATTTGTTCCATTAATCATTTAATAGTTGAAAAACTTCTTGTCTGAAAGGCAACAACAACCCTTATATTTCCTTGTGATGATTTAATAAGAGCAGAGAAGCTTTTGATCCCTAAATAACAAAAACTTACCAGATGTACATAGATAAATAACTGTGTAGCACAATGTGTATTCATAGACAAGAATTTCAATTAACAGATCACTTAATTAGATTTTTAAACGACTGAAAATAAATACAAGCAAACAAGTTAGCTAATATCCAAATACCTCATGATATAGTTCTGTAGCGTCAGAGAGAATGGCAGCAACTGTTCTTGCTTGATCCTGAAGTTCATATCTCTGTTTTGAGAGAGATTCAAAAAGTCCACCTTGACGTTCCTGTTGCCTGTCTGGCAGCAGTTTCTTCACCCATTCTCGTGCACGACTCAAAATATTGGGATCAAATTCAAGTGACTGGGCAATATCTAAGGCATTGGACTGACCAGTAGTACCCCAAAGTATGTGATAGGTTGGAAGTAAAGCCAAAATATCAAATTCCATAGCAGCATTTTCAAATCTATCATCCTCATCCTTGAGGCGAGTCAAGTCTTCATAATGTGTAGTTACAACTGTCAGATTCACGTGACAGGCAAGATGCTGTAATATGCTTGCTGAAAGTGCCATTCCTTCAGAAGGATCAGTACCACTTCCAATTTCATCAATTAAAACAAGTGATTTTCGGGTGCCAAGTTCCATAATTTTACACAGACGCTTGATGTGTGCACTATATGTGGACAAACTTTGCTCCAAAGACTTCACAAAAACAAAAAAGTTATAGCATTAAACAGAAATAAAATAAAATATTCACATATAAAGAGCTCAACTATCAACTTGAATATAGGAGTACTAAGAAAATACCTGATTATCCCCAATGTCTGCCATTATATGGTCAAACCACGGTAACCTTGGTTGACCCTTGGCTGCCAAGAATATGCCAGCTTTTGCCATGATAGCAGCAAGTCCTAGCGTCTTCATTGTTGCTGTTTTTCCTCCAGCATTAGGACCAGAAATGATCACTACCCTTTTTTGAGGCCCTATTTTAATATCTATTGGCACAGGTAATTTCACTTTATTGTCATCAGAGCTCTGGACTGTCTCAACATTTCTGGAACCACCATAAGAAGCATCATGTTTCTGGGTGGATGAATGCCTTAGAGAACTGAATTTGGAAGATGGTTTCTGAAGTGCGTGCTCTAAGAGTATAGGATGTTGAATACCTTCAATGTCAACAAATGAACACTGAGTTTCATTGATTTCAGTATTCATCTCCGTTCCTAAAATACTGCTTCCTGTAATGTGTTCTTTCTGGGTAAAAAAAGGACGCACAGCTCCTTGCCAACGAGCATGATCAGCTCTAGCACAAGCAAGATCTATAACTATGACCCTTTCTAAAACATTTATGATCTTGGTACTTTCACTTGCTATCCTGGAGACCAGCCTGCCCAAGATAGCACATTCCTCAGATCGCTCTGCAGCAGCCAGTTGCACTTCCATGTTATTCAGGTACAATGCATCCTTAGGTTCCATAAAATATGTTGCACCCGAACTGCTGACATCCAAAACTATACCACCAGGAAGTAAAGACTTCTTGGCAGCTCTAATTCCAACACACAATCGTGACCTTCTTTTTGTAACCAATGGACTGTCAATCCCCCCAACTTCTGCAATCCTTTTAGCAGTCTCTTTAATCAATGTTTCAATAGCCTCCATATTGCTCCCTCTGTTCGACCTTACAGATGCCAAGGCAGGGCTTGCTCTATCCAGAACTGACAAAAAAGCACAGTCAAGGCAATGATCCAATTCATTTTCTAAGTTGGTACAAAAATCTGCTCCTTCAAAGATTTTGAAAAGAGGATCAAGTTCCTTCATATCTTGTGACTTAATTCTTGTTGAATTTCCATTAACAGAAACATTCATTTCTGATGCATAACTGCAGAGCTTATCATAAATGATTCTTGCTGACTGAAGTGTCCTCTTTACAGCACAAAGCTCATTAACAGTACACGCTTCCCCCAAAACAGCAGATTTTATTATTTTCCTAATATCTTGAATTCCAGAAAAATCCAGAGCATCAGGAAGCGAGAGTGCAGCAGCTGTTTGATCCAGCAATTCCTCACTATCATGCAGATCACTACCAATGGGAAAACATCCTTCTTTAGCCAACAAATAGCACATGCTGGTAGATGTATATTGCGCTACCTGAGTGCAGAGAGATTGCCATTCTAAACAAATAAAGGTATCTTCCTCAACATTTCCTGAGTCAACCATCTTTCCACCTTCTGTGCTCAAAGCATCCCTCGTAATTTCACTCAACTCAGAATCCATTTTAGCATCTTCTTTCATGGAATGTTTATCTAAATAGCTCTTCTCCCAAATGAAAGGTAACGAAGATGATTGTTTGGATTGGCAATATCTTTTAGTTTTATCATTAGAAAATTTTATTAATTTGCCCTTGTAGCAACTCTGAGGACATTTGATTTTCCTGTTTTTGTGCCTTGATAAGCCTTCGTCGAAGATACACAAAAGTCTATGTGCATCCCTGTTATGTTTCTTTTTAATAACAGCAGCGTGCTTTGAACTATGGAAAAAACTAGTGCTATAGGCCATTTCACTGCCCCAGGACAACCCAATAAAAAAATAAAAGCACTCTGATATTTAAATTGATTTGTAATAAAACCATATGCCATGCTAAACATGCTCCATCTCAGAGAGGAACCACGTATTGTAACAACCAAAACTTTGGCACTTGCAAATGCCAGCTTTCCTGTTTCAGATTGTATCTGTGAAATCAAAAATGCATAACTACACAAAGTAAAACTTAAAAATATGTTTCATATAATCTAAATTCCGCAGTCATTTTAATAGAGCAGTGAAAATGGTAGCTCATACCACCTGTCAAACTATCACCTATATTGTCTTCTATCAGAAACTAATAGTAAAGAAGAATTTTGTAAGTATGCTAAGCAAAAACATTTGATTTACAACAATCAAAGAAAAGATAAATTATATCAACCAAGTCCACACATGATCAAAAGCAGCTAATGTTATTATCATCAAATGATATCATATGCAATATATTGTTCCCAACTACTTGCATAAGGGACCTCCAAATTAACAACAAAATCCATGAACTGCAACTGATTATTCAAGTTAATGGACAGTTTGTACGCACAATCAAAATGCAAAGTCCAAAACCAAATGATATAAACGAACATATAACATTCCTTGAAGAATAAAAGGACAAAAGATGAATTTCCTTGAAGTACTTTTCCCATGTGAATTTTCATTTTACCACAAGAAACAGAATTGGGGATCATGTAAGCAAAAGAATGGGATATGTAACATTGGGCTGTTAATTAGTTGGGTGCTGGCTGCCCTTCCATAACACTTGAAAATTTATATCTTCCATCTCGCCATATCATGCTTGGGTTCAAGGATCCACTAAAGCCACATCCACCTAGCCACATTGATATGGAGAACAGTTAACTTGGGAGACAGACCTGTTGGGTTTTGAAGCTGGATAGCATTGTAATGAGTTGGCCCATCTACTGCTAGGACACAGTGCAAACAAGATGCTATTAAGTAATGTTATTATGAGAAGATTCATTTGGAAAACTTCTTCTAACCAGGGGGTGTTCACGAGGATGAAACCCCTTTATTTTCTTAGCTCTAAACTATAGGTTCACAGTTTTCAGTCCCACCATTTGAAATTATCTGCCATAATAACTGCAGCAGTTGATAGTATCATAATATCTTATGAATGTGCTTAAAGTCTATTAATCCAGACACATGAAGGATTGGATATAGTGATGCTCAGCAAGAGTGTGTGGCAGGAAATTGATCGCTTATATTATAAATTTGTCATATTGCCTATAAACAATTTGCTAATCATGACCACAGTATACAAGTACAACTCTAAGTTGCCAGTTTGGGTTCGGGCACCACTTTGGGTTCGAAGAACCGGTACACCAGTACGGCAAAATTTTGAAAAGGGGTTTGAGTTCGTTTGGGTTTGTTAGTACAAAAACATATATATATATATATATATATAAGCATGAATTAAGATTAGCATGTCACATAGCATCATATAAACAACAAAACCAACATAAACTTGTAATCATGGCATCATGATCATACCATAACAGCATCATTTACATCAAGTTTAATATCAAAATGACAAAATATTCAAGTATCATTGTTTCAACTTTCAACAATTTAAAGTTTAATCATCAAATGGATTCTCTAATTCATCATCCTCATTCTCCTCCTCATCACTGACATTGACATTAGATGAACCAATGCCAATGCCAATGCCACTTACACTTGCACTTGCACTATAAGTTTGCTCGCTATCCGAGTCATCAAATGCAACAAGCTGAGAAGTGAAAGCATCCAAATCAGTATGCTCTGGCTCTATATCCCACATCTTCGTTTCCCCTTGCTTGTAGTCACATTGCTTGTGTGAAATGAGCCAAGTTAATGTTTTAAAACTCACTTTTAGGGTTATATTTTAATTTTTTTATATGGTGGATTTCAAAAAAAACACCATTTTTGGGCCATCAGACCCTCGGGTTCGACCTGGTACAAACCAGGCCAGTGAATCACGGACCCTGTCCGGACCAGTACGAGGGGTCTAGGGGGGCGAACCCGGTAACCTAGGTACAACTCAATCACAAAACAAAGAAATAAAAATCCCACTCAACCTTTCTTAGCTTCTAATCAAAGAATTTGTAAAAGCACATATTGTCATGGGAACCAGGTTAGAAACCGTGCTATGTTTTAGTAGTAAAATGGAGAACTTGTTGCAAAAATGGACCAAGTGCAAAACCTGGCAGGTGTGCCTCCTATGCTAGTGCAGCTCGGTGGGTGTTAGGGAGATGGGTTTCAGTGAACCCTTGATCACACAGCAGGATGACGAGATGGCTGGATGTCGGCTAAAGTGAAATAAAGTACTCAGACAATAGCTAAAGTGCAATGAGGACAGCCCATTCACAGATGCTGAACATGCCAATTTAGCTAAAAATACAGGAGGGCCCTAGTCAGCGAGGCTTTTCACATATGAATAGACATAAATCATGGCTTTGGGAAAGTAGTTATGTCAGATTCATCATCCAAACCATTTAGTTATGGTGGTTACAATACGTGTTCCCCTCTGAAATGGAGCATGTTTGGCATGGCATATGGTTTTATTGCAAATCAATTTAAATATCAGTGTTTTTTTTTTATTGGTTTGTCCTGATGCAGTGAAATGGCTTATAGCATTAGAAAATTTATGTTTTGTTCATTCTATTTTACTTTGAAACTATTCTAGTTGTCATATACTATAGACAAAAATCTTTATGTGCTGTTTATTTTGGAATATTATGTTGATTATTAAATATTAATAATTTTGACATATAATGGTTCTCAAATTTAACATGAAAGGTAAGAATTTTTGTTAACAAATTTACACCATTATGCTCCACCTCTTACTGCCAATGTTGAATACCTCTTTGACATTAATAAATATTAAAAGATGAAAACTTCTTTGTCAAAACCCGCAGACATTTGAACTCCAGAGCTTAGAGTACTTTATAATTTATAACTATAGCAACAACAAAAAAATGTGGGATATTTCTTGTATATTGGCTGCCTAATAACAAAGTTTTCAAAGCTTAAATTTGTCATGAACTCCAACAACCATGAGTCACGTTTTCATGTTAAAGTTAAATGACTATAAACCAACACAATTTTTGTAGGCTCCTTTTCTTCAACTGGTTAATTGCCCCCAAAATTTATGAAACAAAATGATTCACTAATTACTGATATTGATAAACATATTCACCAACTTATAATATTAAATGTACAGAAAGCTAATAGACTTGTTAAAATTTGGACCAGTGGGTGTGGCTGAGTGGTAAGGCAGAACCAAAAGCATAATGTACAACAAATTGGGTTCAAATCGCACCAAAGGACCTATAGGTTCAAAATTGCAAGCGAGCGTCTAGGTTCAAATCACATCAAAATGATCAAGGACTCAAATCACAGGGTCAAGATCCCTCAGGTGATGCAGCTACAAAGAAGTAAGCCAAAATGCACTTATGCTAACCTAAATATTTATATATGGTAATAAATCTTCAATGCGTAGTGAATCCTGTATGTTTCTTCTCAAATTAACATAATAATACATAACTTGTAACTTGAAAAAAAAGGATCCTCCCGTTGTTGTGTGATACTAAACAGTTTCCATCCCTTTGAATTTTTACCGCACATAAAACAAATAAGCAATAATATACGCTAAATTCTTGGAAATCAACCTTTAAGTTAAGTATATTTTAGTCTTTTTTGCTGAAGAGAATCCAACACATACAGACATTTCGTATGTTCAAAATTAACCAACAATAAACTTGTTTTGAGTATTTTTTTAATCAGTTTCAACTGAAAAAGTTCCATTCAGATTCTAAGTGTGCAAAAAAATCCATGCCCTAGAGTTTTCGCTCATTCATAATTAACTTATCATAGAAACGCCTTTTGAAAATTCGAAATCCTCCATACATTAATTTAACATGAGAGCAAAAAGACTAGAAAACTTTCAATATAATTCTAGCAAATAAAAGAACGAAAACTCGTGCATAATTTTGACTTGCCTCTAGAAGCATTAGAAATCCAGTTTGGGATTTGGTAACGAGAATTTTACAGAAATCGCCAAGAGAATTGAATTCTATCATTTTTTCTAATCTGAAAAGAGAAACAAAATTAATACCACGCAATTCAATTTACATTTCCTTTTCTAAATTTCAAAAAAATATATATATAACCCAGAGAATTCGCCTGTTCAACCATACCTTCATTACTGCTGACCTGAACTAAAACCGCTTGTTTTCAAGGCGGTTTCCCAGAAACCGCCTTGAGCGCTACACAGAGATAGAATTAAAAAGCAAAACAATGTAACGGCAATCATAACGATAAGGTGACAAGTGATTTTCTTTTAAATCGTTTATACGAGTTAATAAAATATGGTCACACATTTGATCTTACTGATTTGACGTGAGTTTGGCACTGCCCGTCACTAGACGTAAATTTTACCGTCTTGAGCCCCCTTGAGGTTTGGAATGTCAATTTAAAAAAATTTGGTCTATTTGGTAATGTAAATGATGTCAGTATCACAAATATCTTTTTGGAGATGTGTAAGCTTGAAATCAATTATGCATCTACTTGGAGGGATCCAACCATGATTGAAAAAACCTCTGAATCAAGAAGATAATTAGGCTCCATAACCAATAGATTCATTTTATGTTTACAATGGGGAGAGGAGGAGGAGGGTAAAGAGATGGAGATGGAGAAGATGAGGTATATGGAATGGAGAGGGAGAGATAAAGTGAGAGAGGAGACAAGGATATGTAGATATAGAAGAGATAAATATGTAGAGAGGGAGAGAAGGAGAGAGGGGGAGATAGAAAGATAAAGATAAGTGATATAGAGAGAGGTAGAGAGATGGAGAGTTATAATCTCGAAAGGGAAAACAAGGGGACAAACAACAAGAAAATAATAAGGAAGTTGTTTGGTAGTGGAATTTAGGGTTTCACCAATTAGGCTAGTAAAATTACTAATTTCACCAAATCAACCAAACATTTAAAAGGGGGATTAAATCCAATAGATTTAGCCACAATTCAATTAGGTAAAAGGATTGAGATATTGATTAGATTTACTTGTTTGTTTGCTTCCCCTTTTTATTTAGAGTCAAAAATAGATTTGAATTTGTAAAGTTCTAGGGTAAGGTCCAATAAAGAATCGGAGTAAAATACTAATAACATAGTGTTTTAGATTTTGGACAAAGCCACAAATAGATATTTGAGAAGAGGAAGTGAGTCAAAACCTGTAGTTAAAAATTTGGGCCAAATTATTGAGACTAGGGTGGTAGGTCACTTTGGTCCTGTAACTTCTGGACAGGTGAGTGGGATGTTTTTGGTATCAGGGAAATGCAGAGGATCTGATGAGCCAAAATAATGGCTCCATTTTGTCAGATTTTGTCATAAAAACTCTTGCTTTGGTCATATGTCTGGACAATGTTTAGGTCATAGAACTCCCCTGGTTGATGTCTTTTTGGTATTATTAGATCTGATTTATCCTAGACCTAAGGTTGTAATCTGATGATCTTTATACAGTCAAACTATGCAAATTATCTAAATTAATCTTAAAATATGGTTTAATTTATGTTATGTTAGCATCAATGGATACACATGCTTTTGTGCACATTAATGCCATGATGCAAGAATAGCCAAGATGAGAGAATGACAAAGTTGGCGATTAAAGAGACACATCGTCATGTTGATGGATGCAAACACAATCAAAGTGGAGCAACGTTGAAGGAGTCCATAACCAATTGATCGGTGGAGCATTCATGATTGTTCTTGGTGAAGAATAAATCTAGGAAAGGAGGTTGCGCTATATTTTCTAAGCAGTAGGACAGATGTTTGTTCTACATTTATGCATTGACTTCTTCTTTTGATGTAATAAATCATGCTCGCCTATTCGTTTGGGACGTGGGCTGATCAGTTGGAAGTTTGTTATTAGTTTTTATTATAAATAAAGGTCTTTACCTCCTCGCAGGAGTAGACAGCGCAACCATAGAGTTAGTAGTATTCTAGTTTTCAAACTTATGTATACTGAAATCAACTTGAAATGAATAAGATGATGGTATTTTGAGCTTATCAATTGTTATCTAAGTTTTGGGTATACTCACTCAAGGGGGCCCACTTGGTGAGTAGTTCATGTGCATTTGTTAGTTAATTTATATTTTGTTATAGTTGTTGTTTTGGTATTCGATTGTTCCTATAGCCACTAGAAACAGTTCCTATGTTTGTTCCTGCAGCCAAAGTAGACATAGTAGTTCCTGTCCGCTAACCAAAGCATTGTTATACGTAGCAGTTGCTTTCAATTGTGAGTTTTGACAAATTGTTAAGTCATTATGTTTTTGCATATTTCTTTCAAAAACTTTCATTTTTTTGCAATAGGATAGAATGGCTTCAACTTGAGCTTAGTGCACATACAGTGCCGACCCATTTCAAGTTCACTACCTTGGTCGATAAAGTAAATGAATCTTTGTCATAGGAGAGGTAGCTACTCAATAAGGATGTCCAATCTCTGAGCTGAGGTTTCAGAACCCAATTACTATTCTAATTGCGAGGACCAACATTTTTGGCACCGTTGTGAAGGAATGGTGCCAAACTAAGAACCTGTTGTAGCTGTCAGTTTTACGTCTTTCAGTTTGTTTTAGGTTTAAAATTAGTTGTTAGAGTGAGTTCATGAAATCTGCATGCATAGAAGAAGAAAAGATGCATTAGGAAGATTTCTTCCCTCACAGTCTACTTGTGAAGTAAGTCCAGACCAGGCCCCAGATATAAATCCTTTTGCTTAAGTTTTTGTGGAAGCTAGAAACCAAGGTGTATTTGATTTATCAGAAGGAGACCTTGATTTCTTAAACGAACCCCTTGAATATAATATTTTACCTCTGATTCTCTATCAACCGCAAGTGGCATCTCCTGGTGGTGGAGGTCCACCTCCTAATCCCACCTTATAATAAAATCTTATAACAAACTTCCAACTGATCAGCCCACGTCCCAAACAAATAGGTGAGTAGGGTTTATTACATCAAAATAAGAAGTTAGCACATAAATGTAGAACAAACAACTGTCCTAATGCTGAGAAAATATAGCGCAACCTCCTTTCCCAGATTTATGCTTTGTTGAGAACAATCATTAATGCTCCACTAATCGCTCTGCTAAAGAAGCAGTCAATTGGTTATGGACTCCTTCAACGCTACTTCCATTTTGATTGTGTTTGCATCCATCGGCATGATGATGTGTCTCTTTAACCGCCAGCTTAGTCATTCTCTCATCTTGGCTATTCCTGCATCATGGCGTTAATGTGCACAAAAACATATGTATCCATTGATGCTAACATAACATAAATTAAACCATATTTTAAGATTAATCTAGATAATTTTCATAGTTTGACTATATAAAGATCCTCAAATAACAACCTTGGGTCTAGGATAAATCAGATCTAATAATACCGAAAAGGCATCAACCGTTGGAGATCTATGACCTAAACATTATCCAAACATGTGACCAAAGCAAGAGTTTTTATGACAAAATCTGACAAAATGGAGCCATTATTTTGGCTCATCATCGCCCCCCAACCTAGCTTCTTGTTGGTCAACCAACAACAGGAAAGTTCCTAATTCTAGCATTAACTTTGAAATCCTCGAGGGTAACCTATCCATTGCCTCTTGTAGCCAAGATCCAATAGAATCCTATCATCTTTTCCAATCGTGTCCACTTAGAGCACTCTATTGCTTCATCATAAGGTGGATCATTGTCCCTGAATCACATAAATGACCATAGAAGAATGGGTGGCTGAAAGCTAAGGGGCAACCAGTGTCTTCCTTTTGTTTTGCCCAAGTGTATATATTTAGGTGCCCGTCTTAATGCTGCATGAAAATTTGGTAAGGAATGTGGCTCAGACTGTTTCATTTCATAAGGTAGACTATTCAAGCGCTACACTAAATGCCCAATTGCCACCTAACCCTCAACCATAACCATCTACTCATAATATTTGAATGCTTCTTCTCTCAAGGGCAAAATGTTAGCTTCATAATCCGATTGATACAGAATTTTTTGCCAATCATAATAAAGCCTCCTTGGATTCCTGGATTCAGCTCTCAATGCAGGTGGGAGGTCAAGTTCGTCCTTCCTGTGTACCCTAGATTGCTCTCCCCTAGTAATTTTGTTTTGAATCCATGAGATGAGAGCCCTTAGTTGAATATCTCCAATATAGAGTAGGGGATTTTAGTCAGTATCATTAGGGACATCATAATTATGTAGATAGAACTCACAAAGCAGATTCCTAATGGTTGCAAGAGACGTTTGATAAACATGGTAAAACTCTTGAGGTGTTTCTAAAGGACTTAAGTCCCTAACAATTCTCATCAATTGGAAACAAATATGTTTCTCTTTCAAATACATGGAGTAGACTCGAGGTGGTGACTAGCATGATAATGCAAATTTGAAGAAAATCGGCCTCCTCTCTTCCAAAGTTCCATGGCTTGATCACATAAGATCCAGATACTTTTCTGTTTGAATTTGATATTCTCTACAGAAGCTATGATTATACTACTGATCCCCATAAACTCGAGCTATTCCCTACTACTATAAAAGAAGCTGCTCTTAGGTGGTTTATGAGTTTAGGAAGAGATGCAGTAACTACCTGGGATGAAATGAAGGAAAAATTATTGGAGAAGTATAAAGATTTCCGTAGAGGAATTGATCGACATGGTGATGATATCTTCTGCATGACACAAAAAGAAGATGAAAGTCTAGAAGACTATCTTGAGAGGTTTTTGTTCAGTGTCAGGAAGTCTAAGCATAACACGTTGAGTGAAGAATCCTTGAAATTGATTTTTCTAAAGGGAATCAATGACAACTGTATTGAATCACTAGACCTCATGGGAGGAGGAGACATTATTCAAGCTCAATGGGATGACATCAGGAAGACCTGTCAAAAATATTCCAGGGCTTTTGCTAAGAAAGACAAATACTATAGGCCTGGACCTTCAGCAGCAAAGGCATCTTCAATAGTTTCAAGGATGGAGATATCTCTCCTGCTAAAGGATTTTAAGGAGGACATTATTAATAACATGTCTACTTAGTTGGATACACTTCAAGCAAAGAAGAAGCATGAAGAAGCAGAGACAATGCTTGCTGAATTTTGTCCTCATTGTAGGCAGAAGAAAATGGACTACAAATGTAATCTTCTTGCTAAAATTGATAGTCATCAAGCTCCTCCAGATTTCAAGCCAATTTATGGAGATGATGAGCAACTCTTCTACGTTGCATAGTGAAGGCCATTGCCCCAAAGACAAGGTATGCCACAATATCCATTGTCCTTTTTTGGTTCTTATAGGAATTCTTATGCACCAAATAATCAGTGGCAACCCCCAAATTACCAAAACTTTGGGAGAGCTATATACCTCAGTCTTGGAATAATTCCCAAAATCCTTGGCCGAGTTATCAAAATCCTTCCTTTTAGTGGCAGCAACCACAAGGGAATCGGTCATAACCTTAGGGTCCATGGCAGCCATCCTAGAGTAACTGGCAGCAATCACCTCAATGGAGGGGAGGCCACCAATGGCCAAATCAATCCTCTGGTTTCCTGCAGCCACCACAATAGTCCCAATAGCTAGACTTAATGCCACCAGCTGCTAATGCTACTCCACCTAAGTCCACTCAATGGCCAAATCAACCTATGCCAAATCCTAATAATAAACCTCTGCAACAACAACAAGTTTATTCAGCTGGTCCTAATCAATACCCTGCATACTCTCTTAGTGTAAGTGGCATTCACTTGCGGTCAGGAACAACTTAACCTACCTCATCTCCTCTAGTTATAACAAAATTACCATCAGAGGAAATTGCACAAGATACTATACCTAACCAACCTACAGATCCTAAACAGGTACCTCAATTTGAAACTTCAGGCTTACCTGTTAGAATATCTCCATTTCCTCAACGATTGCAGGTAGAAGTGACTGGGCAGCAAGACGACATAGCTTTTGATCTTAATGATTAGTTAAAACATATATGTGTAAATATTTCATTGTTCCGAGCTATTAAGGATATTCCCATATATGGTAAAGCTATTAAGGAGGCATGTTTAAAGAAACCTAGATGAAAGAAAAAAGGATCCACAAACAGTCCATGTAATGGGGCAATTGGTTGATATTATGCTAGATAAAATTACCGTCCCTAAGTATTCTGACCCTAGCAGTCCTGTTGTGAAAGTGGTCATCAATGGAACTCGAATTAAGAATGCCCTAATAGATTTAGGAGCAACTATAAATGTTATGACCAAGGATGTCATGCAACAACTTAGTATTACTAGTCTTAGGTGGAACCCCAACAATCCTACAACTTGTAGATAGTTCCACTGTCTGACCTGATGGGATGGTTGAGGATATTGTGGTCACTTTAGATTCTTGGGAATATCTAGCTAACTTTATGATACTCTCTCCTAAAGCAACATTGGGGGGATATCCAATTATTCTGGGAAGCCCTTGTCTTGCTACAACTGATGCATGCATATGGTGTAGATTAGGGGATATTACCATTTTAGATGGCATCACCACTAAAACACTTGCACTTTATTCGCCTACACAACCTCAACTTGATCAAGAGCAAATAGTGTGGCCAGATGTAGGAGAAGAAGCAAAGGAACTTAATTTTGTTCAGCAACTTATAATGTTGGCCAAGGAACCGATCATAGAACTCCAGGAAGATGATAAGATACTCTTTAACATCATAGAAAATCATTATGGTACAACCCATCAATTACTTGGTCTACCAGTGTGTCATTTGCATACTCTTCTTCCATCTACCAGTCTTTTGAGTTCTCCTGCAACCATAGATATATTTCATACCTTGCTTCTGCAGGAAATCCAAACCTCTTGTTTAACTGAAGTGTTTAAGATTCAGTCAATTACTCAAGTGGAGGTTGCCCCAGGAAGATACCTAAATATCAATAGTCATCTTACGACAAATCAAAGATTGTCTTTGACAGGACTACTCAAGACCCATAAACAAGCTTTTGCATGGGATTATCGTGATATGAAAGTATTAGATCCTAAATTGTCATAGGATTTATATCAAAGAAGATTGTAAGCCAGTTATACAACCTCAACGAAGGATCAATCCTGCATTAAAGGAAATAGTCAAGGAAGAATTGCAAAAGTTACTCAATGAAGGGTTTATTTATCCTATTTCAGACAGTTTATGGGCATCTCCTCTGGTCATAGTTCCTAAGAAAGGAGGTAAATGGAGAGTTTGTGTATACTATAGGGAGCTCAACACTGCTACTAAAAAGGATCATTTCCCACTTCCTTTCATTGATCAGGTACTGGATTCTTTAGCAGGAAAACAATTCTTCTCATTTTTGGATGGGTTTAGTGGTTATAATTAGATTAGAATTGCTCTAAAAGACCAAGAAAAGACAACCTTCACCTCCCCTTGGGGAATGTATGCCTATGCAGTTCTTCCATTTGGTTTGTGTAATGCTCCTGCAACCTTTTAGAGGGTGGTCCTCAATATATTCTCAAATATTGCTCATGATTGCATGGAAATCTATATGGACGACTTCACTGTGTATGGAATTACTTTTGAGGAAGCATTGCACAATCTTGGCAAGGTGTTGCAGCGGTGTGAGGATCATGGTTTGTCCCTAAATAGTGAAAAATGCTTCATGATGATGCAGGAAGGAATAGTATTGGGGCATCATATTTCTCAAGCAGGTATTCAAGTTGACCCTGCTAAGATTGAGGTAATAATCAACCTCCCCATCCCTATAAAACAAAAGGATGTCAAGAGTTTCTTAGGCCATGCAGGGTACTGTAGAATATTTATAAAATATTTTAGTAAGATGGCAAGACCTTTGTGTTCTCTTTTGACAAAGTATGTTGAGTTTGAATGGACACTAGCATGTGAAGAGGCATTTCCCAAGCTCAAGGGGGCTTTTGTTAGGTCCCAGAGGCAACTGAGAGGGGGGGTGAATCAGTTGTCTATTAATTTCAAACCAAAACTAACTTAACCCAACTTAGTGCATAATACCGGTAAACCAAACTTTAATGCCGGTAGATAGTTTAGCAATTAATAACGGTACCAGTAAAGTTTAATGCATGAAACAGAAAGACAAATAACATACACAACACATAACATAGTTATTTGTATGTGGAAACCCTATAAGGGGAAAAACCACAGTGGGAAACCTTACCCACAATCAGATGATACTACTACAGATAGTATGTGTGCACAAATGGGGTCTGCACATGCAGAAAGGCTAACTGCCTAGAGCTCACTGCTCAATCACAAAATGGGAGTCGCATTGACTATAATTGGATGGTTAAATCCAATGATAATATACTGCTCAAAATAACATCTTCATATGTTGGATTCAGTATCGGTTAAGCTTTGACTGACTTCTTCAAAAGCCTCCTTGAATCTTCAAATGATGTCTGCATGTATAGCTCTGCTTATATTCGTATATACCTTATTACAATCCCTTTTCCACACTCACCTCTTCTTCTTAATAATCTCACAAATGAGATCTTACATATATACCAAAACCTAAGACCAAATGTGTAGGTCGGCTCACTAAGATATTACAATTAAATCAATTACAAATGAATCAACATGCGATGCATGATGTCGGCTTAATGCATTTACAACAATAACAAATCATCTCCATAACGTGTCGTGCTGATCTAGAATAGATAATGCTTGTCGGTCCATAACCTAGACCTATTTGTCGGTATCAACAAATATGCAAACTCGATTGTACCAATAATCAAATCACCAAAACCAAGTGTCCAAACGATGTCTTCAACAAAACCAAGTAATCTCTAGATGATAACATATCATCCTTAGTGTCGGTGGACAATATAACCTGCCGGTGAACCAGATACCGGTGATTGTGCATAAGTCACTGAACATGTCGGTGAACATAACCAAATATCTCCAAGTGTTCTCAAGTGTTGACAAATGTTGGCATCAATGAAAAAACCAATGCAACACATCCATAATACCAACAACTTTAACCCAAGCTCCGATGCTCAAAGGACCCGATTGGTCTCTCCCTTTCCGCATTCACACTGATGCATCAGATTTTGAAATTAGAGCAGTCTTGGGACATAAACAAGGAGTTCTAGATAATGCAATTTATTATGTCAGCAAAAATTTGTAGGGACCTGAGCTAAATTATATTGTTACAGAGAAGGAAATGTTAGTTGTTATCTATGCTCTCAACAAGTTCTGACACTACATCATTGGCTATAAGATATTTGTGCACACTAATCATGTAGTCATCAAGTACCTTATGAATAAAATTTCCATTTCTGGCAGATTAGCACGTGGTTGTTGCTTATGCAGGAGTTTGATATCACTATCATAGACAAGACAAGTAAAGCAAATGTAGTGGCAAACTTTCTGCCCAGACTACAGACAAAAGATAATCCTATAGCCATTGATGATTCCTTTCCATATGAACATTTGTTTTCAATCGATGTACACACTCCATAATATGCTGACATAGCTAACTACCTAGCAGCTAACAAACTTCCTCCTCATTTCTCACCTAAAGAAAGAAGGTTACTTGTAGAGAAGAGTTTCAATTTTTCATGGATAGTAGATTGCTTATTCTATAAAGGGCCAGATCAAGTTATGAGACGGTGTGTTCGAAAAGATGAAACTTATGACATTATTCGTGTTTGTCATGATGAACCTTGCGGAGGACACTTTGCTGCCAAGAGAACAACTATAAAGATACTGAACACGGGTTATTATTGGTCAACTTTGCATAAAGATGCAGTCAAGTACACCAAAAAATGTGATAGATGTTAGAGGATGGGCAAACCTACTAGATCAGATGAGATGCCTTTGCATCCACAAGTGGTTGTTACACCATTTGACAAATGGGGGTTAGATTTTGTAGGACCTATTGATCCACCCTCAAATGGTAGATCATATATCCTTGTGTGTACTAACTATGTCATAAAATGGGTTGAAGTGAAAGCATTCAAACATGCTAGAGATAATAAGGTAGCAAAACTTTTGTATGAGGAAATCTTTACAAGATATGGGGTTCTGCAGGAGGTTTTGACTGATCAAGGGGCACAATTTACTTCCACTTTGATTAAAACTTTGGTCAATGAGTATAATATAAGGCATAGGAAGTCAAGTCCCTACCATCCTTAGGAAAATGGACAATCTGAAATCACTAATAGAGAGATTGAGTCTATATTGACCAATACGGTAACTCTCCATTGAAAGGATTGGTCTAGCAGGTTATCAGAAACAGTTTGGGCATATAGGACTACATGGAAGACAACTACAGGCTTGACACCCTTTGAGATGGTGTATGGGAAATTAGCTATGATGCCTATGGAGTTTGAGCATAAGACACCTCACACAACCATATAATTAGATATGATTCTCTTTTTAGCTCAGCAGGATAGACTCCTGAAGCTTAATGTCTTAGATGAGATTAGGAAGTCCGTCGTGCAGCACACAGAAATAATTTAGAATTAATTCATGAAATGGCATGATAAATATATTAAAGACAAAGCATTCAAACCAGGAGACTGGGCACTTCTGTATGACTCTAGCTATAAGGATAATTTGGGGAAACTGTAGATGCGGTGGTTAGGGCCCTATGAAGTGATTGAAGCATTCCCAAATGGTGTAGTACAATTGGCTACTATTGATCCTATAAAATTCAAATTGTTGGTAAATGGTCATCGATTGCACCTCTATCATAATCCTCTTTCCAAAGAAGAGTTTCTACAACAATTCATAACTCCAGAAGTTGTTGAGATTCCTACAACAACGTAGGGGGACCTATAGTCCCACCTTCTTCCTAATATCTCAATGCATTCACTCATAATAAATACTTTCATATCCCATGAAAGTACCCTTCTTCGCTAATAAATATTCTATTTTCCTACTCACCCATCACTCTTCCATATCATTCCACTTTCGCCATTCATTTCTCCACCTCACTTGTCGTACATAGCGGTTCTACTTTGTTCATGATAGATTTCTCCAACTGTTGTCATTAAGGCACAATAACATGTGAACTCATATGTATTTATTTTTGTTGCGTGCATTTATTAAACCATACTTCGTATCATAATGATATTTGCATAGTTGATCTTTTAGTCACCCTCCACATGTGTGGACACATGTTTAGCCTTAGGTTGGGGGGGGGAAGTACAATAGTGAATTATTCCTATGGAATTATTCTTATGTCATCTCAAATAAAAGTTTAAATTTAAAATCATTGCATCTTGGTGTGATATTTTGTGCTTTGCTATACCTCTTGGCACCGTCATTTTCTTGCTTGCCTTGAGTTATTTTTAAAAAAATTGGAGTTGTAGCAGGGTTGTTTGCAAATAGGGTATATTTTCTTTTGAGAATTTGCAGAGTTTTAAGCGAAATTGACCATATTTCTACAGTGGTGTGGTAATGGGTGGTCCGCCGGTTCACCATGAATCTACAGTGCATGATGTCCTTCTGCAAGATCAGGTCTGCAAACCTGAATTCCGCAATAGTGGCTGGTTAGATTATTTTCTTAAGTTGACTGAGTACAATGAGGATGTTGCAAGAGAATTCACTCATACATTTTCTGATGGGGAAGCTCAAGTGAAAGGGCTGAGAGTTATCGCAACAAAGGAGTGGATTGCAGAGGTAACGGGGTTGTCAGCCGACAGAGAGAAATACCCAAAAATAAAAGACGCATGAAGTGCGAGGGCAAAATTCATGCACCCAGGAGATCAACCTTTGGTAACAGATAAGCAGGGGACCAGACAAGAATCTCTTCCTCCCAAATGTAAAGAAGTAGCATTGTATATCATGAAGTATTTGACTTGTGAAGGGAGATACTCATGCATGCATTCCCACCAATTTTATTTCCTGAGTCATCTGCGCCATGGAAGGAGAATGAATGTTTCAAATATGTTGTATAATCTTCTTTACATCAGTGCAGCGGAGACACAAAAAGGTAGGCCTCACTCCGTTACTCAACATTGTTTGATTAAATTTTTGGTAGAAAGATCTTTGAGATATGTTTCCCAGATGACTTGGGATGAATTTGCAAGGGTTAGAAGGTTTAGATTGAATGATGCGGGCCCAAAAGAGCAACCCCCATCTCAATGGGAGGAAAATTTGGGAGGACTTGGCCCTACCGATGAGCCCTCATCCTTTAGAATGCCACTAGTTCAAGATCCTCCTACAACAGGGGAATCCCCACCAAAAGAAACCTTGGCAGAGTCAGCAGAAGCCTCGACATAGATCCCATCGCAAACCCCAATAAGAACTAGGGCCGCTACAGGAAGGGAGAAGGGTAAGGATAAACAAAGTGACATAGAGAAGTAGAAGGAGAAGGGAAAAAGTATTGATCCAACCTCTCCTGTCACAAAGACAAGAAAAAATGCTGAAGAAAGTTCTCCTGCAGCCACTACAGGAGCTGCAGAAAACCCTCTTGGAGCCACTGAAGAAATGCCTTTGAGAAGAAGCCACAGGATCCGAGGGAAGCCTAAAAATAAAAAGCAATTAGAGAAGCCAAGTGCCAACATTCCTGTTGACTCCCTACAATGAGAACCAAGTAGTCCTAGTCGGGATGCTATTCCACCTTCCTCACCTATAAGGCCATAAGAAGTTGTGAGCTTGGGTGGGCTTGGACAACTTGGCCTCTGTCGCAGAACAAATTGTTAATTCAAAAGCTGGAGCTGAAAAGTTGAAACCTAGAGCAAGAGTTCATAGTCCACCCTCTTTTCTTACTAGTAATGCTGCTACTCTTGCCTTCTGCGAGGAATGAGAGTTAGAGAAAGCATAGATGCAAAAAATTATTGATCAACAGAAGAAAGTGGTTGAAGAAAAAGACGAGGAAATTTCCCAACTAAAGAACAAAGTGGATACGGTAGTCACTATGATACCACAACTAATGCAGTGCAGGGCATCACCTCTAGTCTACTCCCTGTATTTGAAAGAGAAGCATATTTGTTTCCAATTGATGAAAATTGTTAGGGACTTAAGTCCTTCTTTAGAAATGCCTCGGGAGTTTTACCATGTTTATCAAACGTCTCCTGCAGCCATCCGAAATCTGCTTTATGAGTTTTATCTACATAATTATGTTGTCCCTAATGATACTGACTGGAATCCCCTACTCTATATTGGAGATATTCAACTAAGGGCTCTCAGGTCATGGATTCAAAAATAAATTACTAGGGAAGAGAAATCTAGGGTACACAGGAAGGAGGAACTTGACCTCCCACTTGCTATGAGAGTTGAATTCAGGAATCCAAGGAAGCTTTATTATGACTGGCAATTTTTTTTGTATCAATCAGATTATGGAACTAACATGCTGCCCTTGAGAGAAGAAGCATTCAGAGATTATGAGCAGATGGCTACGATTGAGGGTCAAGTGGCAATTGGACATTTAGTGCAGCGCTGGAATAGTCTATTTGATGAATTGAAATAGTCTGAGCCACATTCCTTACCAAACTATCATACAATACTAAAACGGGCACCCACATATATACACATGGGTAAAATAAAAGAAAGACACTGGTTGCCCCTTAGCTTTCAGCCACCCATTCTTCTATGGCCATTGATGGAATGCAGGGACAATGATCCACCTTATGATGAAGCAACATAGCGCTTCAGGTGGATACAGTTGGAAAAGATGAAAGGATTCTATTAGAGCTTGGCTATAGGAGGCAATGGACAGGTTACCCCTGGGGATTTAAGAGTTAATGCTAGAATTAGGAACTTTCATGTTGTTGGAGGACCAACAAGAAGCTAGGTTGGGGGGCGATGATGAGCCAAAATAATGGCTCCATTTTTTATCAGATTCTGTCATAAAAACTCTTGATTTGGTCATATGTTTGGATAATGTTTAGGTCATAGAACTCCCCTGGTTGATGTCTTTTTGGTATTATTAGATATGATTTATCCTAGACCTAAGGTTGTTATCTAATGATCTTTATATAGTCAATCTATGCAAATTATCTAAATTAATCTTAAAATATAGTTTAATTTATGGTATGTTAGCATCAATGGATACACATGCTTTTGTGCACATTAACGCCATGATGCAGGAACAACAAAGATAAGAGAATGACTAAGATGGTGGTTAAAGAGACACATCATCATGCCGATGGATGCAAACCCAGTCAAAGTGGAGCAGCATTGAAGGATTTCATAACTAATTGATCGCTTCTTCAGCAAAGCGATTAGTGGAGCATTCATGATTGTTCCTGATGAAGCATAAATCTAGGAAAGGAGGTTGCACTATATTTTTTCAGCAGTAGGACAATTGTTTGTTCTACATTTATGCGCTGACTTCTTTTGATGTAATAAATCCTGCTCACCTATTCCTTTGGGACGTGGGCTGATCAGTTGGAAGTTTGTTATAATTTTTTATTATAAATAAAGGTCTCTGCCTCCTCGTGGGAGTAGATAGTGCGACCATAGAGTTAGCAGTATTCTAGTTTTCAAACTTATGTATACTGAAATCAACTTAAAATGAATAAGATAATGGTATTTTGATCTTATCAATTGTTATCTGGGTTTTGGATATACTCACTCAAGGGGCCCACTTGGCGAGTATTTCATGTGCATTTGTTAGTTAATTTCTATTTTGTTATAGTTGTTGTTTTGATATTTGACTATTCCTGCAACCACTAGAAACAGTTCGTGTGTTTGTTCCTGCAGCCAAAGTAGACATAGTAGTTCCTTTCCGCTAACCAAAGCATTGTTATTAGTAGTAGTTGCTTAAATTGCTTTCATTTGTGAGTTTTGATAAAATTTCAAGTCATTATGTTTCTGCATTTTCTTTTAGAAACTTTTCTTTTCTTGCAGTAGGATAGAATGGCTTCAACTTGAGCTTAGTGCACATACAGTGCCGATCCATTTCAAGTTCACGACCCTAGTCAATAAAGTAAATGAATCTTTGTTATGGGAGAGGTAGCTACTCGGTAAGGATGTCCAATCCCTGAGCTGAGGTTTTAGAATCCAGTTACTATTCCAATTGCGAGGACCAACAAGATCCACAGCTAGAAGATCAAGCAAAATTCTCGGGACCAAGGTGTTAGGTCACGCTGGTCCTCGAATTTTCTCTCCTATAAAATTTGAACCTGTTCGTCATTGTCTATTTTATCAGAATCTTTGATCACAAAACTTTAATCAATTTATTGGAGAGAGAGAGAGAGAGAGAGAGAGAGAGAGAGAGAGAGAGAGAGAGAGAGAGAGAGAGAGAGAGAGAGAGAGAGAGAGAGAGAGAGAGAGAGAGAGAGAGAGAGAGAGAGAGAGAGAGAGAGAGTTTTGAGGGAAAGGCTAGATCTAAAATTGAATGCTTGCAATTGAAGTTCATACCTTGATGAAGCTTGCTTAAATCCTCACACAAGGATTTAGGATATCATTTAGAATGTCTTTATGGAAGATTGGGCATGGATGCCATCTTAAATGCTTGAATTTGAGTTGACCTCTCCTTCAATGCTTGACAAATGCTTGAATTGTTTGCTCGATTTAATGGAATTTACTTTAGTGTAATTGAGAGATAAATCCAACTTAGGCTTCATAGTAGTAGTAGTAGACTTCAAATGAGAGGGGTAGGCCTCCACTTATACTTAACCATCCAAAAATTATTTGAATTTTTTTAGTAGGACGACATGGGACCTATATTCCCGCCCACTTGAAGTGATTATTGATAGGACCAAATTTGGGTCTTGATTGGGAGAACTAGGGTGCCCAGTCCTGTTAATCAAGACTCATATTTGAACAAGAGACAAAAGGGGAGTTGAAATGTAGGTTTCAGGAAGGTGTGAGTAGAATCAAAGCAGTCATTTGACACTGAGAGATGAAATACCAAGGTGAGGTATAGGTGAGGATGAAATTATGTGTGGATACAATTTACAATGCTACATTTATCCCCCACTTTAGCAGGAGTATGATACTTCACCCATACTCATGATAAAGTAAAAAGTTGCATTGAAAAACTTTCATTAAGATACCAAAAAGACAAGAAATGCCACCTCCTAAGGACTTTAGGATCTTACAACTCTAATATTGAGGTAAAAGAGACAACACGTGAAAGGGAAAGAAGCATGACTAAATTGGCCTAGTAAGATTTGCGCTTACTATGAGTCATGAATTTTTTTTTTTTGAAATATCAAATTACAAAGCAAAAGGCTCAGTTTGCAAAGTAACTTGAATATTGAATTGAAAACACGTCATTGGTGTGAGCACAGAGTGTGACATTAAGCAGAGTGTATGCCCCCATGTTAAAGTGATTGTGTATGTCTTATTTAGAGCAATAGCTTTAAGGTAGCATCCATCCAAAAGACAAGCACGTTACCACAATGAGATGCCCTTAAGAAGGGACAAACCAAAGGATAATGGTCACAAAACATTTAGGAAAAAGCACACAAGGGATCCACTAACTCTAGGGTCACTAATGCACTTGTGATAAATAATGTATATCAAGAATAAATGTATTGAATTGACCTCATCCCCCAAAGGTAGTGGAACTACGAACGCAATGGAAGAAGAGCACAAAAGATAACAAACAATTTTTTTTTTGAGTCAAAATGGAAGAGACCAAAAAGAAGATCTAAATGCTTTACATCATCCCCAAATAGACAACACAAGACCACATTTACGAACAATAGCACATGTATGACATAATATAGATACAACATATAAAATAATTGAGATATAAATGGAGGAATGCCACAACATATTCATCCTCTTTATTACCTTGCACTAATGAAGTAACAAGGGTAATCCACGGAGAACCTAGCATAACACAAAATAAAATCAAGCAACATATCATGGGGAAAACACATTACAAACAGGCAAATACACAAAATAAAATCTAAGAAATGAATGAAGTTGGTCAAGAAAATCATCTGCCTCCCAATATTTCTTAACATTGTTTAGAAATGGTGGACAAGATGCAAGAGGAGACACATCTAGCACAATAGATGGAGCTATTGTAAGTTCCAAACAAGGACCATGCTCTAATGATGAATCACTTTGTTTGTCACTCGGAGCTAGGGTCAATTCTATTGAAAAATGTGAAGATAGCTCATGATTAATCTCAACAAGCTCAAACATATCATCGAGATCTTTAGGATCATCAGTGTTAGCATGAACAACATTATTATCATCATCTAAATTAATCACAATAGGATATCTAACACAAAGAAGTTAAACCATTGTTTTCTTGAGCATTTTTAACTTAGGTGATTTGAGTTGAACTTCCTCCCTAGAGTTAGGCAAAGGTTGGACAAATGGGACCAAGTCAACATTTGGTGTCTTTGAGAAGGAAAGGGTTTGGGAAGCAATCTTGCAAGCCTTAGCATGACGTCTTTGTCAACGTTCTCTCACACAACTATTCCTTTTAGTTTTAGTCATGACTTATGAAGGTTGAGGATCAATTGACATAGGCTTCTTTTCTTCCCTCGTAGGGGGAATGAAATAAACCCCAATAGGTTGAGATATACATGATGTCAAGCACTTTCCTTTATAGGACATAGAAGGTGGGACTATGGCATATATAGGAGGAACAAGAGTAGGAAGAAGACCAAGTCCAAGATGAGGAAGAGGAATATCCATGGGTGTAGGGTCTCTAGGTTTATTCAAGGCCATTGTCATCTCTTTTTTCCTTTTTGGTAAGATAAGAAAACGATGTCATTTTGAGGCTTTAAGGACTTAGGTTGTTTAGGCCAAAAGTAATCAAGAGTGAAATTTCCACGCCTCATTGTGGGTTGGTAAAGGCTATGACTAATCGGTATAATAGTATCATTGTGAGAGAATTTCAAATATTTGTGAATTTTAGAAGGGATAAATTTTATGGAAGATATCCAAGGATGTCCCAACTTCACAATTAGATCTAATCATACAATTGAAAAATTATGCAACCCACAAGTCAATTTTAGAAGAATAAATTAGGGTTTTTATGAATTTAACCTTGAAATTTATGTAATTCAAGAGTAAATATGAATGTTTAAGTGCATACAAATCAAATCTAAGAATGAAAATGAGAAATAATCATGAGGCATGTCGGGTTCACCAAAATGTTTGGTAGTGGAAATTAGGGTTTCACCAATTAGACTAGTAAAATAATATTTTTACTAAGTAAACCAAACATTTAAAAGGGGGGTAAAGCCAATATATCTAGCCACAATTCAATTAGGGAAAAGGGCCAAGATACTGATTAGAATTACTTGTTTGTTTGCTTCACCCTTTTACAGTCAAAATTGGATTTGAATTTGTAAATTTTTAAAGTAAGAGAATAGAGAATTTGAGTAAAATATTAATAACAAAGTGTTCCAAATTTTAGACAGAGCCACAAAAAAAGATTTGAGAAGAGGAAGTGATTTAGAACTTGTAGTTCAAAATCTGGGTTGAATTGTTGGGACCAGGGTGGTAGGTAGCCTCGGTCCCATAAATTATGGACGGGCAAGTGGGATGCTTTTTGGATCGAGGAGATGCACAAGATCTTCTGTTGGAAGATCGAGCAAAATTCTTAAGACCAAAGTGGTAGGTCACCCTGGTCCTTTTCTTTTCACTCCTATAAAAGTTGAACCTATTCATCATCATCTATTCTATCACAATCTTCAATCACAACACCTGAACCAATTTCCTACAAAGAGAGAGAGAGAGAGTTGAAGATTAGGGTTTGCCTTGGGTCAAACATTGGTTTAGAAATTAACCTTGAAATTGAAATGATAATTGAAAAGGAAATAAAATTGAATTGCAGCAAGATGCTTTCCTTTCAAGGGAAAGACTAGATCTGAAATTCAATTCTCGCAATTGAAGTTGATACCTTGAATAATCTTGCTTGAATTCTCACTTAAGGGTTTAGGATGTCATGTAAAATGTCTTCATGAAAGACTGATTATGGATGCCATCTTAAATGCTTTAATTTGACTTGATCTATCCTTCAATGCTTGACAAATGCTTGAATTGCTTTCTCACTTGAATGGAATTTACTAGAGTGTAATTGAGAGAGAGCTAAGTTAGGCTTCATAGTAGTAGTAGACTTTAAATGAGAGGGGTAGGCCTCCTTTTATACATAATCATCCAAACAAAATTTAAATTTATGGAGTAGGTCGACATGGGACCTAAATTCCTACCCACTTGAAGTGACCATTGATGGGACCAAATTTGGGTCCCGATTAAAAGGAACAGAGTGGTGGGCTACCCTAGTTTTGTTAATCATAACTTATATTTGAACACAAGACAAAAGGGGAGTTGAAAATGTAGGTTTAAGGAAGGTGTGAGTAGAAACAAAGTTGTCATTTAGTATTGAGAGACAGAAGACCAAGGTGAGGACGAAATTATATGCAGATACAATTTACGACACTATGAAAGTAAATGTAGTAGGTGATATGTTACAATATTCTTTAATTCTTTCTTTAGATAATATTACTGATTCTTGGGTGTTAGATTTGAGGGCTTCATTTCATGCCACACCCCATAAGAAATAACTCCTAGATTATGTTCAAGGTGACTTTAGAAAGGTTTATTTGGGTGATGATGAACCATGCAAGATTGTTGGAAAGGGAAATATACATGTAAAATTAGCAAATGGAATCAATGGCTTCTGAAAGAGGTGAGACGTGTTCCTAGTTTGAGAAGAAATTTAATATCAATAGGATAACTGGGAAGTGAAGGTTGCACAGTTACATTTAAAGACAATCAGTAATAATAGAAAAAAGGGGAAAAGGTAGTTGTATTTATGTACAGGTAATTCTAATTATTCTATTTACTTAGCTTCCATAGGAATATATACAACTTTTTGGCATGATTAGCTTGGGTACATGAGTGAGAAGGGGATGAAGATTCTCCATTCCAGAAATTTATTGCTCGGTTTGAAATAAGTTGATTTAGATTTTGGTGAAAATTGTGTTTACGGAAAACAAAAGAGAGTCAGATTTCTCATGGTTGGGAAAGGAAATAACAGTGAAAAGTTAGAGCTTGTGTATTTAGATGTACGGGGACTGACTCAAGTATCATATCTTGGTGGTTTTATTATTATGTGACTTTTATTGATGATACAACTAGAAAAAAATGGGTTTATTTCATTCCCAAAAAAATTGATGTATCTGATACTTTTAAGAAATGGAAAGATTTGGTTAAGAATGAGACAAGAAATAAGTTGAAGTGTCTCAGATCAAATAATGGAGGTGAGTATTGTAGCAAAGAGTTTGATAGTTATTGTTCATACCATGGGATTTGTAGACTGAAAATGGTTCTAGGAACAATGCAAGAAAATGGCATGTTTGAAAGGATGAATAGAACAATCATGGAGTGTGCAAGAAGTATGAGATTGCATGCAGGATTGCCATTGCAGTTTTGGGCAGATGTGGATATTGTTGTTTACTTAATAAACAAAGGGTGTTCAAATTCATTAGATGGTGGTATTCTAAAGGATGCATGGATAGGTAAAAAGATAAACTACTCATTTTTGAAATTTTTTGGTTGCGAAGCATTTGTCCATATTGACATAGAAAATAGAACAAATCTCGAGGCAAAATCCAAGAAGTGTACTTTTATTGGATACGGAGTTAATGATTTTGGTTATTGTTTATGTGACTATGAAAACACAAGATCATTATGAGTAGAGAAATATTATTCAATGAGAAGGTCATGTATAAATATCAATTGCGGGGAAAGAAACAAGATAAGGAAAACACAAAATACATGGTGCTTGATGAGATACCAAAAAATATACTAAACCATTGATGCCCAAAAATATTGAGCAACCATAACAAAAATAGGTACCTCAAACTCCTGCAAGAAGATCTACCAGGATAAGTAGACCCCCTGAATGATACTCTCCTTCATTATATTATGCATCATTGACTGATTCTAGTGAACTAAAAAGTTATGTAGAAGCAATGTAGGTTGAAATAAAAAAGAAGTGGGAGCAAAGACTAAAATGAGATGGACTCTTTGATACAAAACTAGACTTTGGACTTGATTGAATCACTTGAAGGTAAAAGAGCAGTGCCAAACAAATGGTTTTACAGGCTAAAGGAAGAACATGGAGGCAAGAAAAGACATAAGACCAAACTCATGGTAAAAGGTTTTGAATAGAAAAAAGGTATTGATTTTGCTGAATTATTTTTTCATGTTGTTAAGATGGCTTGAATTTGAACTATTCCAAGTCTTGTGGCTATAAAAGACTTGCATCTTGAACAATTAGATGTAAAAACAACTTTTTTCTGCACGGAGACCTGGATGAAGAGATTTATATGCAACAACCATAAGGATATGAGGTCAAAGGTAAGGAGGACTCGATGTGCAAATAAAAGAAGAGCTTGTATGGCCTAAACCAAGCACCTCGACAATGGTATTTGAAATGTAATAGTTTTATGGTTGAACAAGGTTACAACAAATGTCATTGTGACCATTGTGTTTATTTTAATAAATTGGATAATGGTAGCTATATCATTTTGTTATTATATCTTGATGATGTGCTTGTTGTCAGATCTAATATGCATCTTATAAACGAGCTTAAGTAGATTTTAGCAAAGTCATTTACTATGAAGGATTTGTGTGTAGCAAAACAAATCCTTGTTATGAGAATAACTAGAGACAAGAAAAATCACACATTAACATTGTCTCAAAGTGATTGCATAGAAAAGGCATTGAAAAGATTTCAGACATAGGATGCAAAACCAGTTTGTACACCTTTGCCCAATCATTTTAAATTAACTAAGGAGATGTGTCCCAAGACACAATAGGATATGGACTGCATGTCCAAGGTTCCATACTCTTCAACAACTGGTAGCTTGATGTATGCCATGGTGTATACAAGGCCATACATTGCACATGCAGTGGGAGTTGTGATCAAGTGTATGAACAATCCTATAAAAGAGCATTGAAATGCAATAAAGTGGATTCTCGAGTATTTGAGAGGTACTGCTAATTAGTCTTTATGTTTTGGAGGTTCTAATTCCATTCTCAAAGGATATGTTGACTCATATCTAGCAGGAGATATTGATATTAAGAGGAGCATAATAGGGTATGTGTTTACTATAGGTGGAACAACAATTAGTTGGATTTCATGGTTGCAAAAGGTTGTTGCACCCCACCACCGAGGCAGAGTGTGTTATAGCTATCGAGGCTAGTAAGGAGATGATTTGGTTACAAAGAATTCTAAAGGAATTGGGCAAGCAATAGGAGAATAGTAGGTTGTATAGTGATAGTTAGAGTACCTTTCATCTTGCAAAGAGCTCAACCCTTCACTCTAAGACAAAACACATACAACTCTGATACCATTTTGTATGCTCAATTGTATAGGATAGACAATTGAAGCTAGAGAAGATGCACATACAAGAATATTTCAAATATGCTGACCAAGGCAATCACTTGAGAGAAATTGATTTCTTTCTCAGTTTTCATTGGCCTTCAAGCTTGATAATAGTGGAAATGAGAGACACATCAATTAGTCTAGGTGAATCAATCCAATGGGAGCTATAGGTACAAGGGTGTTTATCTAGGTTTAGTCTCCAAGTGGGAGATTGTTTGGTGTGGAGCCTGATCAGTCTCAAGTGGGAGATTGTTAGTATGTGGTGACTAATCATGTTGCTAGGCTTATTTATGGTGACTTTTTTTAGCTGTGTTTTCCTTTATATTAGTTAGTGTTGATATGTGAATGCATAGGGTTGCAAGGTGGGGTACCCCATTTTGGGCTCCACAAATTATTTTATTTATGATTTATCATTGTAAATCTTGACAGCTTATCATTAGGCCATAGATCTAATGGTGGATGTTTTGTGTGCTTTTGTCTGCCTTGGAAGACAACCCTATTTTATGAGGGTATTGTAAATCCTAACTATTTATCATTAGGTCATAGATCTAACAGTGAATATTTTGTGCACTTTTCTTTGCCCTAGAAGGCAACCCTATTTTATAAGGGTATTGTATTACACTGGATATCATATTGTGATTTTCTCTTTGCTAGATAATAAAAAGGAAGTGGACAATTGTTTCTTTGGTGGATGTAGCTCGCATTGGGTGAATCACATTAAATCTGTGTTATTGTGATTTGTTGTTTTTCCTCTCTTATTCTGTATTAGATTTAATATTGTTTATTGCTCCAATCTACCTTAAAACCCTAATGGGAAGAGGATAAATTTTCATTTCTACATAGGTACATTCTTTATATTTATCCATCTTGGAGCAAAACAAAATAGAATCTCATTTTGTGAGACATATGGAGACCATGAAATGCCCTTGAATATGGATTTACCCACATTCTAGAACCCTTTATTGCGTGCTTTTTAAGAATGATCACAAAAAGCCCTTGTTGAATCATATGACAAATCGAGACATAAATTCCCAATTTTTTTCCTCAAACAATATTAATCCAACTATCAAAATAATTTCTAGCAAGGAGAGAATTGCTATTTGGACAAGCAAAGAATGTTGTCACATTCTTGAATACGTTTCCCTCTTTTTTTTTAAAGAAAAAATCATTTCTTCATTGGGATCAAGCCTTAAAACCATAGGAAACAGAGGATTCTTATATCCTTCAGTTTGGACGTTGTTGCCTCCTCTTTGACCTTCAATGAGCCCAACATCATTTCCTTTGATTCTCACATTAAAAGTTGTTGTTTCTAGTATATTATTTGGTTCTTCTTCTTGTGGTGCTTAAAGTTTTTCTCCCCCTTAACACTTTCATCTTGATCCCTTTGTTCTAGGCTCTTGGGATTAGTGGCCTTGTTTCCTTCACTTGCAAGCCCACTCTTCATACAATTTACTCAATAAATCAATACATTTTTGCGAACTTTTAGTCACCTAGGGTAATAGGGTATAAGGGGTATCCAATCAACAATTCAAAAAATAATAAAAATAAAAGTAAAGCACAAAGAAAACACAATTGATGACACAAAATCATGAAATCACACGAATCCCAAGGTAAATGTAGGTACTTACAACGAAGGTTGTCTCCAAAAATCCTCAAGAACAATGATGGTTTCTTGCAGTTGCAGAGCTAACCTCACACCCTCATTCTCATCTTGTTAAATATTCAACTCATATGTGTGTGTGCGTGTAACATACATATACATACATATGTATGCATGTATGTACATGTATATGCACGCACACACGTGCACGCACACACACACGCACAACAAATAAAAGAAAAGGGATGAAAAACAAGAAGAGTTTAACAAACCAAGACTGTTAACCTATTACTCAAAATAAGAGAAAGTAGAGGTATATGAATTTCTTTATATGTATACATATATTCAAAGAGGACTCTTAACCTACAATTGTAATGAAGAACAAACTAGAACCAATACATGATGTGTAACATTTGCGAATTGCATTCACATACATAGTGAACACATATACACACACAATAAATTAGGAACATTGACATTGCACATACAAACAAAAAATGTTTGCAAATTAAGATGTCAAGAAGATCTACATCTGACTTGGAAATTGTAGTATGGTAGAATTTGGGTAACTATGAAATGGAATAAACTAAGAATATGCGTAAACATATATATACAAATAGATATCTACTTACACATTCAATAAAGCAATGTTCAATATTTGTGCACAATGCAATGGACATAAGGGGAAGGGATGTGGAATTAATGCCATTGCAAGGAAGAGTGTAGGATGATGACGAACGATAAATGACTTCAATTTGGATTAAGGTATGACAAGGTGGTGAAATGCCAAGAGGCCACAAAGTTCACTTATAGAAATCAAGATAGATAACAATTTATAAAAAAATATAATAGAAATGAAGACAAATAACAACTTAGGCTATAATAGTATACCAAATTAGGCTATAAGTAATAGTTCTTTCAGAGACAAAATTGGATAAGTATGACACACAAATATATTACATATTAGTAAAATTAAGAGACAAATTAGGCCAAGTATGCCACCAAACAAACCATTGTAATTACTGTCAATAATATTCATAATAGTCTTATGAGGGGCTTGAAAATTTGAATGCTATGTATGACATAGATATATAACACATATGCCAGAAAAAGTAAAAGACAATTTAGGTCAAAAAAATCACCAAACAAACCATCAAAATACTTGCAAATGAGACTATGAGACCGAGCAAAAAATTTAGTTGACATAATTTAGGTAATGATGAGATTGAAGTCTCTACTAAATTGTCAAGTTAGGCTTTCGACTAACTTCAAATGAAGGAACCCTAACAAAATCACCAAAAAATACATCATAATACTTGTGAATGAAATGACGAGATTGAACAAAAAATTTAATTGACATTATTTGGGTAATGATGAGACTGAAGTCACTACAAAATTGTCAACTTATGCTTTTGACTATCTTCAAACGAAGAAACCCTATTAAAGGTGACAAATTTTTATAACCCTTCTTTTTTTTGGTGATTATGTAAACCCTTACAACCATAACATAAATTTTTATAACCCTTCTTTTTTTTTGGTGATGCTGTAAACCTTTACAACCATAACATAAAAAACCCATTTCATTTTTACAACACTCTAGAAACTAGAATATATTAACCAAAGAATGGTAAAACATATTAACCAAATAACATATTAACAATGATTTTTAATGGAAAAATTCATTACAAACACACCAAAAAAATGACAAAATATTGATTTGATGCTTGAATACAAAATTTCATTATTAACAGTGTTATCATCAGAAAAAAAACACTTCTATATTCGCAATAAATTTTTTTTACACATTACATTATACAATTACAAAATACCAATGATGCTTGAACAAAAGATTGCATTTCCCTTAAGAAATCCGTGTGTTTATGCACATAGATTTTAGTGTTCATAAACACCCAATGGAGAAGTTAAGCTCCCATGATAACCACACCAACAACTTTATAGAACAAACACCCACAACTTTATAGAACAAGTACCCATAACTTTACAAAACATCATAGTTATAGATTAAAGGGAACAAATTACAAATTTTAAAACAATAAAACAAAATAAAAATGGATAATAGTTTGCCTTAGTGAGGAATTAATCCTCACTTGGGTCAAAGACATGCACTCGAAATAACCCATTTGCATGTGTGGGGTGGTTGTTGAATCCTAGGGTCCATACCTGCAAGTGGAAGTACAATGGAAGTAAATGTGGGTATGAAGACATGGTAGGTGATAAATGCAGAGCAAAACACAAAGCAAACAACTACAATGAGAACATTACCTGCACATGTCATTGTCAAAGAACTAGGGCATAACCATTGTTGAAGAACCAGTGCATAGCCATTGCCAAAGTGGAAGGGAGACTAGTGTTCAAAGTGAGCATGTTTTGGGTAAACACCTTAACTTGCAGAGACCTTGACATGAACACATTCTGGTGCATAATGTGTCAAAGACTTGAGAAGACGTGAGAATGAAACGAATGAAAGTATGGTTAATTGGCAAGGAGGCAAGAGCATTCAATAAAATTGTGCTCGAGATTTGCACACAATGAGGTGGAAGTAAGGAGAAGGGACACAAAGTTAATGCCACTATAAGGAAGGGTGTAGTGTGATGACAGTCAATAAATGATTGCAAGTTGGATTTAAGGGTGACCATGCGATGGAATGCCACGTGGCAACAAAGTCTATTTTGGACAATGCGCCACACATGTTTTGGGATTGAACCTGTGCACGTAACAATCACTACACTGAAATGACAGATTGTTGACATCTTAGACGAATCATCATACATGCGACAAATAAACTTAAAATTATTATTATTTATTTCAAATTAAAAAATAGATCATCTATGTGTTTTAAAAATAAATTCAATAGATGATCCACGTGGCATCCTACGTGAACATCCAAAGATAGGGTGTGCACGGATAAGCTCCCCTCCCCTACCTGGTCTAACGGAAAAGAACCGGTGGTTTTTTAAATTAAGGGTGCCCCGAACGGACAGAGACATGAGCAGGTTCACCAAAAATTCCCCGACAAATTGCGTGATTTTTTTTTTCCGTAGGTCGTGACATGCAAACATAAAAACTCAATACAAAATCGTGATATATTGGTACACAATATCGTCGAGTGAGATCATGTTCTGCTGTGTCTTCGAGGCCTGCATTTCTGCTAAGCTCAAAACTTGCAAACCCTAATTAAGCATCCGGTCACATGGAAGATCATAAGGAAAACTTGTTTGCCGGGCTACCTCCTCCTTCATCGCTCGCCGAAGCGCCTCAGCCCTCCGCAAAGCAGAATGCCGCGAATTTCAAGACAGAGGTTAAGCCCCTGGTTCCACCTAAGCCAACGGAAGTCCCCAAGGGCGCGCTTAAGCGGCCAGATAAGAGGTCCGCAACACAGGTCGAAGATAACAAAGAAGTTGGGGATAAGGAAGGTAAGGGCTTGGTGTAAAACCATATTTTAATCAATAGTTTTCTTTTTTAACTTCAATTTTTTTCCGTTTTGGCAGCATCTTGATAGCCTTTGATAAAAAAAAAATGTCCATGTAATAAGCCTCTTATAAATTGGTTTTAGATCAGTTATGATCTGTAATCTTGATATTCTAAAGATTATATATCAGGTAGTGTTATCTGAAATTTGATACATTAATAATATAACATAGTTGTATGATTCGAAGTGCTGATCTAAAATACCTTATTATAAATTTTTTATCATAAAGGTTTTACTATTTCAATGGATAGGAAAAGATTAGAAACCTACTTCCTCGATGATAAGTCCAATATTATGTTACACCAAGTTTCTGAGATGGGATGTGTTTATAGGACGGTAGAAGATGGGATGTCTTTTTCAGGGATGAAAATTAAAAAAAAGGGAAAATTTAAAAATTATTTGAAATTTCAATTACATAAGGCATTCATCATATACATTATAAAGTTATATTTTGAAACATTAGAGTTGAATGGCTAATTCACATGATTTGACATATAAATTAACAAGCTTCAATGTATAATTATTTCAACTTAAGTTTTCATTATCAAAATGCATATACATATACAACAAAATGAAAAAAAGCTGAGAGTCTATAAGTACAAAATGACAAAGTGTGGACAATCTAAGACCTATTGCTGCTATGCTTATTTCACTTCCTCCCTAAATCAAAGTCAGACTTTAAATTTGATTCACTTTCTTATTTAGGGCCGCTTCATCTAATTGAACACTCACTAATCCCTCTTGTGCTTCCTCCTTATTAATCCATGTGGTGTATTTGGGATCAATATCTCGCCATAAAGTTGGAGTTTATTGATATTCAGGAGTTTGTTGATCTCAAAGTTGCAATGCACTCTGTATGACCATTGACTTCTTAGCTCGTTGAGAGGTAAGCTTGTTCCTTTTGATAGAGTAGTTGTATGTGGTTTGATTCCATTATATAATAGAGGAACTGCCAACTTGTGAAAGGAAGTGAATGGTGAGTATTGTCAACTTTGGTGGATTTTTGCCGTTTCATGTCCAATATTTGATAGGGTTGGTTTGAGCTAATGTAGCTTTATCTACCTTTACCTTTGGTTATTTAGGGCCGCTTCATCTAATTGAACACTTACTAATCCCTCTTGTGCTTCCTCCTTATTAATCCATGTGGTGTATTTGGGATCAATATCCCACCATAAAGTTGGAGTTTATTGATATTCAGGAGTTTGTTGATCTCAAAGTTGCAATGCACTATGTATGACCACCGACTTCTTAGCTCGTTGAGAGGTAAGCTTGTTCCTTTTGATAGTGTGGATAAGTTGTATGTGGATTGATTCCTCTATATAATAGAGTACTTGTCAACTTGTGAAAGGAAGTGAATGGTGAGTATCATCAACTTTGGTGGAATTTTGCCGTTCCATGTCCAATATTTGATAGGGTTGGTTAGAGCTAATGTAGCTTTATCTACCTTTACCTTTGGTTATTGAATGTTGGATCACATAGATTAGAAAAGGTGATCCATGTGTGCAAAGTAAAGTTGAATCCTCATATGTATACATCTCTTAAAGGGCCTTAATTAGTCCTTATTTCACCTTTGTATCGTTGAAAGGAAGCACTCTGCTACGCATACCATTTGGGTTTTAGATCAAAGATTGGCAATGAAGCAAGGTGTTCATATTGTTCCACCATTGCATCATAATGAGCTTGATATGCTGTTCATACAATCTTAACCTAGAATCCTTGTTATAAATTAGTAAAATTACTTATTTCATTTGGCAATCATGTTGTCAAACGTCTCATGAATCTCTTCAAGACTAGGAGAGTTCGTATTAGCATATCTAAATGACATCTACAATAGGTGAGATGAAGGAGCAAACATATTTGTAAACAAAAATTTCAAAAAGGAATAAGATTATAAGATTCAAATGACAATGAGTGAATGCTAATACAAAATGAATAAGATTTCAAGTTACAAACATGAATTAATTAATAATTTAATAAAAATAAGAATTCCCTTATCTCACTATGGAGCACCAATTGTTGTCAAGGATTGTTTGTTTCACAACTTGCCCCTTTATCGTGTTTGCATCAAACCATCTACCCAGGTTGGATTAACAATTATCAATTGTAGAGCCTATTGCACCTCAAGCATCCTTTTTAACAAAGTCAAATAATTGGCATATCTAATCTCCATAGGTTTGAGTAATTCATTCCTTGAAAAAGTCTTGAAGAGAGTGAGGTATGATGGTTGCTTATGAACATTGAATATCTCTAGCTTTTGCCACCACTTTCTTCACCCAATTTATCATCTTTATGTCTTTCAATGCATTGTTCAGTGCACAAACAGAACATGGGATCCAAAGGATGTGCTTGTAAGCTATAATGCCCCAACATTTACGCCAAAACATTAGTGATAAAACATGAATGGACAAATTTTTTGCATTCCAATTGTGAAAAACACGTCGTAACCTCTCACTCGTACACATGATGTTGTCAAAATTGAACAACATTGCAACCAAAGTGCAAGCGACACCAATTCACACCAACATAGAATACCACATGCCAAATAATAACATAGACTTTGTGGAATGACATCAACATGATGAGGAATGGAGGAAATAGAGCTTCCTCACAACTGATTTTAGAATGCTCAAATCTCATCATTGACACAAGGACAAGAATGGACTAGACTAAACACCATACTAAAGTTCCTCCCATTGCATATATATGCTAGCACAAAATAATCAAGGAATGGATTCATAATGTCCAAACAACCTCTCAACACCATAATTGGTTGGTCATAAAGGAGATGTAACATCTCATTTAAGTCTCCCTAGAGATTGACCAGGCACACCTTGAGACACAAACACAACACAAAAACAATCACAACAAACCAAGGACAAAGGATAATACCAAACTAAGAAGATAGGCATTTGGAGTAGACCTTCCCTCTAATATTTTTTTGAAAAGGTTAGGAAGTGCTCATTGTCTCCAAATTGCCTTGTTTGGACCAAATAGCCTTTGTTGCTAGTTATGTATCACCCATATTGCTAGTCAAATTATCCTTGTGCTATACAAGTGATTTGAGATAGGGAGTAGGGCCTAGAGAGGTGGCTAGCTTCTTGGAACACCCAAAAAGGCTCTTAGGCAACATGAAAGACCCTCAACAAGCCTAACAACAAAACTAACCCCCAACACAAGATATAAAACTCAAATGACAAGAAAGGAGGTCATAAGACTTGAGACAAGTAAGGTCTAGTCCATTGCCAGCCTAAGGAAATCTACACTAAACAAGGTGTAACTTTTCGATTTAAGAGTTGTTATGAAACGGTCAAAGCCATTCATTTCCAATGATTTTAAGCTACCACATGCCATTCATGAAACTCACAAGATGCCAACATTCCTTTTCACCAATAAGCAACTATTTAAATGCAAGCATTTATTTGTACCAAATGTGACAATGATACATGCAATCATATGTAACTTCCAAAGTTTAGAAAGGAGAGCATAAGCATATTAATATTGATTTTCACATAATCATACACATCTAACATAAGTTATGACATGCTTAATCCATCGTGTTCATGACAATATCAAATTAGGCCTATTCACAAACATAACATCTCATTCCAAATTAATATTTTATTTCAACTTAAATCCCAATTTTTACATGGTTACAAAGAAGATTTCATATCCCAAACATGGATGGATTGCATTCCAATTCAAAGATGAGGCACATATAAAATTACCACTTTTTCATGCCTTAACAAAAGTTCAATAACCATATATTAAAACTTTCTCAAATATGATAAATCAAGATACAACAATTGAGGAGAAATGAAATTCTTGCATGCTCTCCAAGACAATGCCTCTTCAATCCCGTTTTGCATCCCAATGGGATCAACACCACCCAACCATGTAGTACCCCAAGGCCCTGCCTTTTGTACTCAGATACAAACACATGATTGCAAGCATAAACATGTCACACAAGTTGACTTCACACACAACATACAAGAATGCTTCTCAACACACAATCGGAACCAAACAATTGGATTAATACAAGAAAAAATAAGAGTACAGATGAGAGAAGTGTCATCCTACTTTGCATTCCATAGCACGAGAAGGGAAAATGAAACATTACATGCACCCAAGTAAGTACTCACATCAAGGGGTACTTTTCCAGAAGCATCACACATCAATCCCTCAAGGATCTTGATTGATCAAAGTTCATTTTACATCTTATTTAACCATTGTAAATTAAGAGTGCAGTTTATGGATTTAATTGTGTACAAGATTTTTGCATCAACGTTTCAGATCACATTCTATGATCCATCATCAGGATGAAGAGAGTCAAATAGGATGAAAAGTTGCAGACTTGGATAAAAAGGAGGGATCACAGAGTGTGTGATCTTGATGATGGATTACGGAGTGTGATCCGAAATGTTGATGCAAAAATCTTGTACGCAATTAAATCCAGAAACTGCACTATTGTTTATATGATGGATTGTGGAAATCTCTTAGAACTCATTGTAAATTATCCATTACAATGTTATATTTATTAGTTTTTACTCAAATTTCATTTGACATTGCACATTAACCGCAATTGGCTGTTATTAAGGTGTGGATTTATCTTCTTATGCCCTTTTTCTTATTTACTCAAACATAACACATCAATCTCTCAAGGGTTGTTACCAATGTTTGCTTAAACTTTCTCAAACATGGCACATCAATCTTTGAGCTACCATTGTTTGCCACTCGAAGCTTGCCACTTCACTCTCATTCTTAATACAATCCAAGACACTAACTTTCACAACAAAAGTCAAGGATTGATAAGGTTCGGTTTTCCATGCAAACATGCATCAGGAAGAACAAAGTCATCATTCAATGCCAAAACTCAATGTTTTACAAACAATATCAAATTACATATTAAATTCAAAAAATAAAAATAATTTTTCTTTTTCTAAAATCCCCAAATATCTAGGTTCCTTTATTAGAGACCTTAAATTTTTTTAAATATTGAAATACATAAAATCTAAAAATCTAAGCATACCTTCTTGAACCAAATCTGTCCAAGAACACACTTATGCAATCTATAATTTTTTTAACAATTTCTGCAAGGGTTTGGGTACAAAATTCACGTTTTCCAAATTTCCTATAAAAATAATGTACTTTTAAAGCTACCCAGTGGCTTTAAAACAATATCAAGCCATTTATTTATATCTTTAATTACAATTTCCAGGCTGAGACTTCATTAAAAAGCTTGAAATAAATTTAAGACATGACTTGATACAATCGTTGTCTTTTATGAAATTTGCATGTTAAATTTCTAAGTTACCGGGTTCGCCCTTGGACCCCCCTGGTGCCGGTCCTGGTTCGAACGGGTTCGTGGTTCGGGTCCGGTTCGGACTGGGTTCGACCAGGGTTCGAAAAACCCAGAGGTGGTTCATCCTTGGTCGAACCCGGGTCGAACCCAGTTGAACCCAGGCGGACCCAAGTCGAACCCAGGCGGCTGGGTGGCCCAAAAAAGCAATTATATGCAAAATTTAATTTTTTTTTGAATTCCGCCTACTAAAAAGTGCAACTTATATCCTAAAAGTGACTTCTAAAACATTATATTCACTCATTTCACCTCATTTGTGTTGCAAACATATGTTTTATGAGAGCGGGTTGAAGAAAGGGTGAACAAAATTTGGCTTCCAATATCAAAGAGGAGTTGAAGACTGATGTTTGTTTTGTTGTTTATATGATGCTATGTGACATGCAAATTTTTAGTTCATGCTTATAGGCTTCACAAAATCAATATATATATATATATATCTATATATATATATAAAGAATTTACATGTTTTTGTACTAACGAACCCAAACCCCTTTTCAAAATTTTGCCGTACCGGCGTACCGGGTTCTTCGAACCCGAACCCGTACCCGAACCCGAACCGGCAACCTAGTTAAATTTCAACACAAGAATGAGAAGTCCTCTTATGAATCCAAAAGAAAACACAAGAGGATCCTTTCCCTTTCCACATGCAAGCTTCAAACATCACTCCAATCCACTTCCAACCTTTGCTTCAAACATCATCCAATCCACTTCCAAAGATGACTCTTTTCACAATTTTTCAGTATGAGCAAGCAAGGGCTCAAATAATACACACGTTCTTTTTCTTTTGCTCTCTCCAATTCATAGCTCCAAAACAAAAATGTATAATGAAATGAAAGTTACTTTTTCCATATAAGAAAAAACCTAAATCAAATGTCCAATTCTCATTTCACTTTAACTATTAATTTTGAGCTAATATCTATTTTTCACAAAATATCCAATTTAGAAGTCAAGTTTCTCATCTCTAATTCACCCTATTTTAATAGTATTTTTAAACACTGATATATATTATATAATATTAAAATACGAATAATATAATAATAAAAATAAAATAACGAATGAATTAATGAATATAAAATACAAAATTAAAAAGAAGTTACAGTTAAAGTTTAAAAGTGGCACTCAAATTGGGTCATGGGACGTATTTCAAATAAATAAATAAATAAATAAAAGAAAGTGAATTTTTAGAAGTTGGTGCCCAATTTTGGGGCCTTGGACCCTTTTCACCCAGCTAGTATAAGTTGATTAGCAAGGTCTTTTGGAGGACATAACGAGATTTTAGTGAATTTTTCATTTGTGTTGTGTAAGAAGGGAAAACCCTTAATTGCATCTTTGAAGTTAGGACAAAAAACCTACCTCCGTTTTAGGCAAATCCAACCAGGGTTTGCAGATGAGCTAATTTACAATAATTGAATTCATTTTCAGGGTTTTAGACATCGTTGTTCATAAGTTGGAGTGGGTGCAGGGCTATGTTACCAGAAATGAGAAACGTGACGACAACGGCAACGTAACGAGAAACGGAATTTTGAAAGGTTGCACATAAGAAACGGTATATCTATATATATCCAAATATAAAAAAATAAATAAAAAAATTTGACATTCAAACAAATGCTAAGCATATATCAAATACTTTATAGAAATAAACTCATAAATCTACGGAATACCCTAAGAAGGGGACCCCATCTGTCCCTATCATAGAAACAAAAATCGCCATGAATCGCCTAAACTCAGCGAGTTTGAGTCTGAGTCATGCTCGCTGAGTCTCTGGGACTCGAACTCGGACTCGTCCGAGTCTGGCGAGCAAAATCGCCAGACTCGCCGAGTTGGCGAGTCTGGCGAGCAAAATCGCCAGACTCGCCGAGTTGGCGAGTCTGGCTCAAACTCGCCAAACTCGGCGAGTCCTAAGCCCCAAACTCGGCTACTGGCTGGGTTAGTAAAATGACAAAAAAAACATTTTAAAAAGTTTTTTTAAAATGAATGGTATCGTCTTTGTTCACTACAACCTCCGCCTGAGAATGAGAAAAATCAGGGTTACAACATGCTAGCCAATAGAAAAATAACACCTGACGGCTTTATTAAATAATAAGTTTTTTTGGCCTCGCGGGGCGCTGCCCCTTGACCCCACCTTGGGGGTGCTGCCCCCAAACCCCCGTCGAAAAATATGGGGGGAAATTGCGTCGATAGAAGTAGGGAAAATTTAACCTCTGAGTCTAACATTGATTGGATCGACCAGGTAGATATAGAGGTTGAGATTGTAGCCATGGCAGAGGAGGAGTGGAGAGCACGAGCACAGACAGGAGATTCAGAGGCAGATAGTGACACGGATGTTCCTGATGTTGGTGAGCATGGCATGGTGTCACGGGGAGCGGCTATGTCTGTCGAATCATCCAGGACCTACCTTAGACGCCTTCGCAGGGGGCCGGGGCCAGGGCCGGAGGGTGCAGGCTCCTTTGAGCCATAGGCTTGTAGTTGTATTTACCTTTGGTATTTGTATGAAACATTTAATGATGATCATATGATGACATGGATTTTTTATTCCATGAGTTTTGTAATATTGTATACATTTGACAATATTTATATATCTATGTTTGTTATTTCCTTCAGCTACAATTTGCGTTTATGCTTATGTGATTGGTGTATACTTGTGTATGTAATCAAATGAGCCGAATTTGATGATGTTATTGTGTCTTTAAGGTGTATTCAATAAAGGGTGCCTGAAACAAGTTTTAAATCTTTAAAAATCTCTAAATTTCTTGAGTTTTTCACTTTCCCGAGTCTAGCCGAGTCTGGAGCCGAGTCTGACGCTGAGTCCCGAGTCCGAGTCCGAGTTGGCCTTGCCGAGTCCGAGCTGAGTCCGAGTCCCGTTTCTTTGGTCCCAATTGCTGCATAATTTGCGGCAAAATCGTCAGAGTATTTTGATAGACTTACCAAAGAAGGGTTGCTGCTAATCCCATTTTAAAAATCTAGCTGTGTTTGTTTGCTTAGCTTAGTTGAAAATCAACACGTCAACAGCTACATAAAAGTATTAAATCCATATGCATGAAAAACTGCTGGTTAACTCGTGCAAGTGGTGAGCAAAAAGACTAAAAGGACGCAGCAGACAATGCTAAGCACAAAAAGTGGCAGATATTTTTGCTACTAACTCCTTTGCAGTCGACAGGAATGGTCAGATGGTTTAGAAACGGCCGTTTCATGACGGCAAACCGGTTTCTGCCGTTGAAACACGAAAAGGGGCTTTCCCGTCGTGTTTCTGGTAACTTAGGTGCAGGGATCTTCTAGCATTCACACCTTGAGGAGGTTGCTTTCATATTAAGGGCATCAAAGGAGAAGAACCTACAGGCAGTGTCAAAACCATGTCATTGACATTTCATCCACCAGGGTTGCCTAAACTTCACACAAGGAGGTCATATGAAAATCTAGCCGCTGGGAGAATTTGAAGGCAAGTTCTCCTGAGAATCCATCACATCTGACTGCTTGTTTCAGGATCTGATCCAGTAAGACACCAATAAGGAACTGTCAAATTGACCACCCAGATTTCACCTGTGCTAGGAAAGTCGCCACATAGGGCAGTCTAAAAGGTTAAAGGAGCTGCAAACCATTTTGAGGCTTTATCTGGGCTTGCTTTTCCCAGATCTGAGCCTTGGAGGAGCATATGCAGATCTTGCCCAAATCTGGGCAGCATAACAAAGTTTGTTAGCAAAAGTTTCCACCATTGTGAGTTCCTAACATCCCTGGGAGGTGTAGCAGGTCATAATTGCGAGATTCCTCTGTATTCACTGTGTAGAGCCCCTGTTTGAGTGTATTTCAGATAAGAAATGATCAGATCTGCAGGTCTGTTAATTGTAATCAGAATTTTAAGTATTTATATAGTAACATATCTTTGCTTCAGATTGTTCCAAACCTGTTTGAATTTCACTGCATATTGGTCTGCTAACACCATAACTGAGTGCCAGATGACTGAATTCTCTCCAGCAGTGGCAGTTATAACTCATAACAGTCAGATTATTGAAGGAAAACTACACATTGAGTTTTAATTGTACGTACATACCCTATTCAAAGGTTATGCACGCATGTTCAATTTGTAACAACAGCTAAAGCGAAAGGAAAAATGAACCAATCTTCATATGATTCACATTTCAATAATTATGTTTCAACTAAATTGTTTATTAAAATAATGATATATAATTAACTCAACCAACATATCATTTTAATGAGAACAATGAAGCTGAAAGAACTGTGCAAGATGAATGAAATAATAACACACACATATCCAACATATACATATTGTGAATCCAAATGTCAGTATGTTGGTATCATAAACAATAACCAACCTATATAATATCGTGTAATCCTTGATTCACACCTTCACAACAAAGAGGACAATACAAATATCAGTGGGCCTTACATTAGCATCTTCCATCGTCATGCCAACTAATTTGTATACACGTGTTGAATTATTGACCATCTCTACAACATTTGAGGCCCCAACTTCCTCAATGGCCTCACTCAAAATTTGAATTTGGAAGTCCGCATCCTTGCTGCACATGTGACTATGATGTTGATGAGTGGCCGGTGTCAAATATCAATCCACCCATCCATGACAATAGAGTAGTTCATCATCATCCAAGTCTGCCTCATCCTCCATCACCAAATTCTCCTGACAATATCTTTTATGAAGGAAGGTAGTGCATAGTTTTTGTCTGAAATAGGAAGAATGTGCCACATGAAATGAGATGACATGGGCAATGAAAGACTTTACTGCTTCCCATGAATGATATTGAATATACCTTGCAACTATCCCTGCCTTCTTGCTACTACTAGTCTCCCTCTTTCCTCTTCTAGAAACATCCCTAGTACCATTAGCAACCATGGATTTGGCATAGTTGTTTGTGTAGACTCTATTGGCATTGACATACCCTTAGACCTTGCTTCACTCTCCACAAACAATCTATTAACCTCTACCTTCTGAGTTGTCTTTAATTTTGGATAAACCTTAACCCTTGTCCTGTAATGCCCAAGAGGTGACTATGTACCTTGGTGTAGCTCCCTCAAAAATGTTTGTTGCAAATGTGATACAATCACACTTTACTCCCCCTCAAATTTTTCACAAAAGAAGAGGTTAAGAAGGTTTGAAAGGGTTCCATTGTATAAGGTTTTATGAGGGTGGAAAGGCACTCAAATTGGTTTTGTGGCTGCTCTCCTTCACTTACACCATTCCTAGATGTTGATGAACCCCTAGCTGAAACTCTTTTTTTTCTTTGTTCCATATTGTCCATATTGTTTTGTAGAAAAAATAATGCAAGTGCAAACCTGTCATATTCCTGCCATGACACTCCTCACAACCTACCCTAAAGAAGAACAAATTAATAAAATACATCTATACATTCAGAAAATTGTCTTATGAAAAAAGACTTCACAATTTTCCTAACATGCATCCAAGTAAAGCATCGAGGAAGCCCCTTGTATTATCCCTATGAATGTTGAGAATAAGGATCAACTTCATTAATTAGTAAATTAATTCTATGGAGCAATTTTGTTTAAAGAAAGAAATGCAATAAAGGTTATTTAAAGACAATCAATCACACAACAGTGAATATGGGTGACAGCCATAAGTTGTTCATGAATAAAGACAAAGTTTGTCTATACAATTGCATCATCAGTAATAGGCGAGTTCTAAAGGAGGGTAATTACAATAAGTTCATAAAAGACTAGCGACTCTATTCAGAATAATCCAAAGTCAAGTACTATGGTTGACCTATATATGAAGATTCAGTTAATATCGACAGCAATATCATATACAGCAGCAACATTACGAAGGAAGATAAAATGAGAAGCGATTCTAATATGCACAGCCAATTCAAGGAGTACGATTCAGTTATGGATTAGTTTATCAGCAAGTGCAGTGATCATTATGCAATTTGGTTAGAAATAAGTAAATACAACAATTTGTTTAGCAACACACATCAACGACAATGTTTTGGGATGCGATCATATTTGAGTTGGAATCAATTATTTGAAAGATATTAAAGACAACACCATCACTAACTTCAGCGATCACATTAGAGATTCGCTTGTCAAATAATATGAGAAGGCATCGACTCAATATAAGCAATTGTCTAAAATAATAGACACCTAACAAATGTCATTAATTAATAACTAAGTGAAGGACTAATTCATGAAGGGGTGCAATATTGATTATTCTTCAAAGGGTATATTAATGGGTGCAACTCTTCATTGGTGAAGAGATATATCTTATTCACATGAAGATATATAAAGGAAGGAAGGAAGGAGAAGGGAAGGGATATATATCGGCAATCTGGGAATGGATTGGAAATTAATATATATAGTTGGTGCTCATAAAAGGGGGGTTGGATTGCATCACTTGTGATCACCATCAATCAAATCGGATCGGAACTGTTATTAAGTAGAAGTAGTAACATCCTTGTTCTTGGTGGTAGGCATGGGGATGCGCTCAATATGAATGCTTGATATATGAAGCACGATAATGTTCTTATGCAGAACTTAATAATAATAAATTATAGAAAATAATATAATGATTATAATTACTATAATATTTTATAAAGAGTAGAATATTTTATAAAGACTACTCTGCAGTAAAATATATATAGAAATAGTAATTTGAATGAACAAGTAAATCTGACACTATAAATCAGATTGATTTATCAATTCAATATCAGGAAGAAGATTATGTTATCACTGATTTGTTTCATGTTAAGATAGATTTGTCTCCTACTCAAGTTAGTTTTAAGTCAGAATGTATAGAAATAGATTAATTATAGTTAAAACAGGCCTAAACCTAGTAGGGGACGTTACAAAACCAAAAATAGGAAAAAATCAGGAAAAAGGAAAAACATGCACACTTACTTTTGCCGTGGTCGTACTTCTTTGTAATGTTCATTGCTCACTAATTTCACACCTTTCTGGCTTGCTTTTGATACCTCAAGCTGGCCTACTCTTCAAACAATGACAACATTTCTTTTCCTCCTTCAACTCTGCCATTAATTTTTTTTTGTTTGGGCATGAAAATGTGGTTTGGAATAGATAAGAGGGCTATGTTTGTCTTTTTTAGGGTTGAGTATGGCAAGGGGACCCACAACACAAATTATTTTTTAGTTTTTAATTGATCTTGGGTGAATTTTTAAAGTTTTTTGACTTTTTTGAGTTGATGGCTAGCCATCCTCAATTGTCTGCATCATTTCCCATTAGTTTCCAAGATGCTTTTAATCATCTTTGAGGGTTAGGGTATAGTGGGGTGATGTTTCCAAGGTGTCTTCACATCTTCTATACAGTTACATGCACAAAAAAGTAGCGGACACATCATTGGGGAATGTAGGTCTAGTAGACTGAATCAAAATATAAGAACTAAAGAGCCTATATATTTGTTTCTCAAAACATATTTCCAAAAATGTATCTTTATTAGCAAAATGCCAAAATCCTATAAGTCTACTTTAGTAGTTCTATTTTATTTTGAAATTCCTATTAGTTTAGCTATTTGAATTTTGAATTTTGAATTTTGGGCATAGCATAGCTGGGCTTCACGAATCAACTTGTGGCCTCTATGGTGGTCATGAATTCTAATTTGGCCTTGCATGGCTGTCTTAGTAGTTGTTTGGTGGCAAAATATTATATTTCTTGATATGTGGCGTCTAAAAACAACTTGACTGCTGGGTTGTTACTATAACTATAGGTTCTATAGTGATTGTTACTTTCATATTTAATATTTGTGATTTTTGATGGCCAGTGGCAATCCATTTCTTCTACCCGCTTGTTACAAGCATGCGCTATGCAACTTAAAATAACAACTTTTGAAACGAAATGGAAATAAAACTTACATCAACTATCATCTTTTAAAAATGAAACAGTGAAACTGAAAGCATAATAATTTTTTATAAAATAGAAAATTTAAACTAGGTAGATGTATTCCACTGCATATATGAAACGTCCACAATTTAATAATACAATAAAGGAAGAAGAGAGGGTTAGAGATTACAGATTTTCTTGAAACATATTTTGATGTTCAATTAGCTTTTTCAATGTTTGGGAGAGGGAAAATATCATCAGGGCGCTTTTCTGCCCAACCACGAATTTACTAGCTCCCCGTGTTGTTTCCAATTGGAAAGGCCCAACCCTTCGCAGGGAGGTAACAAGAAGTTGGACTAATGCCATCTGAGACTGGTGTTTAACCCTACACAATCCCTAGTCGGTCACACACTATAGGCTACCCCTAACTAGTATGACATTGTATATTTGGATTAATGAACTGACTGACGCTCATAGAAAGTAGCATCATCTTGGCCAAAGGTTTTAATGTAATTGCAATCACGCTAATGCATGAAGTCAATGTTCATCACCCTACTTGGTTGCAACTTGCACTTTTAGGACTTAAGATCTTTTGCAAGGAAGTTTAAACTCAGTGATGACCACTTATCTTACAACTTGGTATTCAGTTACAGCATATGCAAGAATCAAGTACAAACAATAGTTCTCTGTTGAGTGTTATAGCTTGTTCATATTGGTTGGATTATCTGCCTCTTCTTGAGTTTTGAAGACTTTATTTCTTTATTTAGTGTGAAGTATACAACTTACTGTTTATAGAGGAAAAAGGTGTAACCCTCCTGGTTCTCTACTTCATTCTTCTAGTCTTGTATTAGTTACCTAGGCATGAAGGAGATTAGCTAGGCACCTTATTGTTAACTCTCATACCCGTGCTAGCTGTGACATGCACTATGTAAATACGTGCCGACATTGCTCTAAATGTTTTAAATATATGCAAATCTGCATTAATGGATCATGAAGATTTACTGTACTGCCTATGTGACCTTCTTCATACTAAGGTAATTTCATTCTTCTCTTACAGGAAACAAATCACTTACATAGGCTCGATTAACAGTTCAGAGAACATTTCTAAAGGCAGCCTCTACCTCAATTCTGGTTCAGCCGTTTGATTTAGTATTCTTATTTGAGCTCCCGTAAGCTTTTCATTAATTCGATTTAAAGAACACAATAATATAAAGAAGATATCACTCATGCAATTGTGACACTTGGCATTTTATGTGCAAAACAATATTTCCAAGTTCTTATACTACGAATTTCACTAAATTCTGAAATACTTTTCTGCCTTAATCAATCTAACTCAATTGTTTTCTTTGATATATCTCTGCAAATCAAATAAACCCAATCTAATAGGGTTTGGTTTCAGTTTTAAATTTTAATTCATTGTTTTGCTATATGAAGCTACGGCTACAATGTATTTCCCATTCTTAACTATTTAGAGCTTCTTTTTAAAGCTTCAACTCAAACAAAGAAATAGTTTGCTTAATTCAAGAAACGCAAGAGTTCTTTCCTTCCATAATAAAGAAGCATGGAAAAGAATGTTATAGAGCCGTTCCAGTATATGTGAAACATGACTTGGTTTAAGCTGTGAAAGGTATGATTCGCTATGGCTTTCTTTTCAGAAATTCTAACACCGACAATTTCTTTCTAAGCTTCTATGAGTTGGCTATGCAGTAGCATCGCTAGACCAATGAAGTTCCAGCTCATGTTGCAAGCGAAACAACAAAACTAAATGCAGTGTATGTTTCCCAATAAAAGAGTTTGAGCGTATTTTTCCAAAACAATGCTATTCAAACTGTAATGATAATGGCTTACGGATTCAAAAGACCTCTATATCTTCCGTAAAGAAACGGTTTGGCCAATTTTGGATTAATTATCTCAATTTGAATTTCATTTCATTCGAGTTTGTCCAACATGCCACCATTTCCGCCTCTGCCACTATGGCAGTCTTAAACATTAGCGGGTTAACTTACATTTGAACCCAACCATTTCATGCCTGGCATGACACCATAGGTGCCTAAAGGTGCTACAAAGAGGTCAACTTCAGTGGTTAAGTTAGGAAAATCAACCCTTATCCGAGCTCTTGGCTGATTGCATACTCAACAAACCAAGAGTTAGCCATGAAGCCAGCTCTTTTCAGAAATTTACTAAGCAAATTAGGAGAAATGAAGTTTCAGTAGCTCCTGTATCTATTAGTATTGTAATGGGAATACCATAAAGTGTACTTGGGGTTTCCACTGGAGTAAACTGGTACTCAGTATGCCCGTTGTCCATTGCTGCATGAATCCTCTACTAGAAAGCTATTTCCTGAGGTGGTAGAGGGGTCCTCTATTGTTGCTCTCCCTGTCATTTCATTGGGCATTGATTGGCGTAGTGCTCACCTCCATAAGTATAAAATCCCCATGGGGGTCCTTTCTTTTGTGCCTTGTTGCTATTTCCCTCACCGTCTCTCTTGGATTTATTAAATCCCTTTCGATCCCCTTGATTATCTTGTCGGCCTCCTTTGAATCCTTTACTTTTTTTATTACTCGACCAATACTTGGCAAATGGGGTTTCGCTTGTTGATGTTAGCACAGGCGAAAATAGAATATGCACTACGGGTGACAAAATATTCTGTGGCGTTTAACCTCAATGGAACATGCTTTTTGATCGACGTAATATTTTGTACTAGGAATGTGTAAGGAGAATTCTTTGTCATTAGTGTATGAAAGGTATATTCTTGAAATTTGTTGGATGCTAACTTTGTTTGGTTGATGCTGATGGGCCTGTTGCGTCCTCTGAAAAGTTGCTACATGGTGGGCTTGGGTATGCACAATACCCTGCTTGCATAGACTTTGTATTACTAGCATAGGTAGGTAACTGCTAATATATATCTTTTGATTTAATTTAAAAAATATTTTTTAAATAAAATTTGCAAATTAAAAATTGAATAAAATAATTTTTTATCTACTATACCCAGTGTTGAAAAACTCGGCGAGTACTCGTGAGCCATAGTTGGATGCGATTCACTCGTGTAAAAACTTGGGAATGAGTTTTTAAAAAAATCACAGTGAGATAAACCCTAATAAATCGCAACAAATCCGTTTGAAAATTGCCGCTAAAATCAAAAAGAAAATTTAGGTTTCGAAAACCTAATTTTTAAACGTGATTTTGTGTTTCCAAGCCGCGACGGGAGGATACATTTTTGATGCGAAAGGGGCACGACGTCAGGCAAGAAACCCCAACTTGTATAGCTCGAAATCAAGGTTTAATGGATTTCTTGATACCAGTAACCAGACATCTAGCCTACAATTTGGCTTTGCTTTTTTAATATTTCAAATTTCCTTGATGCTTTGATCGATGTCCATACTAAAAGGAGATGGCTTTATTTTTAAAATAAAAATAAAAATAATTATATACTATTAAGTATAAACATTAGACTTAGATAATTATTAATTTATTTTTTAAGAATATATTTAAAATAAATATAATATGATTTAAATAGTATTCTATCAATATATGCTTATTCCAATATAATTTAAAAGAAAATTTAAAGACATTAGTTTGATATAAATGTGTGTTATTGAAAGAATATTTTAAGAAAATGTATTTTCAAATGTTCGATAAAGTTGCTGAGTTTTTCTCTATGTTTTTGCAAGTCCCAAGTTTTTAAATATTTTTTGGCTTGCCACGTCATTGGCGAGTCCGAGTTTTTCAACTATGACTATACCAATGATTGATGTTGACTTGTGCATTTATAATTGTATGACAAGGTAGGGGAATTTTTTTTGTTGATGGCCCTAGACAAAAGTGTCCAATCTTAACAAATTAATAGTCGATTTTTAGGCAATGGTAGGGTCAGATTTGACCCAAAATGTTTCAAATTTGCAACCACCTTTTGGATTTGGCAATCACATCCCAACTTCAAATCCTTGTAGATTTGGCCTTAGATGTCCGATTTGGATGAAACAAAAGGAAAAACTGACTTTCTTGGACACCTTAAGCTCAATGGTAATCTTAGATCTACACCATCAAGCTTTGATTTTGACCTGCAATACAAAACCACAAAGAGGAACCCCCTAGAATAGCATACTCAACTTTCTATCAATTTTTTTTTTTATTGTCTAGATCATCATTCAAGGCAAGAGAAGAGCATACTCAACTTTTTTAAGATCTATCAAGATATGTACGTAAGATCTCTCAAGAAGACTAACCAAAAGCACCCAACTTGCTTTGATACCATGTAAGTTTTGGCTATGGAGATAGCCACCCAAGTTCTAGAGGCCTAATGGAAAGCACAATGAAATAAGAGTAGTATGACAAGAATAAACTATGTTCCTATCAATGAATGCAAATATACTGAGAACAGATTTACAGCAAGATTACAAAGGGAACCCCTTGGATTAGAGGCCAATGTGAGACATAGGATATCATAAGATTATGCCAGATGTTTTAATTTTATGATATGACAGATAAGGTGATAAGTATCCCATGTGTACGTTAAGTAAAATAATGTTTGAAGAGGACCTAATAGTGAAACTAGTTAGGTAATACCCCTATTTTCACCAACAGCCTTGAAGAAACTCACAGTAGAATAATATGAGGCAAAAGCCTAAAAGCAATTGATGTCCCATTGGTGATTTGTGTTTTAACTATAAGAAACAATCAAGTATGGCAGTGAATATGTGGATTTGGAGGTAAACGAGATAGAATTGGAAGTAGACTCCAAATGGGATCCAAATTGTGCATGGTATCACCATTGCGATTTTCAAAAATGTCCATGAGTGAACATTTCCACTTACCTGGAGTGTTTGATGTAGGAGCATTTGGGGCTAATGCGATCCTGCACACTCAAAAATATTACTTCTTTCAATTTTGGTTTTCTTTGTTTTCCTCTTGGTTGTGTTGGCAGGTTTTCTTCCTTTGTTTCTGGTCTGATCTCTTTCTATTGTACGCAGTAGGGTTTCATGAATCAATGTTGGAGTCTTTATGTTGGTCATGCATTCTTATATGGCCTTGGGTGGCTATCTTAGTAGTCACCTAGTGCCAAAATTATCTATTTCTTGATAGGAGGCTTCTAAAAATAACTTTGGACTGTTGGGGGTTACTATGGCTGTGGGTACTTGTTGTGACGTTTTCACACATCGCCCCATTGCAAATGGGGACCCATGTTTTTTGCTTTTTAGGGTTTGTTTTCTAGGTCTTTTAGGGTTTGTCAGTTGTCTTTTGCATTTTTTGAGTGCTGTCGGGGAGATCAATAGGATAGCAGGTCCTGCTGGAGTGAAGTCCTGATCCTGAAAATTTGGCTAAGTCTGGAAGTCCTAATCCTGAAATTTGGCTAAGTCTGGAATGTCCTGATCCTGAAATTTGACTAAGTCTGGAAACTGAAAAACCTCAAAAAACTAGATTTTGCAATATAACTCCTGGAGGTCTGAAACCACTCTCAAACATCCTGAAAGTATATATGGAATATAACTTAAAGTATAACTTATACTTAAATGTTATATTCCATAAAAATCATCCTGATAGAGAGTTCGAAAAGTCAATTTTCGCTCCTGTCCTTCACTGAGGATCCAGAGCGAATTTCGCTCCTGTCCCTCTCCAAGGGACCAAGGCGAAGCGCTCCTGTCCCTCACCAAGGGTCCAGGGCGAAAAGGCTTATTTGAGTCATTCCTGACCTTGTTTGGTCAAATTGGAACATCAAAGGCATGGTGAAGGACGAAATGAGCATGATAGAGCATCCAGACTTGACAATGAAATGATGAAGTTTTTGCCTAGAAGGTCAAATTCGCTCCTGTCCCTCACTGAAGGACCAAAGCGCTTTTCTTTATATGCACAATTTTTAGACCTTTTTTGGACATTAACTTTTATTCATAGCATGAAGTAAGGTGAAATCTTCCCTAGCAAAGGAATTTTGAGATGAAAAGTGAAGCATTTTGGCCTAGAAGACAAAATTCGCTCCTCTCCCTCACTGAAGGACCGGAGCTTGAATTTCAAATTTGCACTGTTCTTGCAGGATCAAGACAATTTTATGATTGGAAGAGATCAAGGAGGGCATGTTTTGTCCATTGAATATAATTTGAGTGGTCCACAAGCAAGGAAATATACCAAGATGACAAAAGGCGCTCTTGTCCCTTGCTGAAGGTCCAAAGCGATTTTCTAAAAAGTGCAAATTTCTTGCAAAGGCAAGGCAAGTTGCGTGATTGAAATGAATGAAAGAGGGCAAGATTCATCCATTGAAGATAGTTTGGAAGGCTAGCAAAGGACAGATAAGCTTGGATTTGTAAAATCGCTCCTGTCCCTCACCAAGGGACCAGGGCGAAAAACACATTCTCTAGCTTCCCCCTCCAAATTTGGACGAATCGAGGCCAAGGCACGAGATTGCAATGATATTTAAAGTGTTTCAAGGAGGAATGAAGTTGCAAAGACCATAAAATTCAACGAAAATTGGCTAGAGCGCTTCTGTCCCTCTCCCAGGGACCAGAGCGAGGTTATTGGCATCCACCATTTTTCACCATGCCTGGGCACCAATATCCTCCAAACCACGTCAGATGTCAAGTTCGCTAAAACTTCGAAATATTTTGGGAATTTTTTTTATTAAATTGGCATTTCATAAGGGTGCGTTGGTATTTAATAATTAATTTAAGCCTTGGAAAATCGATTTTTATTATCATTGAGGCATTCGAAATTAATTATTATTAAATTAAAAAAAATTAAAAGAAGAGCGCTTGAGATATCATTTTCATTATTTAATTAAGTCGGCCTTCTTTTATTAATTTTTGTTTATTTTGGCCTATTTTCACCAAGTCGGCCTATGGGAAAATGAAGTGGTGAGCGCCTATATAATTGGGGTGTGTTGAGCGATTTTATCAATCATTCATTTATTGTGTCAAGTGCGATTTGGAGAAGCAAAGAAGAAGTGCGAAAGCTGGCCTATTTGGAGCGAATTTTCCTCAAGTGTTGAAGACTAAAGGTGGTGGAGTTGATGCTTGTGAAGACTAAAGGGGGCGCATTTTGCTAAAGGGAGTCTTGATCTACATTTTGCCTAGCGAATTCTCCTATTTTTGCATCATTTTTTAGAATTAATTCCCAAGTGAAGGTATGGCGTAATCACCTTGGCACCATTTTTGAAGATTTAAATTTTGCTTTGAAAATCCTAAATTAGGAAATGATAACTCAAGATTTATCATGAAGTTTCCTAAATTAGAATCTTGAATCTTCCTTTTAAAGTTTAATTTTTAGATTTCAAGATATATTACTAATTTTGAAATGTTGTGTAGGTATCAAGATGGCGACTCCAAAACCCGAAGGATCTACAAGTCGGCAGGTTCTCATCAAGGACGATCAAGCAAGGACAAGGGCGACCTCCTCCAGCCTAGCATCGACAAGGACGGCCTTCTTTGGACTAACGTCATCAAGGGCGACTCCTCCAATCCAGTATTCCAAGGCGAGGTACATCAATTAATTAAAGCTAGCTTCTCAACAACATCAAGTTGAATATCTACCAAGTTACAAGTGTTGGACGAGGTGGCATCCTAGTCATCGCTCATCCAGTCAGTGTGGTCCACCTCAGCATTTCCAGATTCAATGTACCTAACTCATGGAAGGTGGCACAAACTCCGATGTACCTACCCCAGCTATCCATTGGTGGAATTTTCTAGAGAGGACATGTGTCCAAGCAATACAATTTTATCATGGTCAAGCATTAAATGTTATGTAATGGTTGTAACAAACCCTAATTAGGGTTTTCATTGTTGAATCTTGGCCATTGATCTCGAATTGATCTAAGCCATCGAATTGTATTGAGGGCACTATATAAGCCCTGGCATTTCATTTGTAAAGGCAGTTAGATAAGAGTTAGAATATAGTTGGAAGCAGTTAATAGAAGATAGATAGAGAGTAGTTAGAAGGTGATTAGCTAGTTGATAGAATAGCAATTAGAGTAGAGTAGAGAGAGAAGGCAAAGATTGTTGCCAAGATGTTGTTGTAAAAGACTTGTGACTTCATTGAAGCAATGGTGAAATTTATGGGTCGATTCGACAATTTGCATGGTCTCTATACTTCTCATATTTGATTTCGTGTTATTAGATGAGTGGAAGAAATGTGCTTGATTGATGGTGGAATTCGTATATCCATACTACTAGCAGTTTGTTGATTGCAGACTTGCCTTGTGTAGTCAACTGGAATCGTTCAGCTTAAGCCTAACTTCAATCATCGCTTCTTCATTGATATGCATCAAACCTGATGGTGTCTATGTCTGCAGTGATGATTTGAACATCATAAAGCTTTCCTTCGAAGATCGCACTAACCTTGTGGAGATGGTCCTGGGATGTCAAAACAAGACTTAGTTAGAGTTCTATCAAAGATCATTCATTGCTCTTACATTCTTAGTGTTAGGATTAGATCCTTTCCTCGCCCTCATCTTTTTTCCTTTTTTTCAAATCAAAGCTAGTAAGAGCCTGTGTTCCAGCAATATTCAAAGCAGATCAGACGTTCAATCATCAAATGTAAGCCCCCTTGTGATTCCAGCAAATCACATCATACCACAGAGAGCTTATCCACACATAGAGATCCTACAACGAAGAACCTTGGAGTCATCCTGATTGATCCTTTTTCGCGATATCTTCAGCAATCAGAGGCTTTACTCAAGAGAGGATAAGGTACCTTTAGGTATTTTATTCTGTGTTTGATTGTGTACAAAATACACGTCAACAGTACTCTAGTGATGTCATTGTAGCATCTGTTACTTTCATATTTAATATTTGCTACTTTGGATAGCTAGCGGCAGTCATTTCTTCCACATGCTAGGGGACTAGGAATCTTGGATTGTTACAACTATGTTCAGCACTTCAGCTAGGATACAGCTATCATAATCTTATTAAGGTCGCTGAAAGGGGCAGTTCTATTATTTAATGATTTCCATATTTTGGGATGATGTCACTCTTTTGGCATCACGGACAGTTAACACTACATTGGGTTGTGTCCATTTATTATTGGACAAAGATAATCTGAGGGCAGATTTAGAAAACAGAAACTAAGAAAAACTGCTACCTCAGTTGGGTGATCGCAAAAGATTTTGAAGAAAATTGGGGTATAGGAATGAGGCAGATCCTTGATCTTGGAATGACTTCCAACTCAATGTTCATGCTTGTAGTTGAGAGGTTTTGTTGTGTAATTGTTGCCAGGCTATACACATGTGAGTTGATGTGTTGCTAAGGTTCCATTTAAATGATGAAAATTTTGAATGTGTAACTTTTAATAATAAGGAAAATTATTTGTTGTGTTCATTTTGATAGCTAACTGCTGTTGCAATTTTCTGATGATGTATTAGCTTCTGAAATAGCTGCCCTTAATTTAAAAACTGATTTTTGTTTGCATCACATGTGCAATGTAGAATCCCTAGTGATTTTCACCCCAAAATTTTCATTCTTTCCCTTTGGGAATTTGGTCAAATTGTTTTCATGAAGGTGTGACTGATAAGTTGTAATGATTTGCTTACTTTCAGATTTGCAAAGTTTGTAATGCTTTCAAGTTTCAACAAACTCAAAAATATATAAACAATGCAAACTTGACACGAAAATACCACTTAATGGTCTTTTACCAAGACAAATAATTTGTTGCATAACAGAAATTTAAGTATTTCTGACCTTACAAATACTGTGAGCAATCTTCAACAAATTGCTGAAAAGAACTGAAAATACGCTTCAGAAATTACAGAGTTGCAGAAATAAATCTCTGGGTATAAATATTGGCCAAGCAGCCACTGTGTTGGTGCAATTCTGAGTTTAACGTCCCACAGAGACACTCAGCCAAGATACTTATGAGCAGCAAAAGTACATAGTAAGTGTCACATGAAAAGAGTCAAATGGCTGTAGATGAATAGCACTCCGTCTCTAGTGCCTGCCTATGCATGAAATATATGCTTCTCTGTAATCACTGTGCAAGCGCCTAGCACTGCATATAACACAAACCTTCATTAACCATTCAAATGGGTTCTCACTCCTATAAATAAAGTAGTCAATCTCCACACTATGGTAAGGAAGCAGCAGCAAATGAAACAATCCTTATCGCCTACTTTTCCATGCCACCATAAACCCTCCTATCATTCAACCTTCACGAAAACAGTACGGCATTGAAGATATATTACTCAACAATCAATATCAGTAATAAACTATCACGGTGTCCAGCTTCAGTCCAAAACCCTGCTTGTGGCTTCCACAATAAACAACTCAAAAATTTGCCTTTGCAAAGTAATTGACAAATTTTGTAAACTTCTAATTATTAAACCCACGTGAGTAACCTTAATGATTTCTCCTGCAATAACTCCTTTCCACACAGCTTGTAACTTTGAATGAGCCACATTGCATTAACTAGGGAGGTATTTTTCACCACTGAGATTAATCTTCTCTATTTTTATCCTCAAAAAGACTGAGATGAACCAAGTTTGATCCCATAGAATCACAAGGGTCTCACCAGAGAGGAAAACAAATAACCTACATAATACAAATGAGCTCCCCAAACCTCCTTATATACTTTTCCTACCAAAATTTTTTAGAAGACTTTTTTATTAAAATCACTTTTTACTAAAAAACTCTTTTTTGCTCCATAAGACCCTGTTATTAAATTAATAATTTTTCATACACGGTTTTTGTTTTATGCATCCACGATTTAAAACTTTTCAACCCCTTTTCAACAAGCTAAAACATTAAGGTGCTTTTTAAATTAGTTTGATTAAATTAAGCATCCTTAGTTAAATAATTAAATTATAGCCAATAATACACCCGAGTTGTGGAAAATGTTGAAAAGCATATAAACAATAATATTTCCACTCTATGTCTTTTCATCCAACTACAAATCTTTCACACTAACATGTCCTAGTTTGGAAATAGTATTCTATGGCTAGAAATCTTGGTGAATTGAATCTGATCATGGCTATTCACCTTAATGGAAGCCCTGGCTGAAAATCCCTATTTTCCCTTTGGTGTGATATCTAAAAATGGTGTCTATCTTGTACATCAAACCCTAGGTTGAAATACAGGACCACTCGGGGGTGTGTGCTTTTGTGAATGATGTTATATTGCTTACACAAACCGTAGTATTAAACTCAGACTCACCTGATGCTGGTGTGTAGCTTCAGTGAAAGATGGCGCTTCTGCTCAAAACCAAGGTGCTTGAAACCCTAACTTGCTCTGTTTTGTTTCAGATGCATTCCTTATAAATGGTTGAGTATTTACAAAATATTTTATGCCATAGGAACTTTATTGGATATGATGAATGCTCTATGCCCTTGAATCTTTAGAAAACCTCTTCTTCTTTGAAATTGAAAGCAATGAAATGATTGAATGAGGAACACAAAGACTTAAAAACTTATTCATTGTAGTTAAGAATCCTGTGATTGAGTGGTAGATTCTTGAGTTATTTTAAATTTTTGGAGTTTTTATTTTTGGCTGTGCAAGTATGGATTCAAGGCCTATTTGTCACCTTTTCATTAATTTTAAAGTTCATCACCCAAATGCTAAATTGCATGCATGTGCTTGTGACATGGTCACCAATTTTAACGTGTTTACTTTTTTGGCTTTCTCAACCTTAGCTGTCTTTGAAGCGTGCAATTGTGCAATTCACACTTCTCTGCACCATTTGTTACCCTGCCTTATCTAAAAAATTTCTTGTGTCAGTGAGGGATTGCATGTGGTGTACTTAGGTCAATGTAGGGCATGAATCGTACACATGAATACACATAAGGCATGAAACATATAACTGAAATACACGCAAGGGATGAATCATACACATGAATACATGTAAGGCATGAAACATATAACTAAATACACACAAGGCATGAATCATACACATCAATACATGTAAGGCATGAAACATATAACTGAAGACATGCAAGGCATGGATCATACTAATAACTTATTTAAGGCATGAAGTATACATGTTAGATATGTAAGGCATGAAGCAATATACATAAATACACGTTAGACATGTAAGGCATGAAGCAATACATAAAGGCACAAGCATACATGAGAAATGTTCTCATGGAGTAAACATGCTGAAGTCCATCAGTTGTGAAGCAAACACAAGGCATACATGTGAAGAGCATGCATATAAAATACACATGATGTAAGCATGCTTATATTAGACACGTAGTTATAGGCACATATATATAGAAATGTAATGTTGGCCTATTCAATTTTATTTTTGATCTACTTAAGAAGAGGGCTGAATAGTTAACCGTAATTAGACATAGGTTTGTCCCGCAGGCTGGCATGATTACCGCTTTGATACCATTTGTAATGTCTCCTTTTGCATATGCCCTAGTTTTTGCCCTAAAATAACAATCCCAAATAAAGCAAGGAATGAAATAGAGATATCATTTACCAACTAGATCCTGATTGAGACCCCTCAATCATGTTAGATATAAAATCTATCTGTCCTACTAGGGTTAGGAACATTGTCGTAATCATCATTGTAAATCACATAATTATGCATGTGGGATTCAATGACACTTCCACTACAACCTATCCTCATTATGGAGCCCCTTGGAACATCATATAAGGCGCCTTGAGCTTATTCTTTTCCAACAAGCCCAAGAGCATGGAATGACACCCACCATTCAACCTCCTAGCCCCACTCGGGGTTGCTCTACTTGAATGGAACCTTGTGCTACTTGCACCCCTTATAGGTATTCTATTCCACCTTCCATAATGAGATGGTTGGTCGAATGAAGTGTTAAGGAGTCATATATATATATAAATCTTTCTGCTTTAATTGTTGTTTGTATATTACTGATCTGATTTTCTTTTTTTTCCTTATTCGATTCAGTTGCTTGTTTGCAGATTAAATACTTATTTCTGTTCTGTTCTTCAATGCCCATATGTTGGTGTTGGAAATAAGCCACACCCGGACCGACGATGGACTGGTCCAAGAGGGGCCAGTAGCTCAGTGGTAGAGCACTCCAGCAGCGTATGGAAGGTCCTAGGTTCGAGTCCTAGCTGGTCCATGTCTCAACATGGTATCAGAGCCAGGTCCAGGCTAGGAGCCCCAAGCACACGAGAGGTGTGGCTTAAGGGGGTGTGTTTGTGTTGGAAATAAGCCACACCCGGACCGACGATGGACTGGTCCAAGAGGGGCCAGTAGCTCAGTGGTAGAGCACTCCAGCAGCGTATGGAAGGTCCTAGGTTCAAGTCCTAGCTGGTCCATGTCTCAACACCATATACTATCATTGTGTAGTAATCTAATTGTTGCTTTATTTACATCGTTGTCTCCTATTTAGGTAATCACTGCTTTTAATTATATTATTGTGGCTGCTCATTGCCCACTGCTTTTAAGATTTTATCTCTGTTTATATCTGCTGTATCTCCTTTATTCCCTTTGCAAATAGTTTAGAAATATGAATATGTATGTTATGTCTTACTGCTGTATATACTCAGATATATCTGTGTTAGAACTCTTCATTTTATTCCATTTGATCCTTGTCCCTTTATACCACTTCAAATGATGCAATTCCTCTAAGGAGGGACGACTTATCCCAAGAGATGTGACTTTTGGAAGTGGTTGGCCTCTTCACGCAATAAACTTATTTTATTTGACTTTTAATTTAACTCCCCCAAGAGGCAGCTGTATCAAAGGATGCGACTCCTTAACGAGGCACTTATTTAAAGTGAATCAGCCCTATTAAGGGAGGTGATGCTTCTTACAAGGGATGGACCCTAAACAATAATTTAGCAGGTCGGCCATCGTGTAGATAATTATTTCCTTTTGGCCTAGTCAGCTTCTTGTTAATAATTATTATTATTATATTTCTGACTACTAGTCAATCTTCCATTCAACCATTTGCTACCACCCAGGTTTAGGTGCTATTTAAGGCTGCAATTTGTATTTGTGAGGTAATGTTCTTAACAGGGGCATGACAATTATTGCAGTTTGATACTTCTAACACTATACTAGTATGATTGCTAGGTTGTATTTCATGGGTTTCAAAAGAGCTATTTGTTAGAAAACAACAGAAAAGAGTGGGAGTTAACTTATTTGTTAGGATTTTACTTTTGCAGTCCTTAAATTGAAAATTTTGTTTTGTATAATTATTTGACTCTTTGTATCATTTAGGGAACTGAGGCAGAAATTACTCACAAGCTTCCTCCATCAGCAGTAAGATCAATCATTGATTCATAATTTGGTTCACAAAGGGGTTTCTCCTTTGAAGTCTTCTTAACATTCCATTGAGCTTGTGCCAGGATCTTAGTTGCCTAATTGACTACTATATTGTAGTGAATCCATTTAGAGTCTTGGGATAGAATATTGAATTGATATATTGTCAGAGGAAGGCAAAATTCAACCCGACACTTCTAGTTGTGGATCTCTTACACGAGTGGTGCTAAAGAAAGAGCATGCAAGTCATGGTTTTCTCTATGTTATTGGGCTGCTAACAAAATTATTGTGAATAATTGTTATCCACTTGCTGAAATGACAAAATTCTAATTGAGCTTCAGGGAGCTTACTACTTCGCTAAGCTCTAAATGACTTTTGGATATCACCAAGTGTGCTTTAGAGGTTCTCATGTATGAAAAACAACTTTCTAGACAATGGTAAGGCTTTGTTGGTCATGCTTTTTAGCCTCACCAATACACTTGCAACTCAAATAAAAATTAGAAACTTTCTCCATGAATATTCAGGACTGAAGCTGATTTAGAAACATGAATTGGAAGGATATTTGCGTGTTTCTAATTGTGAAAATCAACTCTAATACAAATAAGACATTTCTCCTTTCATTATTACACAACAAAAGTTCGAACTTTCTGAGCAAGTTAAGAGCAAATTTCAGAGTTATCTTGCAGGCTGAAGGAGGTTCAAAGGAGGTTCAAAGAAGATTTTCACAGGTTGAACGTATTTTTGGAGGTTTTGAAGGCATTAATCATCATTTCCAGCTTTGCTGCTCATAAACGCCGACAGATTTTTGGAGTATAACCAGCTAATAGGAGGCAGATCATTCGAATTTGCTGATTTTTTCTAAAGCTCTTTCTGTCTTCTTGTCTTTTTCTTCTCTCCCCATTGAAGGTGAAGTTGGTTAAATGTAGATTTATTACATTTTCTGAGTTTTCCAAGTTCGTTGGAGGTGATTTTTGTGGATTTATCCAAATTTTCAGTAAGAAAGATCATGTTGGACTGAATGGGATAAGGGTTTTCAATATTACAAGACCTGGTTTTTGGATTGAAATCTTAAAAGTGTGGAGTTTTACATGTGAAAGTGTCAAGAATAGAGTGAAAAACCAACCACTTAGTCATCAAGATCCTAAATTTCTGGTTTCTAACTTAAGCTTCATCTTTATTCACAGATTTCAAGAGCGATGAAGTTCCAAGTAGACAAGGATGCTCCTCCTGAACCAAGAATGAACTCAAAATGGAAGAGTATCAGTGATACCAACCTCGGGCATATCAATCTGAGGGAGTTTAAGAAGCGGATGTTCGGCCTAGATAACCTTGTGCCTACCGTGACCGCACGAAAAAATGATGAAGAGTGGTATCGTGCATGTTGCCAGCTTTTTCCCTACCATGCAGTGCATGGAGTTGGTAGTTGAATGCGCTAGGCACTATAACCTTGTCAGTAGAGATATTGCGGCACCAGATGGAAGAGTGTTGGCCAATATCAGTGATGAGGCCATAAGGGAAGCTTTCAGAATTTTGGAATATCATAATGCTATATATGTGACCAAGGATGAGGCCGATCGAATGTATCAAGACCATATGGAGGAGTACGACGCCACCATCAATCATTCTTGGCTGGACAAAAGAAGAAAAGGTGCCTCTAAGCTGTCAAGGAAGAGCTTGGTAAGGGCGTATTTTAAAGAGGATATTGGAGATATGATTGTTCTGTTGAACAGAATAATGGGTAATCCCCAAGTCGCTCCATTTGAGCCTTGGATGTATTACTTCATAAACGAAATAACAAGTGGAGTCAAGATGATTGACTGGGCTCAGATGATAAACAATAACTTGGATAGCCACCTGAGAAATGTGGAGGCAGATAGGACCTTTTACATGAGCTCATACTTGTTCTATTCCCTTGCTAGAACCTATAGATATAGAGGCCTCACTTGTAGAGGGGAATTGGGAAATAAAGAAAATCAATTTCTTGTCTACGATTGTTACCCTCAGCTGCACATGGAAAAAAAGTTACATTTCGAGAGGGTAAATGATACATTTTTGATGCATATCATACAAACACTGCAAGGTGGATTACATCAGAGACTCTCAAGAGTCTATGGACTTCATAAGTAGATTCGGATATTGGTATATTCAATACCGGAAATTCACCTATATCAGAATTCAGGGATTTTTCGGATCTCCCTATAAGCTCCCAGTCTACCCTACCAACCAACTTGTGCTATTGGAAGTTGTGAGGCAACTAGAGGGCTATATGTGAGGCAACTAGAGGGCTATACGACAGTTTAGAGAGATAAGCAAAAGAAGGTAGGAACATCCTCTCTCACGATTGGAAATAGACTAGAGACATGCCCGTCATCACAAGCTGTTGCCACTGCAGAGAAAGAGCTGGCTTGGTACCCTTTCTACCAATACGAGGCAAGAGGGAACTTTGATCCATTCCATAAGATGAAAAAAGTAGGAATGGTATTCGAGCACAAAACTGATTTGGAAGATTATTGGGCTAATGCAGCTGATAGTTTCAAAATCAGAAGAAGATTTTGGTCAAGGATTCCCCTGAGTATGGTGAGAGCAATAGAAGTATTTAGAGTTGCTGATCAAATAGAAGACAGTCCTGAGCTTCAGCAGCCGGGCTTTGAGAAGATGAGAAATGAGCCATTGGCCTTGGTTGATTGGTCAGAAGGAAAAAAGTCAGATTTGGCAAACCTTATGAGATTATTGGTCGAATACTCCAAGTGGCGGGCATCTGAGAAGACAAAGCAACTGAAGTCCAAAGGTGTTGCCCTGACTTATGATTTGATGGGAATGGATGATTCTATGTCTTCCAACCCTTGTATTTCTACAGGCAATGCTCAAAATCCAGAAAGTTTTGGGTCCCAGAAAAGAAAGGAATTGGTTGGAAGCTCTGGAAAGGTCAAAGGAAAGAAAGTTGTTGGGGAGAGACGTGAATCCAACGAAGGTCATTCCATTTTGAGTGCCACATTTGCTGTGCCTAACCAGAATGCAGTTGAAGAACTGGAGATGGACGCAGATATGGGGAATAATGAAGTAAGAGTGCCTTCTCCTTCGATTGAAGAAATAATGAGAGAGGCTGTCCAAAACCCGAACAAGGAACAAGTTTTAAATAAAGCCATAGATGTTGAAGAGCCTGAGCCCCCAATAGTTTTCCTTGATAGTATATTCACTGGTCGAGGAGGGACAGATGGTGGATTTGATCAAAATACTGTGGAGCAATCAACCATTCCTAATTGGTTGAGAGAAAGGATAAGGGCTAAGGTTCCTAATGAAACCCATCCTGAGGAGAATACATCAACATTTTTGGCGAAGGTGAACGAACCAATCGTAATTAAACCACCTAAGCTAGCTAGAAAATTCTCTTTACTTCAGAGGGATAGTGCAGGGTTTAGAACTGTTCAGATAGCTGTGCCGAAAGAAGGTAAAACTTTGGACAATCTTGCCTCTGAAGATTATAAGACTACTACTGTAGAGTTGGGTAAGCCTACTCAGGACCAAGAAGTCCAATACTTTGACGACTCTTGCAATGCCCTCAAGGCAAAGCTAGCCAAGGAGAAGGAAAAAAGAAAGAAGGTTGAGGAAGAGAATCAGTAGTGGAGGAAATATGTTCTCCATCTAACCAAGCCACTTAACCATGAGATACTAGTCACCCCTCCGCAACCTCTTCAGCAAGTGTCGATGAAAGATTACGAGGACATGAAGGGCATGTTCACGCAAGCTAAGGAATGGATCTCAGATGTTTCTGCATGTGCTGACATACTTGTGGAAAATTTGGTATCAACACATTAGTCAACTTTTTCATTGGTTAGCAGAATTCAAGACTTAGCTGCAAACTGGGAAGATATTGAAGAAATCCAAGATGAAATACTTCCACAATTGAGGGTTATTCGAGGTCTGTCAAAGCAAAGCTTGGTAGATGCAGGTGTTATCCAAGCTGGGGATAGGTATGATTTTAATACTTGGTATTATGCTTTGGTCACTAGGATTGAAGTCTTGAAGAAATCTGAAACTAAGTGTTTTGAGATGGAGGAAAGTGTCAGAGAGATTTTAAGTAAGGTGTTTCGTGTGGCATCAAAAATTTGGCAAAAAGAGGGTATATGAGAAAAACACCTGCAGGTAGAGACCCTGAGAGCCAGAATTCAATCGAGCTTTTTCAAAGACTTGGGAATGATTTGATAAAGGCGATCTCTCAAGGATTGCAAGTTTACTCCTCATGGACAAGAAATTTCTTGTCCAGGTAGTTGAGTGGGAAGGCATCCTCGCCACGTGTACTGATGATGTGGACATCATCGATTTCCAGATTAGTAACCTGCCAAGTGTCACTAAGGAAGAGGTTCGGCTCATCGTGTCCAGATACATTGAATCTACAAAAAGAGAAACTGGACACTCACCTCAGTGACAATAGCAGCTATGCCACATGTCACTCTTTTGTCTGTTCTGACTGATAGAGTTTTGAGAAACCCTAATTAGGGTTTATACTTTCAATCTGGGCCCTTGATCACTGTTTGATCTCGACCGTTCATTATTTTCTGAAAACTATATAAGGCTACCTTCTCTCATTTGGAGAGTGTGTGAGGTTTTTGATATATTGTTGCGTGAAGGTCATTTTTTCAAATAATATATTGCATGTGCGCTTTCTCTTAAGGCTTTGTAATCTCTGTTGTTTGAGTGATTAGCATGGTTTCAATTTCCTCAACACATTAGTTAAAGTTAATTTAGATTTGCTTTCATGTTGCTAGAATTGAATGAAGGATTTGATAAGTATTAATTAACGGTGTATCTCTGCTCATACTTTTGGTGAATGGATGATTTCCATTTCACTGTGCAAAGTTAGTTTGAGCCTATCCCCTGTGTATGCCAACATTTCTATCATAAGCACAATCTGTTGAAGTTTGCACCCGCTTTGTGTAGTTGTCCTTAGTGTGGTGAAGCAAAGTGCGGTTTCCCGAGAACACCTAGTTAATACCGTCTCCAAAATTCGTAGGTTTAGATCAGCTTTCTTAACCCTCTCCTTTATCCCCCTTTTTTTGAAAGTCTAAAGCTCGGAAAATCCAAAAAAAGAGAGCCTAAAATTGATAAATCCATCTAAGTCCAGAAGCTTAAAAGACATTCATAAACATAAGTACCCCTTGAGATTTTCAGCATACAATACCCAAGTAGCTATCCCACTAAAGTCTCTTGTTCGCATATATAGACCTTGGAATCAGCAGCGATTTTTTAGGAGAGGATAGAATACCTTTGGGTATCTTATTCTAAATGTTTGATAGATGATAAAACGTACACCAACAGGTCCTATGTACAATGCTTTTACAAATGGAAGAAGGAATATAGAGGAAGAGATACATAGTACCCATAGGACTTATGTATAAAGCATGTAAAAATGCTCATAGGTCTTCGATATAAAGCATGTAAAATGCTTGTAGGTCTTACACAGTGCCGATAGGTCTTACATGTGCTCCTAGGTCTTATCCAATTCTTGTAGGTTTTACAAGTGTCTTTAAGTCTTACATGTAAATTTAGCCACCAAGAGTTGTCATTGTTATGAACATTCCCCCTCAATGGCACATTTCTGATGCTAAGCTTTATTTTTTTAGTGGTTGCTAGGATTCTTGCCCAATTCTCCTTGATCATAGTGTATCTACCACTTGATAGTTGGTCTAACAAATTGGAGAGTAATTTTATGATCGAAAACTTTCCCATGAATGAAATGCCCATGAACTTCAATATGCTTTTTTTGTGGATGTTTGAACATGACTCTTTGGCAAGAGTAAATAACTTTGGGTATTGTATAATAAAGTGGGACTTTTACTAGTATCTAGATGATACTCTTCCAATAATCTCCTAAGCCACATTGATTTCTTTGTAGCTACTTTTGTATTTAGCCTCAATAGATTAAAGAGCCATAGAAGTTTGCTATAGTTTTCTATTTAAGCATTACACCATCCATGTGATAATAGTGCACCTTTGTTTTGAGAATAGCTTGAGGTATATGCCCTATTAATAGGATCACCAACATAGTCAGTAACACAATAATCAATAAATTTAGTTTTTGGTGCTAGAATTAGAAAGATCATAATTTATTGTAATTTTATACTTTCAATGTTTGTTTTCAATGGTCCCTATAGGATCCTCCATAAATCTAGATGTAATACCTATTATATAGTTAATAACTATATCTTGTCTAGATATGGTAAGGTAGTTTAAAAAATTCTTAAAAGGTAGGATTGGTCTTTTCACTTCATGGTTTTATGGTTTAATTAAATACAAACTTTAATAGGTATAGCACTAGTTTTAAAATGTGTCATAAAAATTTCAGTAAATTATGTTCACATAAAAGTGTGATGATCTTGGTATATAGATATTCACCAAAAATGATGAAAGTGGCCATAGTTGACTTATTGAAAGAATTGAAGTTTGTTTTAATAGATATTGTTAAGTCATTGAAATTTGCATAAGTAGTTATAGATCTCCATGTTGCTTTAGGGAGTAGATAATCATCCTACCAAATATATAGTAATGGATGAGCTATTCTTTCCAAGTTCTCTCCCTGGATAGTTTCTTAAGGTGATAGCCACCCATTATAAGCATATGATTTAAATCCAAGAAATTTAGAGGATACATGAAGCTCATACTAATACTAAATGCATGCATATCAAATATTTGAAAAATAGAGCTCTTACAGCTATACAAATCCATTTAAGATCTTCACGTATCAAAGAGGCATTTAGACATGTTTCTAAAGCTCATGCTAATACTAAATGCATGTATATCAAATTTTAAAAAATAGAGCTTTTACAGCTATATGAATCCCTTTTAAGATCTCTATGTATCAAAGGCATGCAGACATATTTCTACACCTTTTGACTTTTCTTGGCCAGGCTTTAATTTTTAAACATTGTTTATTTTATTTCCATGTTGAATGTCTCTGTGTTTTCAATAGTGGAGTTTTTATCGATACTAATGCAATAGCAACTTTTCTACATGTAATTTAGAACATCAACATTGGCACCTTGAGGCCCTTCTTTCAGGTAGCAATCTCAAAATCACACGGTGAGACATGATATACTGATACATCTAGGAGCAAATATAGAAAGATGTGTAACTCAAGATATCTTAGAATAATTTTTTCCTGGCCATGTCATTTATTCGATCAAGATGTTAGAATTAAGATGTTAATTTTCAATCAAGCTTTGGAACCAGCTGCGTTCCTTCATTTTCATGTAGTTTTAGGAGAAAAAAACCTTGTTTTTCCCTTTTGTATTCATTTTAGATTAAAAAGACCTAAGCTAGGAAATAAATGTTGAGAAGGGAAAGTCACATTTAAACTAGGTTTGTAAGGAGGTATTGGATAAAAAATAGTAAAGGTTTTTGATAGTGTCTTGGCCAAACAAATTTTTCATCTGGATTTGGGATTGGCTTTAAGATTTTGAGGATAAAAAAAGGAATTCTATTAGTTAGATGAAGTCTGAAGATATATTATTTTCCTTATCTTAGATACGATGCAAATAATTTTCCTCCCATCCTTGATAATTTTTCTCATTCTTTTGGTGATTTAACTAATGAAGTTGTAAAACAAACAAACAAGTTCTCTATTATCTATCCTATGGGTCCCATCTCTTCCAAAGCTATGCTCCCCCAAGTTTTTGTGACAGGGATGGCAAGGGACAAGGGGGCACATTTTAGGATAGCTTTTTCCTCAAGGCCATTTTTAGGGGATGACGGGACAATTATTAAAAAATAGGAAATTTTTTGAAATATAAGGAAATTTTAAATATTCATATGATAACATTGATTAGGCACTCATCATAGACAGTATAGAACCTTTGTGAGCATGGGTAATTGAATAGGAATTATGATGCTCTTTATATATACAAATGAGTTGATAAAGACATGCTTGATTGGTGAATGGTGTGTGTATTTATAATTTAGGTGAGGGATTTATTATTGTATGTAATATACACCCTTTATTTTTTTGTTGAAAATTACATCAGTTGAAAGCAAGATGCAGTGCAATACTATTTCCGCTTGTTGATCACCCATATCTCGGAATGGGCAAGGTGAGAGCATATGCTGTTTAGGATTTTACAATTAATTTTGAATATAGTAACTGAAAGGGAAATGCACTAAGTGGCAAGCCAGTCACTACTACTTATTCACTGGAGTTCTTGGGCAATAATGAAAAAAAGCACACAACCACTTGTTCAATGGGCCATGATTAGAAACATTTACTTATTCAATGGACAAATAAAGGACACTTCCACTTATGCAGTGGAAAAGCAAGAGGGCACTTCCTCTTATTCAGTGGGAAAGCTTAGTACAAAGTAATCTCTTGTTTATGGTGTAAGTATCAATCGAATCATCCACTTATTCAGTGGTAAAGCTTAGTACAAAGTAATCACTTGTTTAGTGGGGTAAGCATCAATCAAATCATCCACTTATTCAGTGGGCTGAATACAATAATTAAAATTCTTCTGCCAAACACACTGGCAGTACTACCATCCAGTGTTTACAATGTTAGTTAACTTAGTTCATATACAACAATACCAAGATTGAAGTGTATCTGCTGGTACAAAATTCTGATGAAGGAAAGTATTGCTGATATAAAGTGCTGATAACAAACAATTACTGTAACACCCCAAAATAATGTCAAATTTCATGAACCCATTAACCCAACTATGAAATGTCGATGAGATACCTTGAATGGATGAGTTAGAAAGTTAGTACAGGTCTGATAACACCTTGTTGCTGTTGTCTAATTGTCATAACAAAATTGAACACAGATTGAGAGCACATTGAAAACTACTGATCACTGAAATTTGAGTAAGCCTGAAAACTTATAAGATCCTTCAAAACTATAATTTGCATTGTAACTCCTAAAGATCTGAAACGCATCTCAAACATCCTGTAATGTCCCCTATTAGGACTTAACTTAGTTTGCCCTAGAATTCCCAATTGAAGACTGGATAATGGCTTGATTTAGATCCCGCAACCAGGTTAGTCATCAATAGAAACGAAGCACCTGGGAGATCACACAAGGTGCATTGAGCCTATCCATCAAGCCCAGGAGCTTGTTAATGGTACCTGCCATTTGGCCTCCTAGCCCCAATCAGGGTTACCACTAATTGAATGGACCTTTTTGCTACTTGCTCTCCTCATATGTCCTACCTCCGCTCCATAATGGGATGGTGGATTGGCTATAAGCTTAAAGGAATCTTATCCACATTAATCATACATTCCTATTATTTATCATAGTTTAGAAGCAATAGAATCTCTGCAAACATTAACACTTCTTATCAAATGAAGACATATAATGAGTTATATAAATCATATGGTAATGCACACACACACACACACACACACACACACACACATATATAGTTTGTAACTTGTATTGGCTTTAGTGCCGGTTGATCTTTTTCGATTTATCTTTCCCGAATGCCCATTTCAAATGGATTCTTCACCCTTTTATATCTTCCAATATGAGGGAGAAGTCATGCCTCTTCATTATCTCTGCCCTTTTGAAAGAGTCACAACTCTTGACCCTTAATTATAATTTAATTTTTTTTATTCTAGGAATTTGTTGTCTTGAAGTATTTTCTTTATTTATTTTAATGATCATTATTTCCCTTAAATTAAGATCAAATGCCTCTTAATTAAACCACTGTTATCTTTAAGCCAGCCATCTGGAATATAGTTTAAAGGCTGCAATTTTCTTTGATCAGTAAGGCTGTGATCATGGTTTTATAAATGCTGTTATCTAGTACATTCTTTGACTGGGGCATGACACATCCTGACAACTAATTGTTTATTTCATGTATGGCCTCCTGTAACCATGCAAACATCAAAATTCAAACCCGAAACATGTGCAACTATCCTCCATTGGTGTAGGCCCCACCAACCAGCATGAAAAACTCCCAAAAGAATGCAGATATACACTTAGAGATGCTCATGCCCCAGCCAACAGTCACTCATCAGCCTATGGTATGGCCCAGTAATGAAAGGAATCAGATCCCAACAGCAATAATCTCTTGCAAGAAGTGTACGACTTGCATAGAAACAACCTCCACACTTGCCAAATTGATATCACATGAAGATATTGGGATTTCCAAGCATTGATAAGTGGTATGACCTGCAACAGCTGAATGGTACAGCTGGCCAATAGAACTTCCAAATCCCCCTTTAAAACACAACAAAATCTCCAGCAAAACGCTTCACAACAGCAACAAACTATTAGAGTTTCAAAACACATCATAAATCTCCTCAATTGCAACAGACTGGAAAGCTCTTCTCTGCAACACAGTGGTGATCTCTGTATGAAACCAATCTAACAAGCTAGGGGGTTTTCATCCCAAAAACCAGCAATTTTTGAAAAATAAATTGAATGAATGATTCAATAATCGGATAATGTATTCAACAATATACAAGCGTATATATAGAGATTACAAGACGATGTTCTAAATTAAGAACAAGTTGTTTAAAGTGAACTACTAAAAAGCTAAACGCTAAATAAAGCTTAAAAGTTAATTAACTAAAAAGAAAAAGCTAAATGCTAAATAAAGCTTAAAAGCTAATTAACTAAAAAGCTAAATGACCATTAAACAAGGAACTAAATATAGGTGACTAGAATATAATTAAATATTCTAATACCCTCCCTTAATGGTCATTCTATCTACTAACTACCCTACAAAAGACACTCTGTTGTAGTGGAGACCCTCCCTGGATTTGAAAAGTGTTAATGACCAAGAATACCAAAATCCATCCAACTTGACGTTGGGTAACCAAACTGAAACCTGAAACCATGATTTTGAGGAAAATCGACAAACCCTTTTGCAGAAAAGTACCAACTCCAAAACTAACTGCAAGATACCACAGTTGCAGATGTTCGCCTTGGTAGGTGCGACCCAAACTAACTGCAACAAAGCACGATTTTGAGGAAAAAAACCCTGAAATAGGAATTCTCGAAAAGAGAATTTACGATTTTGAGGAGAAAATCGAAAAACGAAGAAATCTGAGGTTACAAATCATCGTTTTTGTGGAAAAAAACGGTAAAACCTAGATAATTAGAATCTTACGCGAATATTGTGGATTATAGATGAGATAATTTTTAAGGGAAAATTATAAACCCTACGAATAATTTTTGAGGAAAAAATCGTGAAAACCCTCCCATGATTTTTTGTGGAAAAAATCAGAAAATTGACCAGACAATTTTTCAGGAAAAAATCGTGAAAACCCTGGGACCTATAAGACGAGGTTTGGCCTAAATCAATCTGCTCAAGGCAACAATATTCAAATATCGTGAACATGCACTGTTTCCAAGTGTTGTGGTAGCTGTTGAACTTCTGACTATGTTCCAACATGATGTTGGTCAAAGATGCCATCACGAAAATGGAGGTTGAACGAGGTCAACCTAGTGAAAGCATGAGACAAAAGAATCTGATTCAAAAATCAGAATAGAAGCAGCTGCACAAAAAATCTGAAACCCTGGAGGAGAATTCTGGCACGAATTCTAAGGTGCAAATTTCGAGGTTTGGAAAAAATCCCAAATTTTTTTAATTTCTGCAAACTTAAAATAGCATAAATGGTGCCCAAAAAAAATAGCAAAAATCCCAACGTCCACAAAAATAGCAGAAATTGTGAACTGTTTTTAAATTCCAAGGCAAATTTGTTGGCACAAAATTTGAGGTGCGGAAAATGAGGCACCCAAAAAAATCTGAGACCAACCCAGAAAAGCTCTCGAAAAACCCACCAAGAATCTGAAATCAGAATGTAGATCCGACGGCTCACAAATCGAGGCACAAAAAACGATGCACCTCAAAAAATCTGACGACGACCCCAATTGAGGTCTCAAAAAACCCACCAAGAATCTGCAACCAAAATAAAATTTCGACTTGAACAGAAGGGTCAAAACCCTAATCGAAAATTGTAGAAACCTTAGGAAAAATTTCAACCTCTAAAAAAAAAACTGCCCAGGAAGAGAAAAAAATCTGTTTTTTAAAAAAAAACTTCAATAAAAACTTCAAAAAATTTTAATAACAAAAATTTTCGAAATTTTTAATTTCCATGCTCTGATACCATGAAAAATAAATTGAATGAATGATTCAATAATAGGATAATGTATTCAACAATATACAAGCGTATATATAGAGATTACAAGACAATGTTCTAAATTAAGAACAAGTCGATTAAAGTGAATTACTAAAAAGCTAAATGCTAAATAAAGCTTAAAAGCTAATCAACTAAAAAGCTAAATGACCATTAAACAAGGAACTAAATATAGGTGACTAGAATATAGCTAAATATTCTAATAATTTTGAGAGGGTTTTCGTCCTCAAGAAATTATGTAAGAACTTAGGTTCTCCCCAATAGCAAAGCAAATATCATTTCCAAGTCTAAACTCTCAAATAAGCCCTCGGGAAATAATTTATTTTTAAAATATAATTTCTTTTTTCCTCACAAAAACTTTTAGGAGAATGAATATTATTTTTTGTTTGCAAAGTCCCCAAGCGTAGGCATCCAACTTAAAACACATCTTAATGCCTTTTTAATGAGCTATTACACTAAGTTGTCCCTTTATTATTTTTCAATATTAAATAACTTAAGCAATTAATTAATTAATTAATAACTCAATATTAACCCAAGTTCTAGAAAGCATTGAAATGATACAAAAATTAAATTCTAATCATATTGACATGAAGACTTAAGACCAAAGAAGCATTAATCTTTTTGGGAAAAAATTGGCAAACCAAAAGTATAAGATTTTTTGAAAAAATTAGATTTATAAAAAAAAGTGAAAAAATGTAGAAAAATAGTCAATTTTTTTTTAAATTTTTTTTAAAAAAAATGAGCATTTGCATAGCACAAAGATATTGAGAGCAAATAAAATAGAGAATTCAACCCATGAATTGTAGAAAATAATTTTTTGTTGTTTATATTCATATCGCTAAGCATAAAATACGGATAAGCATAATCATTAAGCATTTTTCACCCCAAGACTTGCAAATAAAAGGTAACATTTATCAATCTCTAGGATTTTAACCTTTGAGACATATATTATAAAATAATTTTTTAGGAATCCTAAATTAATCATCCATTTGTGGCCATAGTTGTTTTTTGCATAGGAGTGCTTGGTGAATGTTGGGTAGAACGCTACTATAGGCAATGGGCACACTGCCAACAATTTCCCGAACAACATTACACATTGCTATTAAATAAATGCGTTTGCCCTAAATTTCATCCCAAGCAAATTGCAAGCGAGCTTTTACCTGCAGCGCATGAAATGTGAAATAATTCATTTTAAGAACAAGGGTTTCGTCTATTTATCACAAATAAAAAAAAATGCATTCAAAGATCAGTCAATTTGGTAGCGTAGGATTTTTTTCCCTATTTTGCGGGGTTTTCTAGTGTTTCCACTTCTCATTTTTCACGATTTGTGCAATTATTATGCAATTTGAACATCATTTTTTTATGGTTTATCACATCGGTTCGGGAAAAATCATTGACCGATAGACAACTAAATGATTTTTTGACCCAATTCAAGGAAAAAAACTGGGACAATGGGCGGTTCACAATTAGTTGCGATTGATTGCAGATTTTTATTCCTTTGCTTGAGACAATTATTAGTCAATTGGGTGACTTACTAAAAATAGCCTGCTCCTCCAAGAAGTTTGGAGAGCTCCCAAAGGTTCGGAAACTGATTTTGAAAGCATCACTAGGCTCACCAAGGCCAACTAAGCTCACTACCAACAACTCTGCAAGATTGAATTTGTGCTCTCCATGAACTTTTGATATCCCCCTTTTCACTAATTAACCTCTAAAAGGACTTGGAAAGTAGGCTAATTGTTCACAAATCACTTTTGCTAAAAATGGAGACATTGCATTGAAGTTTTCTTGAAGTCTTCTAGACTGTATGTTTTGTTGTCAAACATATTAACAAAGAGGGGTGAAGCCCTCGCCACCAAGCCTAAATGAAGACCTTCAAAATGACATAGATCTTCAGGGTGCACACCATTTCCATAATCTTTTTGAAATCTTAGATGGGCATGTCATAAGCCAAACACGAATTGAAAGGTTGTAAATTATATTGAAAAAAGTAACTTAAGTGTGCCTAGGTACATACTAGTGGCAGGACCCAACCACCCGGAAGGACCCGGGAGGAATTCACGGGGAACCCAGGCAGACCCGGGTGGACCAAGGCCCGTGGGTTCCCAAAAATAGGGCCCACGGGTCATAAGGTGCAAAAAGCAATAAAAAACACTTTTTTGATATTTATTGGCATTGGCAATTATGGATTTATGATTTATGATTTATGATTTATGTATGGAAAGTCACATTGTATATTTCATATTTGTATGAATTGTATGATGTATCATTGTAATAATCAATAATGGGAGTGATAGTTTATAAATTATATAATTATATTTTATAATTTTATGTGTTCACACACACAGGATGAGAAATTGGGGCACTAGAATTGGCCCCCCCACGACGGTAAGGAGCTAAAAGATCCACTACTTTAATGCCTGTTTCAAAGATTGAAAATCTGGTATCCAATTGTGTAAAGGCGGGAGCAGATCTATGAATAGGAGATCTTGTGAGAGCATCTACAGGACCTAAGTCATCAACAGGTTCCCCAATATATATATATATATATGGACATACCCGTACCTGTACCCAAGGAATTTTTTTTTTGCTGAATCTGTGAATCCGTACCCGAATCGGTAACTTAGAAATAGACCTTTCTCAAATCTTGACTATGTTGTCTTAAAAAATCCTAAAGCACATAGATAACCAAAAAAAAGGTTGATCTAGAGGGCAATCCCTACTTGGCATGAATAACACTAGCGACGAAATTAGAGAAGGCCACAAAGGAGTTTGAAATGCTCCAATAATTATCAGAGTTGTAATATTATAGCAATGAGAATCATATAAATACAGATGTCACATGGTGGCTTCTAGATCAATAGAGGCTTTGAGATGGAGTAACAACATTTTTTAATAACACAAAACAATAAAAGGCTATAGAAGATTTATGGTACACCTCTTTCCTAGGAAGAAGAGATAAAAAAATTATTCTACAGGCCATTCCACTATACACACTCTCTTCCCTCTTCCTTGTCACATCAAAGAATTTAGACCCATTTAGATTGGATGAAACTATAAGAATTAATCATCATCTTCTCCTACTAAAGGGTTTAAAATCAAACCACCAAGAAGCAAAGCACCACTTGGTTGGTTATAAAATCACTTTGGCAACACAAAATGGTTCTTTGAGTCGGCCTTTGCAGAGCAGTCTACTCATCTAATTTACAAGGGGGGTCAGCTTCTACCAAGCAGAGAGGAAATAATGATAATATCGTATAGTCAATTCCTTAGAAAGATCTCCACTTTATTAATTCTACCTTGTACATTTGGCCCAGTACAGCAGAGAATCTTAATTTATGTCTTATTAACTGCATCCAGTTTAGAGTAAATGAGGTGTCCATGCACACAGAGCGCTAATTGCATGTACCTCAGCTAGACTGAATGAAGTGTATGAAGTATTCTTGTACATTTACAATTCACTAGCTGCCCACAGTAGACTAATTGAGGTGTTTGCATGATTAGTTCAGGGGCAGTTTTCATCCACTTAATCCTGTCTTTGTAAATCTATTTAAATCTCACTAATGAAGAGTATACAACATTGATTTTTCCTGGCATTTTCCCCCTATTGTATTTCCTTGATTACTCGGCTCTCACAATTTTGCAGGAATATATCAAATGGCATTCTTCCATTGCAAAGCAAAAATTTGATAGATTTGCGATAGAACATGGAGAGTAGGTAATTTGGAGACCAGACTTGGAGACTGTGCCTGTATTTCAGACTAGGAAACTTGATAGAATTGCATGTTCAGGAGCAGGATCATTATTCAGGGACTGAAGAGAACAGATTGGGGGCCACGCATTTCAAGACTTGTTTTCCTCTGTAACTTCTTTTTCTATTAGTTCATTTCTTCCCTCTTTTGCATTATAATTTCAGAAAGGCCAAACATATCTAATTCAAAATGCACAAAAACTAATAATAAGTCCCCTACCAGAACAGAAAGATCTCGACCAAATGAACCTTTTGAAGCCAAAGGATCTTTAAATATTAGTGATCTGTAGTTGTGCAATATGATCACTCATGTAGGATGGAGTAGGTTTTTACCTCTATCTGTAGAAGGGTTTGCGTTTGCCCTTATTCCAGGGTTTTAAAATAGAAAAAGGTTATGTAAATGAGATTTATATGTTACTTTCATGCGATTGTAATAGATATTAGATTTATAGAAGCAGCTCTTATGACACGTAAAAGCCAGAGATGATGATATAGTACACAGAATGTACTAAGAGTTCATATCACTTCAAAAGTTTATATTATATATTCATAGTATGACATTAAAATATGTTTGATGGTTATATATTTTATTAATTCATCTTTTTAGCCTAGAAATACATTTTCAAGAGCACTCTTTATGCACACTGATTATTGATTACGTTTCATATAACCAATCATTTTACTTTTTACTTGAACTCATCCAGTTCAACAGGAAATGCACGAGTTTACTCGGATAATGGTTATATATTTTATTAATTCATCTTTTTAGCCTGCAATACATTTTCAAGAGCACTCTTAATGCACACTGATTACTGATTACGTTCCATATGACCAATCTTCTGACTTTTTACTTGAATTAATCCAATGCACAGGAAATGCATAGGTTTACTTGGATAGTGCCATGACAGTGCACGTTGTTCTCTGACAACTGACAGTGAATCTTCATATCATCACTTAGCGATATTATAATTCTAGAACTGAACTGATTAATGTTTTTGCTGCCTTTTTTACATTTTATTTTAATTTATAATGTGTATTATTTCAGCTTCCAAACGTGTGAGATTCAAGATGACTGTTGATGCAAGTACAAAACAAGTTTTAGATGCCATGCAAAAGATATCAACTCATATTGGAAATCCTGCTAAATTCAGTAAGGCATCAAAATTGGCATTGCAGTTAGTGCAAGCAGGCAGTGTGAATGCAGAAACTTGTGATCGTTTTTTTGAGGTACTCCAAGCTGCAATGGCTTCTCCATCCTCCTGCACAAATCCTGGACTGAGAGCAGATTATCATGCACTTTTCTCTGCAGCACAAGATATTGTCAATGTAAGTTTTGTATTTATAGCAGATAAGGGGCCATGTCATTGTTGTTATTTTGGTTAGAGTTCTCATCTTTATATATAAGGGACCATTATTTAAGTGTATGGCAAAGGAAATTAAGTTCTTTTATATGAAAAACCAAAGATTCAGGCAATTTTAATCTGACCAGTGACCGGCTGTTTGTATGTTCATCATCAGTGCTTCAATAAACAACAGCAACAGCAATTGGAGACTTGGATTATCCGTGCACAAGTGGCAAATGATCTTTTTACTGATGACAGCTTTATAGTATGTTGACAGCTTTATAGTATGTTTTATCATCATTCTTGCATCCATGATGATATAGACCAGTCATGAAAGTATTTCACAAATTAATCTCATAATCAAACACCTACTTTTTATTGCTGCTTAATGCTATCTTGAATCTTAATAATTTTCATCATTAATGCCTTTCTATTGTATTCACTTTCCTACTAAATTGGTTTTTCTGGTTTTCTTTTCTTTAGTTTTCCAAAGCTTCTGCACGAGTAAGGCAGGCAATAAGCTCATTACCTGAGGCATCAACTGAAGACGATATCTTGGAAGAAATGTTGTTATCGAGTAGGGAAGATGAAAATGGTTGTGTTGGAAAACCCAAAGACATACCAGACGAAGGGTTACAGGAATCAGAAGCCTATCCAATAAAACAAGTTCCATCTACTACAGATGAACTGGAGACTGACCCTTTTGGGCTGGATGCTCTTTTACAAAAACCATCAAAAAAGGATGAAAAGGCAAGGAAAAAGAAAGATGAAGCAGCTTCAAACAAAAAAGCACTGGATGATGCTGGAAAGATTTTGAGAGAACATCGAGAAGCTCTGATGCAGTGTCTAGAGATAGGAGCTGGTCGCTACAGAGTTCCTTGGTAAAAGTTTTTGATCTTCAATGGCAAAGAGTACATTCTTTATTTCTAGTTGTTTAGCTTTTAGCGAAACAAAGGAGCATTATGGTTTTCTAGACAAAAAACAATTGCTTTTTGGATTTATGTTTCCAGAGATTCACACTGTAATTCCTTTGAGAGATTCAATCCAACAAGCCGACTTCTAGTATTATATTGAGTTGTTTCTTAGAAACATGCAGTAATTGTTATTTATGCTGCAGGGCACAGACCATGATTGATATCTTGGTGAAGCATGCTTATGATAGCATATCAAGATTTACAGCTCGACAAAGAGATATTATAGAAAAATTGTGGGCATCTATTCGAGATCAGCAAATGAGGAGAAGACAAGGAAAGTCTGCAACTGGAAAGCTTGATGTAACTGCATTTGAGCGGCTACAGGAGCGATATGCAAATGAAAAGATTAGCATACGTCATGGTGTCGGGGATGGTGGAGAGCGTCGTGCACAGCAATGGCTAGGATGATGTCTTCATCAATTTCTTCCATATCATCTGTATTTATATATTTTTCCCACAATGATCCTTTCTTGCAGAGGGACAAAAGCAATGTAAAGGAAAAATGTTACATTTTGTATTTGGTGATTCTTGGTTCTCCTAATTCAAATCTGATCAACCTTAAGAAAAACCCAATTAATGAAATTATAATGTGACATAATTTTAGAGGGTTTATTCCAAGGTTATACTGATGTACGCATAACCAGGTGTGGATCTCCAATACATGGGTCACAGGTGAGTGGGCTTGTTTGTATTATAAACAAGAAAATAAAATATGTTAACACACTTACTATATATAATATTAATGGATTACCAAAGGACAAAAAACTTTAATAATCCGGAATTGCTATCTTAAGGCCCATGGTATTTGGGCCAGGACAGTATGGGGCACAATTGTACCAGGTGTGGGTGCATTTTCTCTGCAGGATTAATTGGTGGAAAATTATCACACACTGCACATCATTAGTTTGCTGCATAGATAATTTGTATTTGGTCGGTCGGTCGGTACCATTGCTAGTCTAAGAAGGTGATTTCTGTTTATCAGCAAAACAAAATATGATAACATCATATGGAAACAATAATGTACAATACTGAATGTGTGAAGTAATTTGCTATGACTTGCGGCAAGATTTCATGACACCTGAAATACTTAAGGCACTAGTTTTAATGAGACCTATTGTCACTTCAAGTTCTCTCACATATGAGCCTAATGGCCTTATTGCTACAAAGATTGAACTTTTAGCGGAAGCAGAACATCATTCTTTCACGATTCAACCCTTTTCATTGAATTTGTGGAACATATTAAGGTTAATGAGGATGTTTTAGTCGTGTTTCACATTAATGACAGAGTAACTCCCTTTGTGGAGTTAATCTTGAGATCTTATTTATATTTGTTTTTGACCTGTCATAATCTATGGCTAAGGGATTCATGTATTCTCTTATTCTATCCGAGTACTTAATGGAACAAATAAACAACTAAAATTCTTCCAACAAATTTACCCTTAATTGTAAGTGGTGGAAGACTTGTATAGATAATATTAACTCAAATTAGAAATTTGATGAAGAAAACCAATTTAAGTTTTATATACACATTGGTAACATCTACCAAATCATAAAATTCACTTAAAAATTGGGTTTTAAGTTTGTAGCAGATCGTTCTCTTGCTTAGCAAAGTCTTAAAAAAGAAATTGCTCAGATTTACACCCACTAGTGTCCTCTCATCACCACTTAACACGAAATAAGTTTTACTTTCAAAATTTTAGATGAACAGTTTTCAAGCAAGAGCGTAAACCTTTAATTGTGGGGTTTACGTAGGAAGGCTAGAGCTTTTCAACATGCAAATACAATCATCAAATGCAACCAAAATAAAATGATATCAAAGGATTATGCAAGCTCACCTCTAGCTTTCCTCGTATTAAGGGCATCTTGAAGATCTCAAAGATTTTGTAGTGCCCAAACATCATGATTACATTTCTTGGGCAAAGTAAACTAAACGCATCTTGAAGATCTCAAAGATTTTGTAGACCTTAAACATAATGATTACATTTCTTGGACGAAGTCAACTAAATAAGACTTAATAGTCTTTAAAGAATTTCTGGAACTAAAGCAAAAGAGTGGAGTTATTTGATTCAATGATCTCTCCTAGAACACCTTATATTGGTGGATGAGTTACCTTATATTGGTGGATGAGTTAAGTAAAGGGTGAAAGAACATTAGCTAGACATAATTATTAATAAGATTAGCAATGTGTCTTTGATGGAACATTCCTTTTCTATAAAACAATACACTCATATTGAGGATGTCCAGGTTGTCACTGTATACATCAAAATCAAGTACATGTGTCAATCTATGTTGATCGAATGCCAATGTCAAACATGTGTCAATTTATGTTGATCGAATGCCAATGTCAATTCAATTTTGTGGATTTGGCAGCAGTTGGTCTAGTAGGGCATTAGGGCATTGATTTTCCTTCTTGGGCAAGTAGTAAGTAGATGATGGGTGGAAGAGAGTCTCTTGGAATGGGTCAAGGAGCTTAAAGGACAAAAACAAATGTATTTCAAAGAGGTTCATTGTAGCATTTGCAAATGGGCATTCTCTCAATGGAAGGATTCGAGAAGAGTTGCTTGTTCAAGAACAATGATGCTTAGCCTCTCTTAAGTCTCCCAATATTTCTTTGAACTTGTTTGGCGTTGAACTAGGACACATGCTAATATTGATTGTGGGCCTTAAAATCAAAGTAGATGACTTAAAATAGTTCAAGTTCCACTTTGTTCTTTCATGCGGAAGGTTAAATGTTTGTTTTAGATGAATACTGGTTAAAAGGTAAATTGTTTTTTATTTGGCTTGACTATTTAAATGGTAGTAATTCTTAGTTATTGGTGGAAGTAAGTAGGTGAATTTTTTTTTGAGCTATCATTCTAAATAAATAAATTAGAATTTCATAATTATAATTAATTAACCAAATTAATTAGATTGTTCTTTATTTTAGTATAATTAAATAAGGGTGTTGTTTTTTATTAAAGAAACAATAAAAATAAGGGTGTTGATCCTTAATACAATAGTCCAAAGGTGGTAAAGACAACTTACAAGGGTACAAACTCCTAAAAAATAAGGTCAGACAGGAAAACAAGACCTTGTTAAACTAGAGATGACCCAAAACCCAACTCAAGAATGGGGAGAAACACCCTAACCAAGAGGGTTTTGGGGGGTAGAAGAAGATTTTCATTTTCGTTTGCTAGAAACCACAGTCCAGGCAATACTATCATTAGGCTCAACAAAAGGAGAGTCAAGCATGGAGGGACCCGCAAAAGGTTGATCAAATAAATCCATCTAAAAGAAATAGAGAGATCACAAATAAATCCATCTAATAGAAATAGAGATATGTTGAATTTAGACACCTTGAGAATGGTATCTCTAAGCATCTTATAGAGACATGTTTAAGATATTATGTTAGTTTATCTACAATTTAATAAATTATTTATTTCACATCTTGAGTATATGACTATTTAAACAATGCCAAAATTTAACGAAGACAAATTGTGTTATAGTATTATAACAATGACAAGAATACAAATCAATATTCTTAGTTTTATGAATATAAATGATTACTCTTACTTTCACTTGAAGAGTTATACTAATTTTTCTATATAAATTTTAAGTTTCAATATCTATTTCAATTACTACAAACACATGAACAAATAAATAGATAATCAAATGGATGAAGAGTTGTTTTTATCTTATTTTGAAATTATTTATTTACTACATAAATGAATTCATAATTTTTTTAATTTATACATTATTTATTTTATTTTTGGGTGATAAAGAGAAGAAATGGATAGTGTCGATGAGGACATTTCTTTTTTTTTATGTGCAACTTATATTGAAAATATTATATCTAATAATAGATATAATATTTTGAGGTGCAAATGGATGTCAAATTCAAGAAAAAAAAGATGATTTTTTTTAACACATTCACGCCATTAGAGGTCCATCCATCAATGCCATTGTAGAATCTCTCTTAGCAATAACACAAGATAGTTCCCCAGCCAATGACATAGGACCAACATTACAAACATGTTGGGAGTCTTAGTTTTTATCTTCGAGTTATCAATTGATGGCCTTTTTTTAATGTTTCATACTATGTAGACTCGTGCTATGTTTTGGCTATCATAGAACTTGCTATACATGCCCTATAGATTTGAGCACTTACATATTGCTTCCTTAGTATAGCATCCTACAATACTTGGTGAGTGTCGTTTCTTGAAAAGTGACATAGGGACTTCAACATACTTATATCTACTTTGTCTCAATGTCCTGCTTCTATAATTGTAAGGATGAAGCAAAATAAACAACTAAACTGATTGGAATGTGTGTATGCTAAATTTTGAACCCATTGTGAATCGCTAAATAGCCCAACCACAACCCTAGAATCTACAAAATCATTCAACAAAACCAATGGAATTCTAAATGAAATGCATGCAAATAAAATGAACAACATTATACCTCACACATTGATAAGCATGACTCCATTCGCCTTTTATCCTTCACGATCTTGCAAATTTGAAATTTATTTAATTAATAGTGGAAAAATATAATTAATTAATTAAATAAATAAGAATATTCATTTAATTAATAGAGGAAACAGGATAAAATAATAAATAAATAATAATTTATTTAATTTAGGACAATTTAAGCTATCTATAGAATGCAGTTTAAATAAGTTATTGATCAAAATATTCAATAAAAATAAGGACAAGAGGACATATTAGCTATACAAATATTTATTTTAGTTGCTCCATATTGAGTACCTACCTGCAACAAGGAACTTTAGTCCCACTTATAAATTAAAAAGGATTTTTCAAGGTTCATTTACACTTAGAAAAGTTTAAGAATTTGTGAGATTTTGGAGTTTTGTATAAACAATGACCATTTTGAATATGAGCAGTTGAGAGGGAGGGTACATGATGAGGATTGCATATACGAAAGGTGCATAGGATGGGAATGAGGATAGGTGCACATTTCCTGAATTTTTTTTTTTTTTTTTCTTAAAAAAATACTTTTCTAGATTCACAATGTATGATTGGTGAATTTTGAATGGGTTGGGTTAGACTGTTTATGACTAGGTTAGGAATTTGAAGGTGTTTTTATTTTTTTTGAATTTCACATATTTTTCATAATTTTAGATTAGTTTTGTTGTGATGAAGTTGTGTTTGTGCCCTATTATAGTAATGAACACTCAATTAGATTGCTAAATTTTTAGTTTTACCACCCTTTTTTCGATTGTTAGAATATTTCTTGAAATTAGGTTTTATTCATGGGTGATTATAGGGTCTTTATGCGTGGAGTATGGCTCATGAGCATTATTATATTTTAGGAGTCCTTTAGGCAATTCCTCTTTAAGTAGTACATAGAGGGTAGATTTAGATGTTCCTTTTGAAGATATCCATTAAATATCTAGTCCTCAAAATCTCGCACACTTAGTTACCTATTTAGCAATTTCAATGCTCCAGAAGGTGATTATTAGCCTCATTGTTACTAGGTTTATCTATAACAAGGGAGCTCACATCTTTGTTTTCACTAGTCCCATAGTTTAGGCTATAGAGAATGGTCAAGTATTTGTGTGGGGGTGTTGACATTTTGGCTTGAATTTATAGTGAATTTTATTGGATTGCTAGACTAGGGGGTTCGACCATCAACAATCCCTTACTAGTTATCAAGTGAATTCTTAAGCATTTAATTCATTTATAGAGGTTCTTGGCCATTTGTGATCTTGCAATTCTTTGAATAGCGAGGTGGGATGTGTTGACTTATTTTATTGGTGGAGTCTAGACAATTGAGAGCATGACCAATGCCATCATTATTTTTCTATTTCTATTTTAATGAGAGCTCTCTCGCCTAATGTTGATGTTGTGTGGGATGTTTATTGAAGGACCACCTACTTGATAGATTGGAGGGGTCAAATTGAGGCATTTTCTATTAGTAGGGCATTGCAGTGGTTATAAGAGGTCCTACTTATAATTTTGCATGTAGTGTTGAGAATTTACAAGAGTATTCAAGAGGCTAGAGTTGCACCTTTAGGATAGGCAAGATAAACCCCCTTGACACCTAGGGTATTCATTGGTGGATGGGGAAAGGAATATCAAGACAAGATGTGGTGGCCCAAGTTGCAAAAGAGGTAGAGGAGGAGAAAGATGATGAAAAATAGGTTGAGTAGGAGGAGGTTAAATGTGAGGCGCTCTAGGCTAGAGATAGTGATAATGATACAAAATATGGTCCTAGTTGAGAAGTACATAAAACAAATTAACAAATTGACATCACAATGGATTATGAACAACAATGAGCTAAGGGAAAAACCAAACACATTAGGATGTGCAAGTGGAGATGTAGGATAAACCATTATAGGACATGCTATAATAGACCTTCCATAATTGAACCCCAAAACAGTCATAGTGTTATACCCCTCTTGGAAAGATGGATATCCTTGTGAGTAATTCTATTGTTACTCTTTCCCCTTTTCTTTTAGAGTTATTTGATTGTAGCATAATGATCATATTTTTTTAGTTTTGATCTTTTTAATTATCTATGCATTGTGGCTCTAAATCTATTTACTTTTTCTTTTGGATCTAAGTATAATAGATCTATGGAAAGTTTATTTTGGACTCTGGTATAGATATTGTTTCTCTTGTTATAAGGAGTATGATAGGGGAGCTATTGATAGAACCATGATTTTGTTTTACAAACAACACACAAATAAAACTATCCTATACATTAGGGTTTTGAGATTCAAGATGAAAGAGAAAATTAAGGGATTGAGAAAATTGAAAAGGAATACACAACATAATATTGTAATGGGTAAGGACCAATACTAGTCTAGAGTAGATATAAATAAAAGATGAAGTATAAGGTAGCTTAAGATTTGTAGGTGTCCCTAAACTTACATAATAGATGACCAACATGTAGACCCAAGGAAGGGGAAGATCCTCAATTATAGGTGGCCTTTCTAAATAAGTAAGCTACTCTTGATTGTTCTGTTTTGAGATTTTTCAATTTTTTTTTAGATATGGAACCTCTAAACCTAGCTCCACTCTTCCAAGAAGTTTGGGCTCATCACCAAGGGCCCTTTTCTATGGAAATGACATAACTTGTTGGAATCATAAACCTTTGGCTTTCGGTAGGGATCAAAATGATTATTATTATTGATGATATAAAACCAAATATTGATAAAATAGGGTAAATTACCATAGTAAAATATTTTTTACTTAGTATTCAAATATGAAATACAAATTATAATATCATATGATTAACAATGATTTAAAATGAGGTTTGAATTTGGAAACCAAATTTTAACAAACACAAAAAATAAATTCATAGCACTAGATGTACGTGGAGAACCATTTAAAAAAAACACTCCACTATTAAACAAAGGATAAGTCTTTGTTAATCCAATAAAAATGTTACATCAATACATCAAGCCATCTCCCTTCAATTTGATAGCATTGTAATAATATAATAGTGGTCAAATTGCATAATACCCCATGGAATAACTATCCAAGGCATAAAATTTATAGAGTCAAAGAGGGAAGCCATAAAATGAATTCCAAAGGAAAAACTACCATCCCATGGTATGAGAAAAACTAATAACCCCATGTGACAAATATTTAAAAATTCTATGAATAGTACTCATAATTATTAGAAACTTTGATCCATGTGAACAGGGGACAACAATATTAGGTATATTATTAACCTTCCATATCACAAGGTCTAAATTAACTTATTTATTATAAAAATATATTTTAATTGTATCTGTAAGAATCACAAAGTGGGAAAATAGGATGCCCATATGAGGGTAGGAACATATGCAAGTAAACAAGTTATTCTTTAAGGTCATGAAAATACTATCATATGAGGCATTTATGAGGGGGTTACATAGTGTACATGGAGAATCTTCTATTATTAGTGGATTTAAGATTCAATTAGTGCTTCATGGGGAAGTGCTTGGAAGTTACTTATTCTAAATTACACAATAGAGGTCAAAGATGTTTGTGTAAGAGTTATTTTCTATTCTAGGATGACCTGAAACATGTGAGGGCATGAAGAATATTATTATGGTATTTTGGGACCTTGTTTGGACCCATGGTATTATGTTTGGTGGTAATTAATTTTCCTTAAGTTTGTATGTTGGAGGCATAGAATACATGATGCATGAAATATATTTTGAGAGGTTACACCAATAGTTCACTTCTAGAGAAGCACAGATGTTGATCTCATTAAAGTATTACATGGTGAAGCTTTGTGAATGTATTGTACATGTATTAAATTATTTATTACAACCAATAGAATTTCCCTTGCCTTGATTATGATAAAATAATTGTTGAACATATGTTGTCATTGACGTCAAAAGTGTTGGATAGTTTTGAACTAGGATGTCAACGTATATAGAAGAGTGCAATTATTGTCATTATGATTGCTGAACACAAGATGCCACTGAGGGGGGGGGGGGGGTGAATCAGTGATTTCCAAAATTAACCCTTTTCTATCCTATGTGTGTATACCGATTAACTGATCTAACATAAGTAAGACATACCGGTTAGATGGGAGAATGACACAAATGCAACCACGCATAAAAGGGACATCACATAACATCAGATGTATGAGGAAAACCCAAGATGGGAAAAACCTCGGTGAGAAATGATGTTGGAGTCTATTGCTCCAATCCAACCTCACAATAAAAACCTCCGTTACAACATTTAGGACACCAATCCAAGGAGTACCAACCTTGATTTTAGGGCACCAACCCAAGGAGCACCAACCCCTGCACTGAGCTCCAACTCAGTGATTACAAAATCATATATCAAATACAAAAGTAACCTCCTTGTTACAAAAGAACTTTGTAACTCATACAAATCTCTCCACCGATTCTCCTTTATCTAATTCTTTACCGGTTCTCTGCTCACCTTCTACTTGCTACAACCTTATCTTAAGCTTCAACTCACTCTCTGCTGCAACCTTACCGGTTCAGCCTTTGCTTCTTCTTTTTCGATACACTGCTCTTTGCCGGTTCTCTTCTATCACACTGCTGCTAACCACCATCGATCTTCTTCACTCAGTCAGTTGTCTGCTATCTGATTACTGTCGGTTCTTAGCTTACCGATTCTCTTACTAACTCTCACTGTGCTCTTCTCTTTTCTGCAATCTTCTCTGGCTCTTCTTGGCCGGTTCAATCACCACCGGTGCACTCCTTTGTCAGACTTAATGACAGACTACCGGTTACCTCACTCTTGCTGGTTGAACTCTTATAACCGGTTCTCTCTCTCACACTCAGTCTCTTCTCTGATTTTCATTGAGCACTTGACTTATCAGATCTCTTCACTAGATTCACTCTCTTATGCAACATCAACATTTACATGTTTGATTAGCATTCTTATATCCATACTTTCCCGCCTAAACGTGAGTTCAAACATATGCGTGCTAGGGTTTTCGCCATGCATTGAATCTGCATCAGATCTCTTCTTTGATCATCATGACATATCATATCCAATCAAATAATATGCCCTTGATAGATGATCAACACCCCATCAATGAGCATCGCCATTCCGTTTACCTTGTGATTCACGTCTTCTATCTTTAGCCATTGTAGCATGATTTTCGGCCTTATGTCTAGTCAATCACGTGCATGATGTGGTCTCCTTCACCCACTTCAATCTGCTAGATCAATCTATCTTGGATCTCTGCTATTTCTTGAATCTCGAGCCACAGTCTTCTATCATCCTTCCTCAAGCTTCACATTCGCCATTCAATGTTGGACCAACCACCAACAACCTCACCGACCTGTGCATGCATGCCACTTCAACTCTATGTGGCCCCTTTTGTCAGCATCCACATTTTCTAGGTCTTCTATGTTGGTCCAGACAAGATCACCGACCAACCACACAATCGGGTTCATCTACTAGTTCACAAACCCTGCCGGTTATACCCTAACCGGTTTGTCTTCAACCTTGCACTTTGCTTCTCTTCCGGTGGAACACCTAAACCGGTCAACAGTCTTGTCAACCTACCTCATGCACATCTTCAATAGATGGGAGCCTTCCACTTCTGCACCTTGTCATCTTTACTAGTGGACATACTTACCAATAGCCACCTTGATGAGACCATGTCATCAACCTTCACCAATCTCCATTTGTCTGCATCTTTGGCAACACCTTTCTCCATCTTTAATCTGGTTGCTCTCTTTATCTGCAACTGCTTCAACTTTGCCTTCTTCGTCACTAGACCGGTTCTCCTATTAATAGGTTTTTCAAAGTGACAAACATATCCTTCCTTCACTGTATTGGCAACATATCATATCTACCTAGCTAATCCAGTGCATATATATGATCTCATGCACTTAAGGCAGCTTAGAGTTTCACCAATTGATCTGGTGGGAGCCTTCAATCCCTGCCTTCTACTCTTTTGTCTTATCTCGAAGGACTATGATGCATTCCATGCATAATAGGAGATAAGCTCCGCTTACCGGTGGGAGTGGATCCTTGTCATCTGCATCCAACATTGCACCAATATGGCTTCCCTGTTTGAGCAGACATATCTTCAAACAAGCACATGTGATCCAGTTTGGCATACTCTCTGAGAGTCTTCTCATCAACTGGTGACTGCATCTTTATCCGGTGGGAGTCCTTCTGTTTCACATCCACACATCATACCGGTTGGCACTTTTGCATTAGCTCACCTTGCAGATCCACTTGTCGGTTGGCAACAATGCACTGCCAACAAAACACATACCGATCTCCAATCCATGCCTTCAACACAAGTCAACACTGACTTGTGTACCAGTGACTCCAATGACCATTATGCTGGATGACATTAATGACACCATTTCCAATATGCATCAATGACAACACTGCTCATCAATCTCCCATACCAGTTGCCATCCTATACCGGTTGACATCAATGACAACACAATGCCAACAATCTCCCCCTTTGGCATTGATGTCAACACATATAGTATTTGACATACTACAGGTTCTCTTTCCCCCCCTTTGACAACAATGGTAAAGGGTACTGACATGGTTTTTATCCTCCCTTTTCTCTACCGGATGCTTCTCCTCCTTTGACCACCATACATTTCATCCTCTCAATTTACAACACTTGAGATGGAGGGCTTAACCACCAACTGACACCAATTTCTCAGCAACCAAGTGTATATATAAACCGGATGCCAATTGCATATACAAGTCTGAAACCAATTAAAAGAACATGTATCAGTGAATAAAACTTACCTGTCGATCAGATTGCATCATCTCTCCTTTGATATGCAGAAGTTATTCTGACCCCAATTTGTTGATATCAATTGTTGAAGCTGGCACTGATACCAATTGCATCTTCTTCGATACCAACTGTATGTTCTCTTGTGCAGGTAACTCTCCCTTTTTGTAGACAACACTCCTGATGGTCCAGTTGTGATTTCAATTGGATAAACATTGAAATATCTCACAACCCCAGACACTTCCAAAGACACAAACATACCGATATATCCATAGACGTTTTCACTCCCCCTGAGTCTAGCAAGTCTGATACAAATCATAAAACATGGTTGCAAATTCCCCCTGAGTCATACATATCAGGTCTTCATTTGTCTATTAGGTTCTAAACCGGAGCCAACCTGCCCCTTATACCGATTGTGCTATGCATATGTGATCAATCTGATGATCTATCAACTCCATAATTTTCACCACAACATATGACATGATCCTAAGTGTACACAATGCCATACAATATCATTATCATGCCATAAAACAAACCGGTTAACCCACAAAGGATGCATGCATACAAGATCAACTACTGGGCCAACATATGTCATTCAAGACATTTCCAGTACCACCTAAGACATAAACACCTCAATCCATGCTATCAGAGTTAATGCAATGATCCTGGACCTCATTGACTTACATAACCTGCTCTACTGGTTAGTATTCATATCGGTACCATACTGCACATACCGGTTTCCTGCACCGGTCCATTACCTCTACCAGAGCACCTTCCTCTAACTCCTGTCTTCTTGTGTCAATTTGCTTCCAATCCCATTTGCAAATTTTCCATCCATTCACACATGCAATAGTGATTCATCTCTCATCTGTAGGTGTGTAGCCAAGGCAACCACTACACACACTTCTCATCTCATTTTATTCCTTTATGTCGACAACAACCTGTTCTTCCATTTGTCCTTTTCACTAAGGGGGTGAATAATATTATCAATGTGTTACTCCTCCTAAGGTCCAACATCTCCTTTAAGCCTTAGGAGATATCACCTGTGCTTTGAGTGCACAATGCTGGTCCATGGTCCTACTCTCTTCCTTCTTCTTCCATACTTGCTTGGTCTCATTCTTCTTCCCATTTTCAGTCTTGGGAGCAGGTCTTACCTTATTTTGCTGGCTGGTCCTTTCTCTATCGGATTCTGCATTACTACCAGAAGAATTGTTGAAGAAGCAAACAATGTTCATGCCAACCGCATGATTGGAGGACCTTCTGTTAAACCGATTTGACCATCTTCTTCTGGTCACACTATTGTAACTGGTTACTGGAACCGGTGGACCTCTTGATCTTGCAGGGACAATTCTCCTTTGGTTCCATGCAGGTCTCTAACTTTGATATGCTCTATATCCATTTCCATGTTGAGCATAACTGCTATACCGATTGTCATGTGACTAAACTTTCCTATTCTTGCATTCATGACTTCTATGCCCAAATCCATTGCAATTATAACATACATATTTTGCATTTATTGAGGCAGTTTATGGACTCTTCTTATTATACATAGGAGAAGATTTATGCATGTTTCTACAACTTGACATACTATGGCCATAAGCATTACTTCTTGGACAAACTACATTCTTATTTCTAGACCTTTTATGCATTCATCTGCCTTATGACCATAATCTTTGCAAGAGAAGTAGTAACTGGTAAACAATGGCACAAGAATTACAATTTTATTCTGCCATGCATGTGGAGATCTTACCAATTTAGTATCTCCATGACTGCTTCTCCGAGGATGGATCATGGGATGTTCACTTTCTGCAGTTCTCCCATTTGATCCATTCTTTTTCCACACTTACTTTGTCTTGTGGGCGGTAGCATTTCCTTGTCTTCTCCCGATAGGAGGTCTTCTATGTTGTCTTCTTTTGTTCTTGCTTCTGGTGAAGATGCCTTCTCCCATCTTTCCTTTTCCTTTGGGATCTGTATTGTTTCTCCTTCTTGTAGCACCAGTCTTCATCCTTGACTCCATGTCTTCACCAGTTGAGGCTAGATCAACCTTCTTCTGGGGAGAATTTCGGACTGTGAAGATTTGTCCCTTGTTATCTCCATTAGAGGAGACAAACATAATGTCATTGTGGGGGACATCCTTGTTGGCGGCAATATTGTACACGGAAATAAAACTAGTTAATTAAGTTGTAATTGTGTTGGTTAGTTGGCAACCAAGGGGTGGTAGTTGCAGTGCGACGGTTGGCGCTCACACCCCCTCGACATCTTTATATACTTCCAAATGTAACTTGTGTAAAACAACGACTATGAATGGAATAACATATCTGATACTTGTACTTTATGGTTTAAGTATTCACTCGAGAGGGCAAACATTTGGCACGGTTGCCTAGACGTACTCGGGAACGGAAGACGCAGATGGCGCACAGACACGAGGGGCCTACCCGTCAGTGAGATTAACTAGAGGCCGACGCACAAACAAAACAATCATCATGGGACGTAGAGCGTGATGGCAATCGACGAAGGGGAAATTGAACCCTGTAATAATCCCGGCACAATGTTGAGATAAATTGTGGCCGAAAGGAAAAAAAATTTGTGTACAAGGCATGTGCTTGCTATGTACGGAAGTGATTTATGCCCAATGTATTAAATAAAGATAGAAATAAAAAAGCAGAAATGGACAAGTGGGAGGTCATGCAGAGGGCCTTGATTCTGGAGCAGCAAGTAGAATGAAGGCGTAGGCTAAGGCAGCTTACTGAGGGACGACCGACCGAGGGGTTGCTCGAAGGGAACCCAGGAGGTGTCACAGAGGTTGCGGAGGCAGAGATAGACGAAGAGAAGTACACTCTCTACATTGTCGTAGGGTTGCCTGAAGGGAACCTAGGAGTCACGGAGGGTGCCGAAGGTGAACTCTACAGTTCGCCTGAATACCACCACTGTAGGGTAAGAAGTCGCGAATAGTTGGTGGAAAAAACAAGGCGAAATCTAAACTTGATCGACGCTACCAGAGACCTAATAAAGAATTTGTCCATTTCGGAGGACAACCGGAGGGAGATGATTGAAGGTGACGGTACGGCCGACGGTGCCGAGGGAGCACAAGGGTACCGTACGGGAGGCAATTTGTTCGGTTCAGGGTCAACAACCTTCTCTGGAGGACCCATGAGTGGAGGGTCAGGTGCAAGAGGCGGAGGCAGAGGATCACCAGGTACAAGCACACAAGGCACCAGAGGAGCGAGATTGAGCGGTGGGATGGCCAGTAAACAAAAACTGCTGAAGTTCAATGGCGACGGGAAGGAAGATCCTGTCCGCCATTGTCGAACGTGCGAAACCATATGGTCAGCGAATGGTGTTACCGGCCAAAACGAATGGGTAACACAATTCCCAGCAACCTTGAGACGAGTGGCCATAGACTGGTACTCAGATATGGACAAGGCCAAAGTCTGCACATGGCCTGACCTAAAGAAGGAGTTTGGGATAGAGTTCTGCCTCTTGAGAGATGACAATGAAATAGTCGCCGAGATCTATGGAACGAAGCAAAACAAGAATGAGATTGTCCAAGCTTATAGTTGGCGGCTGAAGGAACTATTGGGAAAAATGGAGAGTCAACCAGTAGATGGGTTGAAAAAGCGATGGTTCGTGGAGGGACTAAAACATTCCCTCCAAAGAAAGATGAAAATCGTTCCACCTACATCGTACGAAGACACATACAATAGAGTGATGGATCTCAAGAGCGAGACGAAGACATCGAAGAAAAAGAAGAAGAAGGATAGCTCGTCCGAGGGGGATGACTTGTCATAGGAAAGCAACATCGACAATGAGGCTGGCAAATGGGTGCAAGCACTCCAGAAAGACATGGAGTGAATGAGGAGGGAATTCAAAACAATGAGAAGCACCGGTCGGACCGAAGGGGACATATGGTGCACTGAGTGCAAAGAGGAGGGGCATGCAAAGGGTACTTGCCCGAAAAAGGCATTCTGTGAGATTTGCCAAGTGATGGGACACTCCACCAGGGAGTGCCCATACAACATGAAAACCCGGAATACGCAAATGAACCAGGTGCTGTTCACGAAGTAGGCCACAACGTCCACACCAATGGGTATGGGCCAACAAGCGAACAACAATGCAACCTCGGAAGGCTACCAAGATAACCAGTGGGGAGGATGAAACAACAATAACAACAATAACAACACAAGGAGCTGGATCCAATACGACTCCAAAGGTCGACCGATGGTACAATGTAGAGCATGCAGCCAGTGGGGGCACTTCACCCGAGACTGCCCGAAGGGAGAGGCCACACAATATTTGTGCAAATGGTGCAGATCGGGAGACCACGAAGACGCCACCTGCCCGAAGTCCGACATCAACTTGCTCAATGTCGAGGAAACCAAAGAAGAGGAAGTGCTGGCCGTAACCCGCGCCCAAGCCAGACACGCAATGTGCCCAGACCCGGAGATGGAGAAGTGAAGGGCACGGGAAGCACGAGAAGAAATTGAGAAAGAGATACGAGAAAGGACGAAGGCAAAGGGTACGATGAGTACTTCCAGCCGACTGGAGGCAGAGGATGCTATACTAAATCAAATTTTAAAATTAAAACTGGAGGTGCCTGTGAAGGTACACGACCTCCTCCAGACAATGCCTCAATTACGAACAGTGTTGCTAAATAATCTCTCCCAACCACGCACCAATACCAACCACCGCAGAGATGTTCCTGGGGGGTCTGCAATAGACCCCATGCTGCTGGCAGTTAACACTGGAAGGAACTCGACCATTGTGGAGATGGGTATCCTTGGCACCATTCTAAATGATACCATCGTCGATGGTGGATCAGGAGTGAATGTTCTTCCAGAAGAAACCTGGTGGAAGCTGGGGAAGCCGACACTGTGGCCATCTACATTCAATCTGCTCCAAGCAGATCAACATGGAATCAAACCCATCAGGACACTGATGGGCCAACAAGTTACCATCGGGATGCAACCCTTCATATTGGACTTCGTGGTAATCCCACTAAAGAAAAAAGGGTATGATGCAATCTTAGGGAGAGGGTGGCTGGTGGCAGCTAAGGCCACCCACAACTGGAAGAAGAACACTTTGTCTATGGAGAATGGAAGAAGGAAGTTTATCATAGACCTCGGGACATAGTTAGTTAGTGAGGAACTGGCATCATCTTCGAAATCGGAGGGTGAAGGAGAAGGCAACCTGAGGAATGAAGGACGAGGCTGCAGGGAGCCCAACGATGAAGGGATTCTCAAACTAGGAGAGTGCTCTGAGGATGAGATAGGGTCATTGAATGGGTTCTTCCATTGGTAGATGGAAGATTATGAAATGTTCCAGAGCTACAGGCTCGAAGTAGAGGAACCAGAGAAAGTAACAGAGGAGGTGTACCTGCCAAAATACATAGAATATTGGAAGGGAGATGCCCCAAACCTCGATGACGTAGAAAATCCCAAGATCAATTGTGTCGACAATGATTGGAACCTTGTATGGAAGGCCGCAACCTTCAAAATCTTTATTATTACTCTTCTTCTTATGTATAGGAAGGAGACCGTGGTCCCTATAGAATTTGTGGTTCCATGTCTTGGGATGGCCACTGAAAATAGACTTGACACCAACGGGTCCAAATTGAAACCCTACCACGTGAAGCGCTCAGGGGACCTGAGAGGCCGGAAGGGCACCCGAGAGCCTGGAGGGGGACCCGAAAGGATGGAAGGGGACTCGAGAGGCTGGGCAAGTGACTTGAGAGGCATAGGACCACATTGGGAGATCGTCGGGCGAGGCAAACCAAGAAAAGGCGATCATGGAGGCACGAAACCCAAGCCGAATCTAGACAATTTAAAAAAAAAACAAAAAACAAAAAAAACTCGTACGCCAAGTGACTGTACGGCTTGCAAAAAAAAAAAAGGCAAAGTGCACCGTACGGTGGGGCCACGCATCCACCGTGCGGTGGCACCATGCATGGTCACCGTGCGATGGCACCGCAGGGTCACCGTGCGGTGGCACCACGGGTCCACCGTGTGGTGGCACTGCGGGTGCACCGTGCGGTGGCACCACGGGTGCACTGTGCGGTGGTACTGTGTGCCCACCGTACGGTGGCACCATGTGTCCACCGCGCGGTGGCACCGTGGGGTCACCGTGCAGTGACTATTTTAACCCGCACAATCGAAGAGGCGAATAGAGGAAAATAAATAAAGAAGGGAAACAACGCGGAGGAAGGAGATTGCACACACTTGCACACCAAGTACACCGCACAAACAAACACATCCGTACGATGGAGGGATATTGATCACACGGGAAGTTGTCCGTATGCTGGAGGTGTGTCCGTACGGGGAGGTTGTATGGCCGGGGTGCCATTGGGGACATTACAGTGGACACACACATAAAAAAAAATAATAAAAAAAAAAAATGACGATGACCAGATTGAAAAATTATTCGATGACATCTAGAGCCAGGACACTAAAAATTAGAGTGGAGAAGAAGGGTTTTGACATCATAAAATATCACAGAAATGATGTGCGCCATGGACTTCCGTGTGGTTTTGAAGGTTGTAAATTGGTGTTGGTGGCGGGGGTGCTGCCCCTCGACCCCGCTGGGGGCATTGCCCCCAGACCCCAATTTATTTTTGAGCTACAGTACACTTGTTGGAGTTGGGAAAAGGGCATTAGAGATGTCACAGTAAGTGTTGTGGTTTTTTGTACTGTGAGAAAGAAGCTTGCAGCTAAGCATTAGCGGGGAAGCCATAAGCTGTAGAGGGAGACAAATTTGGAGGTTGGGAACAAACAGAGTTTGAGGGAAGGCATTGTAGGTCCACGCAGTTGTATGACACCAAGGAGTTATTCAATTCATTTATTAGCCTTTGGGGAGTGTGATGGAGGATTTGAGGTGTCTCCTAGCCTTTGTGCTAGTGGGTTGTGGCCACCTCCAGGCAAGAATAATACGCTTTGAAGAACTTGGAGTAGCTCTCGGCTGGACGTGAGGTTGCCTTGGTGGATGCAGAGAGGGCTCGAGAGGAGCTAACCACCAGGTTGGAGGCAGTACTAGTGTGAGACTTAGCTCAGCGTACCCAGGAGTTGGATGCCGAGAGGGCAACGTCGGTGGCTATCGAGGACAAATTGGCTAGGGAGACAGTATCATTTGAGTAGCAGTTGGTGGAGGCTGAGACTGAAAAACATGTTTTGCAAACAAGTTTGGTTTAGGCACAGGAGGATTGTGTGTCAAAGGAAGCACTAATGGTGAAATCTGCACTTGAGCATAGGATGGCAGTAGAAAAAGGTTTTCAGGCGAGGACGCAACAGGTGTATAAGTTTCGGGCTCGACTGGCGTCAGCAGTTCTGTTAATGTCATCTCTATTTTGTATTAAGTCATCCAGAGATGACTTCTTTTCTTTTGGGGGGAATGATGTTGGCGGCAATATTGTACATGGAAATAAAACTAGTTAATTAAGTTGTAATTGTGTTGGTTAGTTGGCAACCGAGGGGTGGTAGTTGCAGTGCGACGGTTGGCGCTCGCACCCCCTCGACATCTTTATATACTTCCAAATGTAACTTGTGTAAAACAACAACTATGAATGGAATAACATATCTGATACTTGTACTTTATGCTTTAAGTATTCACCCGAGAGGGCAAATAATTCTTGCTGGTGGAGCATTCATCAACACCATTTCCTAATCCTCTGGTGTCCTTGGAGTGCTTTTGCTTCTTCAACATTTTGTCCAAGGCATCACTGTTGCCATTAAACCAGATTCTTACCTTGCGCTCGTCTTGACATTTCTCAAGGTCATTTCAAAGATTCTCCATTTCTCCTTCTAGCTGTTGATACTCTTTATCCTTGGCCTCTAGCTCAAACTCTAGATCTTTACACCGACACTCATTGGTGTCTTCTTGTTGAGTCTTGAATTCTAAGATACATTTCTTAGATTCTTCAAGGCATCTGATCAACCGGTTTTGTTCCACAATTGCAAGATTCTTGAATAACTTGTATCCATTTCTCACTCTACTAAATTCTTCGAGTGCACTTACAAGTTCTCCTTCAAGATGAATTTCTTCTTCATCTTCTTCTTCACCTTCACTATCACTGCCAAACACATCATGCCGGTAGGAATGATCTGCATGATCACTCACATATGTGTTCTTCTTATCATCTGACTCTTAAGCCATGAAGAGGTGGGTTCCTTCTTCATCATTGCTGCTATTTATCATTAATCTATCTTCATCTGCAGACACATGTGTTACATTTGCCTTCTTGCTTGCACAAATCGGTTTTGTAGTGCTAGGCTCATTTCCATAAATCTTCTTCAATCTGTCCCATAAACTCTTTGCCGATTTGCATCTGTCAACTTGTGAGGAAACATCATCTGAGAGCCCACATAATATAGCCTTCATTGCTACATCATTGCACCGATATCTTCTTTCTGCTTCTAAATCCGTGGGAGGACTAACTTGACTAGGGCAACAATTAACAACAAACATCCACACATCAAACCCTAAAGAGGATAGGTAGACTTCCTTCCTGCAACTCCAAACAAAAAAGTTTGAACCATCAAATACAGGAGTAGGGGTTGACACTAAACAAACCATTGTGTTCAAATACCATAATCTACCCAAGCTAGAGAAAGCTTATCAACTAGGAACCTATGCTCTGATACCAATTGTTGAACACAAGATGCCACTAAGAGGGGAGGGGAGGTGAATCAATGATTTCCAAACTTAACCCTTTTCTATCCTATGTGTGTATATCAGTTAACTGATCTAACATAAGACAAACATACCAGTTAGATGTGAGAATGACACAAATGCAACCACACATAAAAGGGACATCACATAACATCAGATGTACGAGGAAAAACCAAGATGGGAAAAACCTTAGTGAGAAATGCTGCTGGAGTCTACTACTCCAATCCAGCCTCACAATGAAAACCTCAGTTACAACATTTAGGGCACCAACCCAAGGAGCACCAACCCTTGTACCAAGCTCCAACTCAGTGATTACAAAATCATATGTCAAATACAAAAGTAATCTCCTTGTTACAAAAGAACTTTGTAACTCTCATGCAAATCTCTCCATAGGTTCTCCTCTATCCAATTCTCTGTCGGTTCTCTGCTCACCTTCTCTTTGCTGCAACCATATCTTCTGCTGCAACTCACTCTCTGCTGCAACCTTACCGGTTTAGCCTCCGCTTCTTCTTTGCCAGTACATTGCTCTTTGCCGATTCTCTTCCATCACACTGCTGCTAACCACCGCCGATCTTCTTCACTCAGTTAGTTGTCTACTATCTGATTACTGTCGGTTCTCAACTTACCAGTTCTCGCATTGACTATCACTATGCTCTTCTCTTTTCTTCAATCTTCTCTAGCTCTTCTTGGCCGGTTCAATCACCACCGGTGCACTCCTCTGTCAGACTTAATGGAAGACTACCGATTACCTCACTCTTTCTAGTTGAACTCTTCTAATTGGTTCTCTCTCTCACACTCAGTCTCTTCTCTGATTGTCATTGAGAACTTGACTTATCAGCTCTCTTCACTAGCTTCACTTTCTTATGCAACAACAACATTTACATCTTTGATTAGCATTCTTATATCCATACTTTCCTGCCTAAACGTGAGTTCAAACATATGCATGCTAGGGTTTTCGCCATGCACTGAATCTGCATTAGATCTCTTCTATGATCATCATGACATATCATATCCAATCAAATATCATGTTCTTGATAAATGATCAACACCCCATCAATGAGCATCGCCATTTTTTTTACCTTGTGTTTCACGTCTTCTATCTTTAGCCGTCGGTAGCATTATTTTTGGCCTTGTGTCTGGTCAATCATGTGCATGATGTGGTCTCCTTCACCCACTTCGATCTGCTAGATAAGTTTGTCCTGGATCTCTATTGTTTCCTGAATCTCGAGTCGCAATCTTTTGTCATCCTTCCTCGAGCTTCGCAATCGTCATTCAATGTTGGACCAACCACCAATGACCTCACCGACACACCATACCGACCTGTGCATGCATTCCACTTCAACTCCACGTGGCCCCTTTTGTTGACATCCCTCTTTGCTAGGTCTTCTGTGTCGGTCTAGATAAGATCACTGACCAACCACACAACCAATTTCATCTACTGGTTCACAAACCCTGCCGGTTATACCCTAACTGGTCCATCTTCAACCTTGCACTTTGCTTCTCTTTCGATGGAACACCTAAACCGATCAACACTCTGGTCAACCTACCTCATGCAAATCTTCAATAGATTAGAGCCTCCCACTTCTGCACCTTGTCAGATTTACCGGTGGACATACCGGTAGCCACCTTGATGACACTATGTCACCGGCCTTCACCAATCTCCATCTGTCTGCATCTTTGGCAACACCTTTCTCCATTTTCAATCTGGTTGCTCTCTTTGTCTACGACTGCTTCAACTTTGCCTTCTGCACCACTAGACCGATTCTCCTATTAACAGGTCTATCAAAGTGACAAACATATCCTTCCTTCAATGTACTGGCAACATTTCATATCTACCTAGCTAATCGAGTGCATATCTCTGATCTCATACACTTAAGGCAACTTAGAGTTTCACTGATTGATCCGGTGTGAGCCTTCAATCCTTGCCTCCTACTCTTCTGTCTTATCTTGGAGGACTATGATGCATTCCATGTATAAGAGGAGATAAGCTCCACTTACTGGTAGGAGTGGATCCTTGTCATCTGCATCCAACATTGCACCAATATGGCTTCCCTGTTTGAGCAGGCATATCTTCAAATAGGCACATGTGATCCGATTGGGCATACTCTCTGAGAGTCTTTGTTAGTAAGATGAGAAGGGGGGGGGGTGAATCATAAAAAATCAATAATCAATGTATTCATCAGATTCAACCTCGGTAGCCTTTACTGATATGCAACTATGACTGTAAATCATTCAAACTCATAAACAGATACACTTAAAACATCATAAGACATTTAACACCAGATTTAACGTGGAAACCCAAATAGGGAAAAACCACTGTGGGATTTCAGACCCACTAAGAAATATACCCTTCTAGAGTATGCTCGGTTAAAAGCCAATCCTGTTACAGATTATATAAACACATTGCTAGATGTGACCCCGTTAAGGGATTTCCCTCAAACTTGTTAGAATCTTGCACTTTGTTAGAAGTGACCTTGTCAAAGGATTTCAAACACTCATTCAGAATGTTACCTTGCTAGAGGATTTACAAATAAGATTGTTAGGTCCACTCGGTTAAGAGATTTCCTGTCACTTACAAAATAAATAACAGTATAAAATATATCTGCAACTTCACATCTGAAATGCTAAAGCAAATTCTATGTGCTCAAAATAATCTTGTCATAAGACTTATCTTGCTCCTTCCTGGGCTTCTCAATCTGTTCTTTAATCAGATATTCAATCTTCTGTGCTCGGTGATCACTACTCTAGTATCACTGTTCTTCTATTTGCCCGCATATATTGTTCATCAACAATTTTCTTATTTATAAACAATTCCTAACCGCTAAATCTCCTTGATCACATTTCCCATGATCAATCCTAGCAATCAGATCTTCAAACTTGACTAGGTTCATTGTATCTTTCGATCTGAAAATGTTTTATCTCGCCTTGGAACTTGTATTCCTTCCTTGGAACTTGTGCTAGGTTATGACCGTTCAATCTACGTTGTAGATCTAACTCCTGTATTTTCATTGTCGTAGATCTTCAACAAACTTCTTGCACAACATACCAATCATCTATACATCTCCAGCTCATTGGCATCCTTCATTTAATAATGCTTTTATCCATCCAATGCATTCTGTTATTACTCGGTTGTTACTCGGTAAATACTAAACCTTTACTTGGTAGATATTCTGCCTTCTTTAACCAATATCAATAACCTTAGTGTTTACTGACTAGCTTCATGCTCAGTAACATAGAACAATATCAAACCTTAACTCATCTATTGAATGAAATCTTTTCTCATTCTTAGAATACTCATATATAGGATATCAAAATAATCAAAACAACAAAATCTCATCATTGTCTAACTCGGTAATAGTTGCCCATTGAATAACTTATTACTCCCCTTCATTTTCATTCTTTCTGTGTCACTTACCAACATCTTTATACTTATCAAAACATACTCATTAAGATATGGCAACATCATACTGAATCAGAAAATCAATTGCTTGACATCAATGACAAAATAATATTATTAAGACAGTAATCATCCTTTCTGAGTTATATCCACAATCTTCAACAACCTTCTCAATATCCTCATACCAACAAACTTACTGGAACGCCAACAATCTCCCTTTGTGAAATGCTAACAATCTCCCCCTTTGGCATTGATGGCAAAACCAACTTTTAATGGCAATACCAACTTGATTTTATTTCAATTGATTTGGATTCGGAAAGCTGTTAATCTTCTCCTGTTATCCTTGAATTCTCCCCCAGTCATTAGTCTTCTCCCATCTTCACCTATTAGTCTTCTCCCCCTTTTGACAACAATGCCAAAAAGTAAAACTAATTCATGATTTCTTCCACTGTGAAATAATTTTCTTGCTGAAAATACAAATGTATCATCTCAGTCTCGGTCAGAGCAACTTGTCTTCAATCACTTTTTCCTGCACAACTTTAGGTAACCTCCTAAAGTGTGTAAATCAACATCAAATCATAAATAGTTATTCTATAGATTCATAGAATTGATGCTTTCAACGAACTTTGTCAGTGAGTACTAGATAGGGGTAGGACCCCTAACTTACTTATGAGATACTCAAAAGTGTCCTTTGGCAGTGGCTTTGTGAAAATGTCTGCTATTTGTTCCTTTGAACTAATATATTCCAGCACAACTTTCTTCTCTTGAAATTCTTCTCTGAGATAATGATACTTTATAGAGATATGCTTTGTCTTAGAATTCATTACCAGATTCTTTGAAATGTTAATGGCACTAGTATTATCACAGAATATAGTTACTGGCTCGATAATTTTCTCATTCATACCTTCCAATAGCTGTTTGATCCATGCTATATTGGTACAATTCAATGTTGCAGTGACATATTCAACTTCAACTGTTGACTGTGAAATGCATCATTGTTTCTTGCTAAGCCAACTTACTAGTCTGTCTCCCAGAAAGAAAGCTGCACCGCTTGTGCTTTTCCTATCATCAATGTTTCCTGCCCAATCAACATCTGTGTAGAATTTTAAGTCAAAATCATTCCTCTTTTTATACACTAAACCATAATCTTCAGTGCCTCTTAAGTATCTAAAAATTCTCTTGATTGCTGTCATATGGGTTTCTTTGGGATCTGTAGAAAATCTTGCAACTATACCTACTGCATGTGCTATATCCGGTCTGCTATGAACCACATATTGCAACATCCAATCATAGATCGATAAAGTGTCTCATCAATAGATGCAGATTCATCGCTCTTTGATAGTTTACAATTGGTAGTCATAGGAGTACTTACAGGTTTAGAATCCTCCATTCCAAATTTCTTCAAGATTTCCTTTATATACTTGGATTGAGTAATGAAAATCTCATTTTTCATTTGCAGTATCTGTAAACCTATAAAATACTTTATTTCACCGATTAATGACATCTCAAGTTCTTTGCACATTTCATTTCCAAAGTTATTGCATAAAGAGTCATTTGCACAAAAAATAATATCATCAACAAATATTGCTGAAAGCAGTATTCCATTGTCTTCATCATTCTTCATATACATGTTGCTGTTTTCACTTGTCCTTATAAATCCAATCTTGATTAATTAATAGTGCAGTCTTTCATACCATGCTCTAGGTGCTTGCTTTAGACCATATAAAGCTTTGTTCAACTTACATACCTGATCTTTATTCTTGTCTTCAATAATTCCTTTAGGCTATTCAATATAAACTTCTTCTTCTAGTATACCATTTAAAAATGCAGATTTAACATCCATTTGATATACCTTGAAATTTTTGTAAGCAACATATGCCAACAATGTTCTCACTCCTTCAAGTCTTGCCACAGGTGCAAAAGTCTCACCATAATCTATTCCTTCTTCTTGAGCATAACCTTTGAAAACTAGTCTTGCTTTATTCCGAATGACCTCTCCTTTTTCATTTAGCTTGTTTATGAAAATCCACTTTATACCGATTACATTTTTCTCTTTTGGTCTTGGGACCAGTGTCCATGTTTCATTCTTCTTGATTTATTCAATCTCTTCTATCATAGCATTTACCCAATCTTCATTACTAAATGCCTCTTTTACTATTCTAGATTCAAATTCAGATATCAGACATGTGTTTTGTCTCAGTTTGTTCCTTGTCATCACTGGATCATCCTTATCTCCTATAATTTGACTTGATGCATGATTTCTTCTGACATACTTGGCTAATATAGGCTCGGTAGGCTCTGTATGATCTTCTTCATCACTCAGTAACTGGGCATTTTCGTCATTTTCTTCATCAAATTTCTCAGTAGGACTTCTCAGTTGAACATATACAAACTCTTCATAATCTTCTGGTTCTTTGGAATTTACTTCATCATTTCTTTCTGCAAATTCATCAATTTTCAGATTTGCACTTTCCACTATTTTGTTAGATTATTTGATCAAACATTTAAATGCTTTACTTATAGAAGAATAACCAAGAAATGTTCCTTCCTTTCTTTTCTGATCAAACTTTCCATTTCTGTCATCTTTGTGAGCATAACATCTACTTCCAAATATTTTAAAGTAACTTACATTAGGTTTCTTGTCATACCATATTTCATACCGTGTCTTCAAAGTTCCTTTCTTTAGTTGTACTCCATTCAGGGTGTAAACTATAGTGCTGATCGCTTCTCTCCAAAACGTTTGAGGTACCCTCTTTTCTATCATCAGGGTTCTGGCACAATCTACAATTAATCTGTTTCTTCTTTCAGTTATCCCATTTTGCTGAGGTGTTCTCAGTGCAGACACTTGTCTCTTTATACCATGACCATTGCAAAATAGGTTAAATTTATCAGAAATGAATTCTCCTCCTCTTTCAGACCTTAGACATTTCAACTGTCTTCCTGTTTCTTTTTCAACTCTAGCCTTGTACCATTTGAACATTTGAAAGGCTTCTGATTTCTCTTTTAAAAACATAATTGACATCATCCTTGAGTAATCATCCACAAATAATATAAAGTATTTATCACCATAATAACTTTGAAATTTCATAGGACCACAGAGATCAGTGTGCACAAGATCTAAAATTCCTTTAGAAGTGTAGGGCTTGCTTGTAAATCTTGACTTTGTCATCTTACCCATCTGGCATCCTCAGTATATTGCATTCTCAGGTTTTTGCAAGCTCGGTAGACCTCTTACTCGGTGCTTCTTACTTATTTTGATCAGGTTATCAAAATTTACATGACAAAACTTTTTATGCCATAACTAGGTATCTTCTATTTTAGCATACAGACAATTGTTCTGAGTTGAGTCAAGATGAAATGTATTACCTTTTGTTTGTGTCTCGGTAGCAGCCAACTTTCCACTTTTGTCATGAACTTTGACACTTCCTTTCTGAAATTCTATTCGGTAGCCTGTATTGTTTAGCTTTGCTACACTCAACAAATTGTATTTCAAACCTTCAACCCAATATACATCATCACATTTAGCATTATCAAGAAGTGTGATAGAACCTTTACCTTTCACTGGACATGGTGCATCATTACCAAATCTTACATAACCTCCATCATAGTCTTCTAATTTAACAAACTTGTATTTATCACCTGTCATGTGATGTGAATATCAACTATCTATGATCCAAGAATCATTTTTATTTATGTGAGATATCCAGGTTTTTTCCTCATACCTTTCTTCATCTGATCCATCTTTGATAGCCACATATACAACTTCCTCTGTCTCAGTCCCATCAGATTTTTCATCGTTGGATTCCTCATCAGCTACTAAGCATGTCTTTCTATCTCTCCTTTTCAAGTCTCGGTGTCCTATGTATTGGTTGTCTTTCTGTCTGTCATCTCGGTATTCTTTCTTTTCACTAGATTCTTTGTCAGGACAGTTAGAAGCCATATGTCCTATTCTATCACAGTTAAAACATTTTAAAGGTAACTTTCCTTTATACTTACCTTTGCCTCTTGGTAATCTTCTGGCTAATAATGCTTCAAACTCTTCTTGCTCTCTGATTTCCTCATATAGTTTGTGTACCTCTTCCATGTTTTTGCGAAATCTCTCACTTGCTCCACTGTGATTTCCTTCAGTGTACTTATACATTCTATCATTGTAATCATCAGATTCACCAAGATGAAAAGAACTGAATGCAAATTCAACTTTATTTACCAAAGACCCAATGTTATCAAAATTACTTAACTCAAATGCATGTAGCTTACCGATAGTAGCATCCAAAGAGACTGACATGTTTGGTACAAATCTTAATTCATTGATCATAGAGACTCGAATGGCATAAGCAGGTAGAAGTGTTCTGAGCAACTTACTTGTTACATCCTTTTCTTCAATAGTTCCTCCTACTCCTTTGATTTGATTGACAATTTCCTTTAACCTTGTACTGTATTGGGTTATGTTCTCACCTTCATTCATTCTCATGGATTCAAGTTGACCTCGTAGACTATCTACTTTTTCTCTCTGAACATGTTCATCACCACCATACACAGATATAAGCTTGTTCCACATTGCTTTGGCATCAATGCAGCCTTCTAGATCATTAAACTCTGAGTCGGTTAATGCTGATGTTATTTCAATCATTGCTTGAATATGTTCTTGCTTTGCCTTTATCTCTTCCATTGTCATCGGTTAGGTGCCAGGTGCAATGTAATCATTCTCCAGATAATATGTTGCATATTCTCCTATTCCTGATAAGTACAACTTCATCCTTTTCTGCCATGTGGAGAAACTAGACTTGTTCAGCTTTGCTGATTCCCTTTTATACATCTTCGGATCTTGCCTCAAGTACCTTTAAATTTTTCTTCCAGAGTCCAAAGCTCTAATACCAATTGTTAGTAAGATGAGAGGGGGGGGGGGGTGAATCATAAAAACTCAATATCAATGTATTTATCAGATTCAACCTCGGTAGCCTTTACTGATATGCAACTATGGCTGTAAATCATTCAAACTCATAAACAGATACACTTAAAACATCATAACACATTTAACACCAGATTTAACGTGGAAACCCAAATAGGGAAAAACCACTGTGGGATTTCGGACCCACTAAGAAATATACCCTTCTCGAGTATGCTCAGTTAAAAGCCAATCCTGTTACAGATTACATAAACATATTGCTAGATGTGACTCGGTTAAGGGATTTCCCTCAGACTTGTTATAATCTTGTACTTTGTTAGAAGTGACCTTGTCAAAGGATTTTAAACACTCATTCAGAATGTTACCTTGCTAGAGGATTTACAAATAAGACTGTTAGGTCCACTCGGTTAAGAGATTTCCTATCACTTACAAAATAAATAATAGTATAAAATATATCTGCAACTTCACATCTGAAATGCTAAAGCAGACTCTATGTGCTCAAAATAATCTTGTCATAAGACTTATCTTGCTCCTTGCTGGGCTTCTCAATTTGTTCTTTAATCAGATATTCAATCTTCTATGCTCGGTGATCACTACTATAGTATCACTGATCTTCTATTTGCCCGCATATATTGTTCATCAATAATTTTCTTATTTATAAACGATTCCTAACCACTTAATCTCCTTGATCACATTTCCCATGATCAATCTTAGCCATCAAATCTTCAAAATTGACTAGGTTCATTGTATCCTTCGATCTAAAAATGTTATATCTTGCCTTGGAACTTGTATTCCTTCCTTGGAACTTGTGCTAGGTTATGACCGTTCAATCTGCGCTGTAGATCTAACTCCTATGTTTTCATTGTCGTAGATCTTCAACAAACTTCTTGCACGACATACCAATCATCTATACATCTCCAACTCATTGGCATCCTTCATTTAATAATGCTTTTATCCATCCAATGCATTCTGTTATTACTCGGTAAATACTGAACCTTTACTCAGTAGGTATTCTGCCTTTCTTTAACCGATATCGATAACCTTAGTGTTTACCGACTAGCTTCATGCTCAATAACATAGAACAATATCAAACCTTAACTCATCTATTGAATGAAATCTTTTCTCATTCTTAGAGTGCTCATATATAGGATCTCAAAATAATCAAAACAACAAAATCTCATCATTGTCTAACTCAGTAATAGTTGCCCATTGAATAACTTATTACTCCCCTTCATTTTCATTCTTTCTGTGTCACTTACTGATATCTTTATACTTATCAAAACATACTCATTAAGATATGGCAACATCATACTGAATCAGAAAATCAATTGCTTGACATCAATGACAAAATAATATTATTAAGATAGTAATCATCCTTTCTGAGTTATATCCACAATCTTCAACAACCTTCTCAATATCCTCATACCAACAAACTTACTGGAATGCCAACAATCTCCCTTTGTGAAATGCTAACAATCTCCCCCTTTGGTATTGATGGAAAAACCAACTTTTAATGGCAATACCAACTTGATTTTATTTCAATTGATTTGGATTCGGAAAGCTGTTAATCTTCTCCTGTTATCCTTGAATTCTCCCCCAGTCATTAGTCTTCTCCCATATTCACCTGTTAGTCTTCTCCCCCTTTTGACAACAATGCCAAAAAGTAAAACTAATTCATGATTTCTTTCTCTGTGAAGTAATTTTTTTGCTGAAAATTCAATGTATCATCTCAGTCTCGGTTAGAGCAACTTGTCTTCAATCACTATTTTCTGCACAACTTTAGGTAACCTCCTAAAGTGTGTAAATCAGTGTCAACTCATAAATAGTTATTCTATAGATTCATAGAATTGATGCTTTCACCGAACTCCGTCAGTGAGTGCTAGATAGGGGTAGGACCCCTAACTTACTTATGAGATACTCAAAAGTGTCCTTTGGCAGTGGCTTTGTGAAAATGTCTGCTATTTGTTCCTTTGAACTAATATATTCCAATGCAACTTTCTTCTCTTGAAATTCTTCTCTGAGATAATGATACTTTATAGAGATATGCTTTGTCTTAGAATGCATTACCATATTCTTTGAAATGTTAATGGCCCTAGTATTATCACAGATTATAGTTACTGGCTTGATAACTTTCTCATTCATACCTTCCAACAGTTGTTTGATCCATGCTATATTGGTACAATTCAATGCTGCAACGACATATTCAGCTTCAACTATTGATTGTGAAATGCATCCTTGTTTCTTGCTAAGCCAACTTAATAGTCTATCTCCCAGAAAGAAAGCTCCATCGATTGTGCTTTTCCTATCATCAATGTTTCCCGCCGAATCAACATCAGTGTAGACTTTTAAGTCAAAATCATTCCTCTTTTTATACACTAAACCATAATCTTCAGTACCTCTTAAGTATCTAAAAATTCTCTTGATTGCTGTCATATGGGTTTCTTTGGGATCGGTAAAAAATCTTGCAACTATACCTACTACATATGCTATATCCGGTCTGCTGTGAACCACATATTGCAACTTTCCAATCATAGATTGGTAAAGTGTCTCATCAACAGATGCAGATTCATCACTCTTTGATAGTTTACAATTGGTAGTCATAGGAGTACTTACAGGTTTAGAATCCTCCATTCCAAATTTCTTCAAGATTTCCTTTATATACTTGGATTGAGTAATGAATATTTCATTTTTCAATTGGAATATCTGTAAACCTATAAAATACTTTATTTCACCGATTAATGACATCTCAAGTTCTTTGCACATTTCATTTCCAAAGTTCTTGCATAAAGAGTCATTTCCACAAAAAATAATATCATCAACAAATATGGCTGAAATTAGTATTCCATTGTCTTCATCATTCTTCATATACATGTTGTTGTTTTCACTTGTCCTTATAAATCCAATCTTGATTAAGTAAGAGTGCAGTCTTTCATAAAATGCTCTAGGTGCTTGCTTTAGACCATATAAAGCTTTGTTCAACTTACATACCTGATCTTTATTCTTGTCTTCAATAAATCCTTCAGGCTGTTCAATATAAACTTCTTCTTCTAGTATACCATTTAAAAATGCAGATTTAACATCCATTTGATATACCTTGAAATTTTTGTAAGTAGCATATGCCAACAATGTTATCACTCCTTCAAGTCTTGCCATAGGTGAAAAGTCCCACCATAATCTATTCCTTCTTCTTGAGCATAACCTTTGGAAACTAGTCTTGCTTTATTCTGAATTACCTCTCATTTTTCATTTATCTTGTTTATGAAAATCCACTTTGTACCGATTACATTTTTCTCTTTTGGTCTTGGGACCAGTGTCCATGTTTCATTCTTCTTGATTTGTTCAATCTCTTTTGTCATAGCATTTACCCAATCTTCATTACTAAATGCCTCTTTTACTATTCTCAGTTCAAATTCAGATATGAGACATGTGTTTTGTCTCAATTTGTTCCTTGTCATCACTAGATCATCCTTATCTCCTATAATTTGACTTGATGCATGATTTCTTCTGACATACTTGGCTAATATAGGCTCGGTAGGCTCTGTATGATCTTCTTCATCACTCGGTAACTGGGCATTTTCTTCATTTTCTTCATCAACTTTCTCGATAGGACTTCTCGGTTGAACATATACAAACTCTTCACAATCTTCTCGTTCTTTGGAATTTCGTTCATCATTTCTTTCTGCAAATTCATCAATTTTCACATTTGCACTTTTCACTATTTTGTTAGATGATTTGATCAAACATTTAAATGCTTTACTTATAGAAGAATAAGCAAGAAATGTTCCTTCCTCAATTTTCTGATCAAACATTCCATTTCTATCATCTTTGTGAACATAACATCTACTTCCAAATATTTTAAAGTAACTTACATTAGGTTTCTTGTCATACCATATTTTATACGGTGTCTTCAAAGTTCCTTTCTTCAGTTGTACTCGGTTCACGGTGTAAACTGCAGTGCTGATCGCTTCTCTCCAAAACGTTTGAGGTACCCTCTTTTCTATCATCAGTGTTCTGGCACAATCTACAATTGATCTGTTTCTTCTTTCAGCTATCCCATTTTGCTGAGGTGTTCTCAGTGTAGACACTTGTCTCTTTATACCATGATCATTGCAAAATAGGTCAAATTCATCAGAAATGAATTCTCCTCTTTTGTCAGATCTTAGACATTTCAACTGTCTTCCTGTTTCTTTTTCAACTCTATCCTTGTACCATTTGAACATTTGAAAGGCTTCTGATTTCTCTTTTAAAAACATAACTGACATCATCCTTGAGTAATCATCCACAAATAATATAAAGTATTTATCACCATAATAACTTTGAAATTTCATAGGACCACAGAGATCAGTGTGCACAAGATCTAAAATTCCTTTAGAAGTGTAGGACTTTCTTGTAAAGCTTGACTTTGTCATCTTACCCATCTGACATCCTCGACATATTGCATTCTCAGGTTTTTCCAAGCTCGGTAGACCTCTTACTCGGTGCTTCTTACTTATTTTGATCAGGTTATCAAAATTTACATGACAAAACCCTTTATGCCATAACCAGGTATCTTCTATTTTAGCATACAGACAATTATTTCGAGTTGAGTCAAGATGAGATGTATTACCTTTTGTTTGTGTCTCGGTAGCAGCCAACTTTCCATGTTTGTCATGAACTTTGACACTTCCTTTCTGAAATTGTATTCGGTATCTTGTATTGTTTAGCTCTGCTACACTCAACAAATTGTATTTCAAACCTTCAACCCAATATACATCATCACATTTAGCATTATTAAGAAGTGTGATAGAACCTTTACCTTTCACCGGACATGGTGCATCATTACCAAATCTTACATAACCTCCATCATAGTCTTCTAATTTAACAAACTTGTGTTTATCACCTGTCATGTGATGTGAGCATCCACTATCTATGATCCAAGATCATTTTTATTTATGTGAGATTTCAAGGCTTTTTCCTCATACATTTCTTCATCTGATCCATCTTTGATAGCCACATATACAACTTCCTCTGTCTCAGTCCCATCAGATTTGTCATCATTGGATTCCTCATCAGCTACTAAGCATGTCTTTCTATCTCTCTTTTTGAAGACTTGGTGTCCTCTGTATTGGTTGTCTTTCTGTCTGTCATCTCGGTATTCTTTCTTTTCACTAGATTCTTTGTCAGGATAGTTAGAAGCCATATGTCCTATTCTATCACAGTTAAAACATTTTAAAGGTAACTTTCCTTTAGACTTACCTTTGCCTCGTGGTAACCTTCTGGCTAATAATGCTTCAAACTCTTTTTGCTTTCTGATTTCCTCATATAGTTTGTGTACCTCTTCCATGTTTTTGCGAAATCTCTCACTTGCTCGACTGTGATTTCCTTCAGTATAATTTTACATTCTATCATTGTAATCATCAGATTCACCAAGATGAAAATAACTGAATGCAGATTCAACTTTATTTACCGAAGACCCACTGTTATCAAAATTACTTAACTCCTATGCATGTAGCTTACCGATAGTAGCATCCAAAGAGACTGGCATGTTTGGTACAAACCTTAATGCATTGATCACAAAGACTCGAATGACATAAGCAGGTAGAAGTGTTCTGAGGAACTTACTTGTTACATCCTTTTCTTCAATAGTTCCTCCTGCTCCTTTGATTTGATTGACAGTTTCCTTTAACCTTGTACTGTATTGGGTTATGTTCTCACCTTCATTCATTCTCATGGATTCAAGTTAACCGATATCGATAACCTTAGTTTTTACCGACTAGCTTCATGCTCATTAACATAGAACAATATCAAACCTTAACTCATCTATTGAATGAAATGTTTTCTCATTCTTAGAATACTCATATATAGTATATCAAAATAATCAAAACAACAAAATCTCATCATTGTCTAACTCAGTAATAATTTCCCATTGAATAACTTATTACTCCCCTTCATTTTCATTCTTTCTGTGTCACTTACCGACATCTTTATACTTATCAAAACATACTCATTAAGATATGGAAACATCATACTGAATCAGAAAATCAATTGCTTGACATCAATGACAAAATAATATTACTAAGACAGTAATCATCCTTTCTGAGTTATATCCACAATCTTCAACAACCTTCTCAATATCCTCATACCAACAAATTTACTGGAATGCCAACAATCTTCTCATCAACTGGTGACTGCATCTTTATCCGGTGGGAGTCCTTTTGTTTCACATCCACACATCATACCGGTTGGCACTTCTGCATTAGCTCACCCTGCAGATCCACATATCAGTTGGCATCAATGAACTGCCAAAAGAACACATACTGATATCCAATCCATGTCTTCAACACAAGTCAACACTAACTTGTGTACATGGTACTCCAATGACCATTATGTTGGATGATATTAATGACACCATTTCTAGTATGCATCAATGACAACACTGCCCATCAATCTCCCACACCAGTTGCCATCCTATATCGATTGACGTTAAGGATAACACAATGCCAACAATTATGTCTGAGCATTTGAATTTTGGATTAGATAGCTCTCTTAATGTTATTATGTGCTAAAAAAGTGTGGAATCTACAAAAGAGAACCAAACAACATCAAACACACACATGAAACATTATGTTAGAGTTAGAAATCGAAATAGAAACTTAAAATATGTTAGCTTCAAAATCAAGAACCCCAAGCACGTCTCATGTTCCTCTATCTCCAAGGATCTTGAAGATTCAAGGCGTCTCTCACTTGGAAGAGCACTTGATCTTATAGATGTCAACCTAAAGAACGAGATTGAAGGACATGCCAAGATCAAAATAAATGCAACTAAGATCCTTGCTAGATGATCAAATGATATGAAAAGATGAAATGCAAGATATGAGATTAAGATTGATTCCAAATTGAGAGATTAAGTGTGCTAACTAAAATAACATGGAGATTGATATGAAATTAATATATAATGGCTATGAATTTATCTAGCATGAAAATGTGATTAACATGACACTATCAACATGATGAAAGCTAAACTAGCATGCAACTAAGATGATCTAAGTGCTTGAAGATGATAAGTTGAGCTCCTTGATAACCTAGAAAATGACTATAAGTTTGATGCATAAGATGAGGGATCCTAAGATTGAAGAAATGGGCTCTATTTAAAGAGAAAATAGAGAAATGGATGGCCAAGATTGAGCAATCTTAACAAGGGCTAGGATTAAAAGTTATCAATCCATGAGGGGGATTCGATCCAATCCCAAGTTGACAAATGTCACCTTGAGATGGCTTGAGAGGATGCTAAGCAAGCATTAGATGCTAAGTAAGCATTAGGGATAACCTCAAGGGATGACATCATTGGATATGCTATTATCCAAGGGAGAATGCTATTGTACAAGAGGTAAACTCTTGTGCAAAGTTGAGGGATGGTCAAAGAGACAACCGTCATGGGCTAGGGTGATGTCTTGTAAGAGATATTAAATGCCTTTGAAGACTTTGGAGGTTAACTTTTTGGAAGTTAGATAACCTTCAAGGCTTTTGTAAGAGCCTTACAAGTTTGGAAGACTCAACAAGTTAACTTGTTGAAGAAGGTAAAGTCTTGAACACATTTTGAAGACTTTCCCCAAGTTTGGAGAAGTGACGCCCCCAAATTTAGGGATGTGACATGATTAGAGGAATTATGATAGTTAATGAGGAATTAGAGGGGTTCTTGAAGAATATTAGCATGCTAATGGAAAATGTAGGAGAATGCAAGTGGAGGGAAATAGGCTTTTTTAGATAAATAAAAGATTTATTTTAGCTAAAAGGGGTGCAACTTGCATTTGTAGGATTTTGCAAGTGGGGGGACTATTCAACAATAAATAAATATTCATTTAAATGCAAAGTGATTTTAATCAAATGTAAATTCAATTAAAAGGGGAAAAGGGGGTTTTAATTAAATAAATAAGATTTATTCAATTAAATGGCTAAAGGGTACTTAATCAAACCTTAGTTTAACTAATAGGTTAGGCTAGCAGAAAAGGATTTTAATCAAATCTTTAATTTGATTAATAGGCTGATTGGAGAATGGGGATATTAATTAAACCTTAGTCTAATTAATAGGCAAATAAATGATGATTAAATGACTAAAATTTATTTAATTAGTTGTGCAAGTTTTAGGTGTCTACAATTATCATTATTCTACAGTTTGAGTTGCTCTTGGTTAAATATATTATGAGATGTTTTCTGGAAGCATCTACAATATGCTTCTGATATTTTTTGCTTAGGAACAATATGTGCATTCAATTGCACTATAAAAGTGTTGAATTCTACATTCTGTCATAGTAGAGAGTTATGTCTTGGACTTTGGAAGTATAGTAAGTATACACATGATGTTTCATATTCTAGACTTTCAGAGGTTGATCTTCAACAAACATAGTTATTAGTGACAAAGTGGTCACTATGCTTGTTGGCCAATTGGGTTGATGTTTTGGTGTGTTGAGCCAATGGATTGTAACATGTGCTAGCCAGAATTAGTGCGTTATTGTGCATTGGAGTCAACGAAATGTTTGTTGGGTGATGCATAACACATCCCTTCTTCTAGAGTAATGTGTGGGATTTTGGATTGAGGCTATTACACATTTGGTGTAGTGTCTATGCTTATGGTCAATTTACATAATTAGCGTGTGATTGTGTATTGGAGTCAATGAAATGTCTATTGGGTGATGCATAACATTTCCCTTCTTCTAGAGTAATGTGTGGACTTTTGGATTGAGCCTATTGCACATTTGGTGTAATGTCTATGCTTATGGTTGACTTATAGATGCTTATGGTCGACTTTTTGATGGATCTAATTATTCCTTTTGGAGTGTAAGAATGGAAGCATATCTGATGGCCCTAGAGTTCAATATTTGGTTATTAGTTGTGGATGGATATGAATTCCTTGAGAGTCCCCCAATATAATAGGCCAAAAAGAAGGCTTGTGAGAATAATGCCAAGGTAAGAATTGTTATTCTTTGTGGTTTGCCTAACTTTGGGTTTATGAATATTATGCATTAGAGGACAAAGAAGGAAGTGTGGGTTAAATTGCACATCTATGAAGGGTATGCCAAGGCTAAACAAACAAATATTTCTACCTATTGAGGTCAATTTGAGAATCTGAAAAAGGAAGTAAGAGGAAAACATTTCTATATTCATGTACTCTGGATTGACGAGGTTGTGAAGTCTATTGGATGACTTTGTGAAGAACTATTAAAAGATATAGTGACTATGAAAAAGGTACCGTGGTCTCTTCCCAAAGGTTTGATGCAAATCTTTCTACAATTGAAGAGGCTAAATATTTGAATACATTAACCATGGATGAGTTGCATGGAATTCTAACTGCTTATGAGATTAGGATTGACATTCATAAGGAAAGAGGCTACATTCAAAGTGTCCAAGAGGTAGGAAGATCTAGATTCAAACCATGAGTTAGATCAAAAGGAAGAAAATTTTGTTAGAAAGTTGTAGGAGAGGGTCCAAAAAGTATAAAGATAAGTTGACTTTCAATTTTTTTTATTATGGTGAAGTAGGACATTCATGGCTAAGTGTCCATACAAAGATTCTAACAATGATGATAAAAAAATGAAAAAAAAGGGAAAAAGTTTAAGAAAAATTAGAACAATTTCTTCACTAATGAGGAAAACTATTCATCCGACGATGATGACCAAGTCACTTCTAGGAATGAGAACAAAAAGGCTCTATTCATGGCTATGGAGACTATTGAAGGTGTTGCGAGAGAAATGAAGTCCAAAAATGATGATGATGAGGTAGATCTTATGGAAGAATTATATTGTGTTGGCAAATAGATTAAGAGGGTGAAGAATATGATTGCTAAAGAAGTGAAAGCTAAAGGAAAACTATCTTTGAATGTTGAGAAGGTGGCAAAGATGGTCATTGATCTAAAGATTCAAGTGGAAGAAGTAAAGAGTATTGAAGAGGTCATAAAATAAAGGTTGCTGACAAGAGTTACGGACTATGAAAAACTTGAGGTAGATATTGTGTCATTAAGAAAATATTTGGAAAAATCAAACACTCAGCTCAAGTTGAAGTTTGGGAAAAAGCACTGAGAGCTTGGATCAGATCATAAAAATTTGGAGACCACTACATATCAAAAGCCACATTGGTTTTATAGAGATACAAAAGAATAAGGTAACTGATTATCCCTTGAATTCACTTGATGAGAGTCTAGAAGAGAATGACTCTAAAAGTTCAAAATTTGAACAAGTTGTGGCAACCAAAGAGAGTAAGAAGGTGGAAAACGGTTCACTCAAGTGCACAACCATAATGGGAGATCCACAAGACAAGCTTCAAGAGGGAAAAAATACAGTACCAAGTTCAATTATTCTTTCTTCTAGTTACTATTTTATTGAAATCAATTTGGTCATAAGACAATGAATTGTAGAAAGGTTACAACAAGAAGTAGCTTTGTTAGCATAAATATTTTTGTACCATTATTTAATTTCAATATTATTAGTCAAAAGTGTAATAGTTTTGGATATATTGCAAGAAATTATATAGAATCAATTTTGTGAGTTCTCCTATGATGGATGCAAAAGAAAAAAAAACAATAATTTAGAATGGTGAAATTGAAAAGAATTGGAGGAAGAAACCAGAAGAATAAAAAAATCCATGGTGGATTAGACTACACTACATGCTCAGAAGGGGAAGAATCTATGGATCATTGATAGTGGATGCTTTGATAAAACGACTAGAAATAAGAGCAAGTTCATGCACTTCAAAAAGTTTGACAAAGGAGTTGTTGCTCTTGGTAACAACTTTGCTGCTAAGATTATCGATAAGGGTACTTTGAGTCTTGATGGCAGAAAGACAAAAAAATACATGATGTTTTGTATGTAGAAAGTTTGAAATTTAATCTTCTAAGTGTCAACTAGATGTGTGACAAGGGCTAAAATTTCTCATTCAATTCTAAGGGTTGTCAAATCAGAAACTGATACTAGATAATATTTCAGAAGGAAGTAGGATTGAAGTGATGTGTACCATCTCAATGAAGTTAATGGGAAAAACATTTTTCTATTGAGAGGGAAGAGAGTTGGCTTTGAGATAGAAGGTTAGGACATATCAATTTTGATGGTCTTGTGAGAATTAGTTCAAAAGAAATGGTAAGAGGAATGCCTCAGAAAAAGAAGCCTCCATCTACCAATTGCAAACCATGTCATGGGGGAAAGCCGACAAAGATCAAATTTCGTACCAAGGAGTATTCCACTACAAAGTCATTGGATCTTATTCATACATATATGTACAGTCGAATGAGGACAAAGAGTCTACAAAGTGACAAATATTTTATGATGCTTATTGATTATTCTAGAATGAATTGGATTATTTTTCTAAAAATAAATTAGAAGATTTTGAGAAGTAAAAACATTTAAGGAAATGGTTGAAAATGAAACTAGAAGAAAAATTAAGCGTTTAAGATTATATAGAGGCATATAATTTACCTCTAAATTAAAATATGAAGAGCTCTATGAGATTCATGAGATTCATAGACAATATTATGCTCCTAGGACTCCTCAATAAAATAAAGTGGCTGAGAAAAAGAACTAGATTGTACAAGAGATGGAAAGAACTATGCTATGTCAAGCAAAGTTGCCAAACATTTATTATTGGAGAGAAGCAATTAAAAAATCAATATCTATTTTAAATAGAGCTCGAATAAGATCAATGACTACCAAGATACCATATGAGCTATGTAAAGGAAGACCAACTTCAACCATGAATATTAGAGTATTTGGAAGAAAGTACTATATCAGGAGGGATGAAGAACATTTGGGTAAGTTTGATTATAGATATAATTAATGTATTTTTCATGGATATTCTATGACTAGAAAGACATATAGATGTTCTAATAAAAGACTAAGAATGCTTGTGGAAAGTGTCAATGTAAGTATTGATGAGACATTTCAGTCAACTAATATTTGAGATGAAGATGAGAACGATGATGATATCCATAGTGGAGAGGAAGATACATGAAGTGAGTCAAAAAATAAAGTTGTTAAGACTTCAACCAAGTATGTTTAGAAGAGTCATTTTGAAGATCAAATCATAGGAGATAAAGACAATGGAGTTTAGACCTAGAGAAGAATTGAGAAAACAAGTGAACATGTATTTTGCCATATTGCAAAATTTTTTAACAAAATACTTATGCAGAGGCAAGCTAAAAAAAAGGTTGGTTAGAAGCTATGGAGGAAGAGCTATCTCAGATTGAAAATAAAGAAAGCTGGGAGTTGGTCTAGATACCTAAAGACAAGAATTTATTGGCACCAAATGGGTCTTTAGAAATAAGTTGAATGAAGATGGAAAGGCGATCCAAAACAAGGTCAGACTTGTATGGGAAGAATATGGTCAATTTGAGGGAGTTATTTTTGAGGAGATATTTTCATTAGTGGCAAGGTCAGAGGCAATCAATTTTTTTTGACATTATTAGAATTTAATAATTTTAAGATATATCTTATGGATACCAAGTTTTCATTTTTGAATGGTGAGTTAGAACAAGAAGTCTACATTGAACAATGAGAAGGGTTCCAATGTGCAAACAAACTGGGGTGAACCCACAATAGTGGGTTACACTTTTTTGCTAACTTTGACACTACAATATTCATTTTTAGAAAAAAACATCATATTCAGACACCTATTATTGCTAAATTGTAAGGAATTTGTAGACAATGTGAACTAGTGATTATGTCATTTTGTGTGTAGATTGTAAAAATATTTTTTGAAATTTTTTGGAATCAATTTGCTTTCATTTTTCTATCTCCCTCGAAAACTATTTTTTTACAAAAAAACATCATTTTTAAAGAGTGATACTCACTTGGTCAGGTATAACTTTTTTTCTAAAATAGATATGAATGTGATTATTTTGAATTTAGTTTTGTAACATCCATATCTAATGTTTGCAATTGGTTTCATAACATTATCTCCAATATTTCACATTTTATTAAGTTTTGAAGTTGAGTTAACTATAATTTTGACATATGTCCATTTGGTCGTTCATAACTTGTTGTGTATGTAGCAAAATTCTTTTTTTTTTGTTGGAAAGAGGACTTCAATACCTAGTGCATAGATATTTTTCAGATTGTTTTTCACTTGTTTACTATTTTTACATAAGCGTTGAACTCAAATTTTGATGTTTGGTGTGAAACCTATGTTCAGTTAACCTAAAAAAATATATCAATAAACTCAATATATATTAAAATAATAATCATTGGAAAGCTCGCTTCGAGTACTACTATCATGCATTTGGGTTTGTCAAAATTCATCCATTTGAGCCCCCAATTTGAGCTTCGAAGGCAAAAAATTTGCAGAAACCAGGAGAGTTTGGGGGGAGATCTCTAGCAGGCAAGTTCGATAGAACATATGTTCTATCAAAAGGGGTTCTGTTGAACCCCTTTGAGAAAAAATGTTTTTAAACGACCATGTTCTTTTTAAAAAACCATTAAAAAAGGGGGGTTCGATCAAACCTAGGTTTGATCAAACCCCCTTTTTTAATGGTTTTATATTCAATCAAATGCATTTAAAATATACGTTCGATCGAATCATATTTTTTGTTCCGATCGAACATGATATTCAATCGAAAGTGGTAAAAATTATGTTTTGGACAAACGAGTGCAATTTCTTCATCCAAAAAAGTGTAACCCACTATTGTGGGTTCACCCACTGGATTTTGTGTGTAGGTTGAACAAGGCCCCTATAGCATAGTGTTTTAGATTGGATATATATTTGCAACAACAAGGTTTTAGGAGAGGTAGTGCAGACAGTAATTTGTGCATAAAATTAGAAGGTGATTTGTTATTGATTATTGTTGTTTATGCTAATGACATTATTTTTGGATGTAGTAGTGATGCAATGCGCAAAGAGTTATGGGATGTAATGCACAAAGTATTTGAAATTTCAATGCTTGGTGAGTTGACATTATTTCTTGTTTGTCGATTTCTTAGTTATAAAAAGATATGTTCATATCTTAGACCAAGTATATAAAAGAGATGTTGAGTACGTTTAAGATAGAAGAGTGTAAACCATTTAGTACAACTATGGTTGTTGGTTGTAAATTGAGCAAAGATGATGAATTTCTTTGACAAACCAGACCTTGTATAGGTCAATGATTGGTAGTTTGTTATATGTGATTGCATCTAGATTAGATATAATGTAATTAGTTGGAATGGTAGCTAGGTTTTAGGTAGCACCTATGAATATCCATGTCAAAGCAATAAAAAGAATATTTAGATATCTAAAGGGTACATTGAATTTTGGTTTGTGGTATCCTAAAAGTGAAAACTCACAACTGCATACATTGATGTAGATTGGGTTGAAACTGTAGATGACTGAAAGAGTACAATCGGTGGAGCTTTCTTTCTTGGTAAGAGTATTGTATCTTGCTTGAACAAGAAGTAGGTTTGAATATCATTATCTATAGTAGAAGTAGAGTACATTGCAGTACAATCTTGTTGCACTAGGTGTTATAGATGAAGTAGAATTTGAAGGAGATGAAATTTTAGTTTGGTGAGCCCATTTCCATTCTCTCTGACAACACAAGTGCCATAAATATTTTTAAGAATTCGGTGATGCATTCAAGGATAAAACATATTATAATTAAGTATCATTTTTTGAAAGAGAAGGTTGTAGACAAAGAGGGGAAGATAGAGTATGTCAAGAATAAGGAGGAAATTGTAGACATTTTCTCAAAACCTCTTCCAAAGGAGGCTTTTGAGTATCTTTGGCAAACTTGGGAGTGGTTGGTCCCTCTTCTTGAATTAAGAGGACTTATAAATTAAGGAGTATTGATTCCCTACCACAAGAAGAATTGGGGGTCTTGCAGAGTGTTTCACTTTATGATTTGTGGAGAAAGAAAGAATAGGCGAGTTGATGAAGTAAGGAACTCAAGATGAAAGGGGGAGTATATCCGAAAAGGTCCAAAAAATGCTATAGTAAATTATTTTGGTGATGCTTTGTGAACGTATTGTAACTATAGTGAATTATTTGTTGCAACTAATAGCATTTTCTTTGCCTTGTTTATGGTAAAATAATTGTTGGAGATATGTTGTCATAGATATCAAAAGTGTTGGACAATTATGTCATTGATGTCGAGGCATCCAAAAGAGTGTAATTACTGCCATGTCTATGTTTGAACATTTAAGTTTTGGATTGGCTAGCTATGTTGGATAACTCTCTTAATGTTATCATTATGCTCCATTTTGAGTTGTTCTTGATTAAATATCTTATGAAATGTTGTCTAGAGGCATATGTTGTATGCTTATGAGTTTTGTTGCTTGAGAACATTATGTGCATTTAGTTGCACTTTCAGAGTGTTGAGTTTCACATTCTACTACATCAAAGAGTTATGGCCTATAGTTTATAAGTGAAGTAAGCACACACATGATGTTTCATATTTCAAAATTTTAGAGGCTGAGATTTAGTAGATAGAAATTGTGCTTGTTGGCTGATTGGGTCGATGTCCTAGTGTGTTGAGCTAATGGATTGTAGCATGTGCCAGCTAGAAGTATCATGTCATTATGCATTGAGCCCAATCTAACGTTTGTTTGGTAATGCATAGTGTGTCCCTTCTTTTGGAGTAATGTGTGGGCTTTTGGACCAAGCCTTTTACATGTTTGGTGTAGTGTCTATGCTTATGTACGACTTGTAGATGTAATAATATTACTCTAGGCCCACAAGTGAATGTAATTATGTTTATAATTAATATGTATAGTTGATCTAGGTTAATTCCTAGTGTGTTTCTTTAATGTACACATCCGAAAGTATTGATATGAGTAAGTGGGTGACATTGTGAGTAGAATCTCAATCATTGTGTGTGATTTTTATTGAAGATCATACACACTATGTGAATGTGTTTTGATGTTGTTCAGATCAAACCTTGAAGTTCTACAATTTATATCTCTTGTATTTTGTGATATTGACATCTCACATGCTGAGTTGGTGCTCAAATCTTGGAGTAGGGGATTGGTGTCTCCTATAGGTTGGTGCCTACAAATGCAATCAAGGATTGGTCTCTCTAGTAGTTTGGTGCTTACTTCATATTATAAATTTCTTATTGTATTCCTACTTTTTTGAGGTTGTATTTGGGTAGTAGATCCAAGCAGCCATTCTCATCATGGTTTTTCCCATTTTGGGTTTCCACATAATTTGGTGTTATTTTTGTGGATGTGTGTATATGTGTTGATTAATTGCTTCATCATTAAGAAAAATGAGTAAATGCTTCTTTGATTATTTGGGGTTCATGTTTAGAGAAGTTATTAATTATGATTATTGTTTAATTAAGGTGAAATTGGCACATACCGATTCATCACAACCCTCTTAGTATATTGTGTGCCCTTCAATAATATCCCACAAAATTGGTGGATTTCCTTTGTTGACTGTTTTTGTGTTTTTTGTGCTTATTGGTCAATTTGATGAATTTAAAAATTGTATATACATCTTCAATATTGCCTAGTTAGATTGAATCAATGGTTTATGTCCACATTAATGGATAGGTTCATTTTTATTGGTATTATGATATATTGTATGGTGAGCCCTCCCTTAAAAGTGCATAATTCTAGTTAAGTTATTAATCAGTAATACCATGTGGAATGATCTCAAGGCTTTATAAAGGGAGAATTTTTTTCCTTTCCCCAAACTCATATGCACCATCTAGTCTTCTATCACAATTTGATCCATTAGCTCATGAGATGCATACCCATTCTAGTACAAATATTCCTCACTGTATTCCAAATTTGCATAGACCTCAATTCATAGCTTCACAATGACATGTATACACCATTCCTTTGATTGTCAACCCATTGATGGCATCTCTTGGTCTACCAAAATTAAAATAATCTATAATGAACAATCGTACATTCATGTCCATTGAATTCTATCTTGCATGATGCATAGTAATGAAAGTTTGACCACTTAATGTTGAAAGGTGCTATATTGTGTAATAGGATTCAACGAAGTTTGTATTGTAGGATTCACACAAGGACTCAAGCTTCCAATATTACTTGAAAAAATATAAATAACCTTTCATGGGAGAGTAGAGCAAGAGGATAACTTTTGCTTGCTTATGGCGCAATAATAAAAAATGGATCAAAGATACTACATAATGTACATGTGAGGTACTTCTTATCTAGGAAAGGTTGAGAGATATGACAAGACAAGATTATGGCAAGTGTCTTGATCGTATGTCATGAGTCAAATAAGATAAAATCACATGTATACTAGAGATTTATAAAAATATTCCTAAATTCTTAAGTAAATATAATACGTGAACATGTGTGAATATGATTTAATAGGTGCACTAGTTAGATAATACACCCTGTTTACACCAACATCCCCTTAAGTGCAACTTAGGGAGAAGCAAACAAATACTTGAATTCAAATATTCTTGGAATATGCAACAGTGGGACCCAACTTTAAGTCATGTTAGGTGCCCATAAAAAAAGATTTCTCACAAATGAAGTAAAGGAGGAAAAATAATAGGAGAAAACCCTCTTCAAAAGGAAAAATACAATAAAACAAACATGAACAAGTGATAGGAGGACTCAACATGACCCACTAAAGAATAAATATATACAATAAATACCCCACTATAAAGAAGGAAAGAGTGAAAGAGTGAAACTATAGATTCCCCTGTAATGAAAATTATTAATACTTGGAAGATAAAAACAATCTAATGACTACAAAAAAAAATAAAAAATTCATCACCTTGGAAAAAAATAAGTGTAGTGGTGGATGTAGAAGAAAATCCAACTACAAAAAAGAGGGGATGAGGTATCGATCTCTGAACAACTATTTAATTCTCTTGGGTTCCAACCTAAAGTGGCAACCCCTTACCGATAAATGGTGCCAAACCCCAGGGAGGATATAGCTCGGGTTGGGTGGGCAGAGCCAAAATCATCAATAGCTTTCTTTGGTAAGTGCCATTGATTTGGTCTCACCACCCTTCCTCCAATTAGTAAGCTTGCTAATTAATTGACTAATTAATTAACAAGTTCCATCAACACTGATTTTCAGGATTCCATCCATCTACATCAATAGACAAAGTAGCAGTGCTCATGACGACTCGTTGGGGTTATATAGTTGACCGCATCCATAGCTCCCACTGGCACTAAGGCCTTTGCTCCAACAAATAGAGTTGTTTCACTAGTACAGATAGGTAGGACCGAAATCAATTAATGGTCGAAAACTGGAGGCAAGCGTTACAGAAGATGGAGAGAGGGGGCTTTAAATACCAGTGTGGATTCCCAATACGTTATGATTCCACAACCACTGCTAGGGATGATTCCCAATCCCTCGACCTGAGATAGAGGGAATAAGCAATAGTGCTGATGTTGATGGAAGGGAGATAGGTTTTGATCAGTGCTCAACCCGGCTCTCAATTGTGAATACATACTCTGAGGGGAGGTGTCCCCTCCAAATATATACTGTGAGACTCACAATTTTAATTTTTTTGAAAGATTATCATGCATCCCATAAAACTAAATCTGAAAGACTATATTGATATTGTTGAATTCAAGTAAAGTCTGAAGACTTAGGAATGAAGGGAGTCTTGACAGATGATGAGGAGCAAAAATCTCTGGAATACTATTGAACATTCATATGGTATATTATTTGAACCATCAATAGGCACTAGATAGAATGAAATAGGACCGTTTGAGAATAGTTTTATATCACGATTTTTATGTGTCTCCCAAACTTTGGCCCAAAGAGGATGAGAAAACTCAAGGTGTGCAATGACACTGGTGTCATCATCAACATGTAGACCAATCAATCCCAGAGTTTTTTATTTTTAACAATCCATAAAACCTTCTTGCAAGCAATGCCTAGTTGAGGAAAAATACCATACGAATGTGGTAAAAGATGAGCCAACATAGATGTTTCAAGATAGCATCTCTCTATTTCTTATAGTTTCCCCTTTTCAAGATGATTAGATAAAAACCTTTAATTGACTTAGATCTCCAAATTGCACCTTCAACAATAAGTAGAATTTGCCGAGTATAAAAAATGTTGGAAAAATGAAGCCCCACTAAAATGATTAAACTTCTCTAGTTGTCAAGTGCTAGAAAAAAGGTGTTTGAACCTTGCAATTACAAAAGGTTATTATTTATAGTAAGTTTATATATAAGCATGGATGGGTCAATTTTTTTCAACGTTACAAAATTTCAAAATAAACATACTAGTAAAGTTTCAACCCAAGGTCATGTTTGGATTTCAAGATATTGAAGTTTCCATTTTTAAAAGTTTGAAAATCAAATTTAAGACACTTGGAGGTTGTTTTAGGGTCTAAAAGTGGTTGTAATTGACAAAGTGAGTTATATTTTAATATATCACTTCAAAAGCTTTCTAATAGTTCAATCAATTTTGAACAAGGCTCTTAGATCAATAGTTATGGCCTCCAAAAGTTGGGTCTCCCGAATTAGAAAATGTGAACATGTTGGACATAGAAAATAGTTGTGGGACGGGGGGTTACACATGTTGGTGTGTGTTTTGACAAATAATAGAGAATCTTTTATGTTACATAAATTGGATGCCACTTTTTAAGGTAGTTTTACCTCGGGGTTTTGTAAATGCCATTTGACAATTTCATATATTGTGTGCTCGAGATTGAGGGTATGTAATGCCCCGCCAGGAACCCCGAAGGAAAACCCACAACAAGGGTGAAACAATTTTTTTTTAAAAGTATAAACAAAATAAGTGCATAACACACAACATGCACGATAACACAAGCGAAAGACTTACACCAAAATTCCTTAAAGGTTACCAACAAAGAATTAAAACCAAAAGATAAATTCCACAATTAAGGTTAATCCAATAATCCATCAGTAACTCAATGATCACAAGAAGCTATAAGCAATAACAGATTACACCATTGAAAGATTGAAAGGATACAATATAATTCCATTTCAATAAGCATTTACACATATTATAATGGAACTGATAAAAACATCCCATACACAAGATTACATTGCTCTTCCAATACATAACTTCTCAATATTAATAAAAAGTTACAACTTAACCAATTACAAGGTTACAAAAGATCATGATACAATGACCACATAGGTCTCTAAAGATTAATAATCTCCAACATGAGATTATGCATGAGCCACGCACCACAAAAGCATCTGTGAAGCCGATCCTTGCATGAAGATACGAACAAGAACATCCGATGGGAAGTGGCACTACCACCTGACCATGTAATTCCCAAAATGGAATCACCCCACCGTGCTAGGAGATAGCTAAGGACCCTCAAGCAAGCAAAGGCATGACATGGTCAACAAAACAATACGATTCCATGACAACACAAAGAGACTCCACAATAATCCATGTGACTCAACATCACAATTACACAAGTGACTCGACCACACAAAACACAAGTGAACTGACATCACACATACAAGTGGATCTAAAGAGAGAGTGTCACGCACAACTTGATGGTTACCTCGGTAGGCCCTCATAGGTCCTGACTCTCTGTCCTGGTAACCTCTCCCGAACCTTTGGCTCCAACTAAGTCTCATGCAGACCCTTCCAACCTTTCGTGAAGACAAGGTGGTCGGTTTGCCATTCCAGGCCTTCTCACTACATTATGAGCCTCAATACAAGCACTCACCTATGCGTGAGGTACAATATATTTATTAATGTTTTTGATTAAGTAAAAAAAGGTTTTAAGGGACCCGAAACCCGATTACATTCGATAGATAGCCAAGAAGGAAACAAAACAAGACAGCTGCAAAGGACCAGCAAAAAAACCAGCAGCAGAGAAAGGGACAACAAGAGGCCAGCAAGAAATTGTCCCCAAGCCCAACATTACAAGTTAATTAAAAAATCTTAATAGATTCCTTAGCATTCTGAACCAAGAGCATCATCGCCTTGGCCACTTCCCTTAGGTCATTGTTTTCCTGTCCCAGCTGGCTCTCTTTCATTTTGGTGTCCTTCCCAGTAGTGGTCTGCCTAGTTCCGCGTCTAGGATTCTGGTGGGTGGGGCTGGAGGTTGGAGCGTCTTCTATAATTACTAGGTTCTTATCCTGATTTTTCCTTTCCAAATGATCCACCAAAGCATTCATATTCTGGGAAGAAACTTTAAGGACCTGGAGGCTGTGGTTCATGAGGCTTTTCAGAGCCTTCTCATTACAGGTGATCCAGGTGTTGATGTTGTCTTTGTCCTCCTCCGCCTACTCTTTCAGAGTTTTGATAACATCCTCCAAGTGTTTCAGGTCCCCTTTGATCAGATCTTTCTCCAGCCAATCCTCCATCTCCATTTCCTCCTCAGCTTCACTGTTTTCTGTATCCTCATTCTGTTTCCCAGAGTCAGAATCCTTAATCAACTTATTAATCTTATCTTCCAGTTCCCTTTGCTTACCTTGCATACTGGTGATGTTTTCAACAACCCCTTTCTGGAAATTGAAGGATTCCAGAGTGTAGTTACGGGCGGTGTTCAAGATGGTGTTCGCAGAGTCCTTGCCCTGTTCAGTCTCCTCAGAGTTAGGGTTGTCATACTCCTTAGGATTCAGAGCAGCATTCTCACTTTCCGAGCCCTTAGGGTTAGAGTGAGGGTTTTCGGAGTTACCCCCTTCCTCCCCTTCACCATAGTTATCATCCTTCTTTTACTCCATTTTAGTATCAGTGTCCTTATCCTTTTCCTCTTCCTCATCACAATGCACCTCCTTTTCCTCATGCTTTGTTTCAACTTTCCTTTTTTTGTGGGTAGGGGTGTTGGGCTGATCCCCATCCAAGTCAGAGTCTTTGCAGCTCTCAGAGATATGAGCGTTAGTGATCAAGGGGTCATCTTTGGTTGCCCTGGCCTTGTCCTTTAGATATTCATATATTAGCAGAATAAGCCCCTGGTGGGCTAAAGGGTAAGATTTAGGCTTTTTAGCATGGTCTGCAAGGCTCTCATTTAGAGAGGACGCTAAATAGAAAGGTAGGGAAATTTTAGCCCCATGATAGAAATGGTTCAAAATAGCAAAATGATAGTTATAATTTTTTGTAAATCTGCCATCCACAGTCAAATACTCCATTAAAACCCTTAGAACTTTTTGCCAGAAGGGCTTTACCTGCTGGGGAGTGTAGTAGGAGATGTTGTCCTTCTTCGCAAGCTTGCCCTTCTCATCCTCCGACTTCGGGAAGTTTTTGAAAGCTTTAGCTACATACTTTCGATCCCTGTAGAATTTAGTCCCCTTTGTCTGAAGACCCGTGACCTCTGCAACCAGGTTTTCATCAATTTGCCAAATCTCCCCAAACAGGGTGACTCTGTTGTTACCCCAGCTTTTAGGAAAACCATAAGACATAGAATTTCTGCTTCCGTGAAGCTTTTCCATATAGTCAATAAAGTTGTATCTATGGAGCCTTCTCCAGACCTTTCATTTCCTCTTCCAATTTTCACATCCTAGAGGCTCATTCCTATTTAGGTTACCACCCATTCCGAGCTCCAAGTAGAGATACCCACTGCTACAATTCACAGTCCGCAGATGAAACCCTAAAAACTTGTTATTTCTAGAATTTCAGTGTAGAGACTCTTTCGTTGTTTTGAAATTGCTGCTTATGGCCACACAAACCCAACAATTATTACTCTAATCTTTCTCACACATATGATCTTGGAAATAATTCCAAAAAAACACTCATAAGCTGACAGTAAATCCGCCCCCAAAATCTATCTTTGGAATTCGTTCCCCAAAAAGTAATCATGAGATTAACTTGACCCATTGATGTGATCGAAGTATAATTGCTCTTTAACCTCCCTTTTGATGCGAGTTTCTCCAATGTATTTGACATCCTTCTCCAAATTGACCCCTTCATTGACTAGGATATCTGCAACCTTATTGCCTTCTCTAAAGGTATCAGTTATACTAATACTAACATAGTTATTTAACAAATACTTAGCACTTTTAACAAAATTAGTAATATTACAGGAAACAAAGCTTGTACCTTTGAGGGCTTGTATGATGTTTAAAGAGTCCCCTTCGAGCCAAATTTTTTTGAATTTGAATTCCTGAGCTAGCTGGAGGCTCTTTAGCATTGCCAGAGCTTCAGCCGCATGGTTATTTTGGACCCCAAAAGGAGAAGCAAAAGTAGAAATGCAAATTCCTTGAGCATTTCTAATAACTCCTCCACCACCAGCCTTCCCAGGGTTCCCTTTAGCCACCCCATCAAAATTTACCTTTATCCAGTCATAATCAGGAAAATGCCAGACAATGTTATCTCTCCTATTCTTATTTTCCGATCTGTAGACCTTATGTATTAGGTTCCATTCAGTGAGGATGTCTCTTTCCATATCATTCATATCAGTAATAGATCATTGTTGATTGTTCTTGTGAGGAATATTGATGTTCTCCTTTATAGCCCTGCAGATTTTTTCAAAGACAACCTGAGTATTACACTTAGCTTCCCTAAATATCCTATTATTTCTTTCTTTCCAAATGCCCCAAAAAATCATGGGGAGGGTCAAAGACCAAAGGTTCTTGATAAGTTGGCATTTGGTTGGAAAATTTCATTGCCAGATAATATCCTTGATACTCTTGTTCATAACCCAATTGACTTTCCATTTTTCCCACATTTTGCACCAAATATCCCAGGTAAAAGAGCAGTGAAAAAAGAGACGATCAACTGATTCCCCCTCCTTTTGGCATAGCTCACATCTATTAGAGAATTTGAAACCTCTTCGGATTAAATTGTCAAGAGTAAGGGTACTATTACGAGAAGCAAGCCAAAAGAAAATGTTGACTTTAGGGATCAAAATGTTGTTCCAAACTTTACTCCAAATGGGATTACTGGTTTGAGAAAAGGTGTTTTTGTAGGCTGAGGCAACCGTAAATTCACCTTTAGGATCACTTTTCCAGAGGAACACATCATCATAGTCTTTTTTAGGGGAAAAGGACAACAACTCGTTTTGGAGTAAGGAAAATCCAGAATGAATATCATCAAGCCTAACCCACTTGTCCTCCTTCCAGTAGTCACACACCATAAGCCCAAACCTCCTTTTACATTCCTCAATAATTTGATTGCTGCCTTGATCATAAAGATCTTCATTCTTCATCCAGGGGTCTTCCCAAAACCTTATTCTCTCACCTTTTCCAAGAACCCATCCAGCCCCAACTTTTGCCACTTTTATGGATTTAGTAATGCTATTCCAGATGAAGAATCCAACAGGGATGTCTTCAGAATTAAGGACCCCTTGGATAGGCTGATTCTGAATGTATTTGTCAAACCAAATTTGATTCCAATCTTTCTTAGTATCATAGGCTCTCCATAATTGTTTAGCAAGAAGAGCTTTGTTAAAGGTTTTTAGAGCTTTAATCCCCAACCCCCTTTGTTCTTTGGTCTACAAACTTTGTCCCAAGCAACCAAGGATATTCTCTTTTTTTCTTCCACTCCTGACCATAAAAATCTCTTCTGGATTCTTTCCATTGCTTCAACAAATTTAGCCAGGATACCAAATAGGCTGAGGGCATAAACAGGAAGATTTTGAAGAGTAGCTTGAAGGAGCTGCAATTTCCCAGCCTGAGATAAAATTGAACCTTTCCATCCAGCAAGTATTTTATTGAATTTATCAATAAGAATATTCCAGAAGGAATTTGGGGGAGCTAAACCCAAGGGAAGACCCAGATAGGTGGAAGGGAGCATTTCCACTTTGCACCCAATAATTTTAGCAATTTTCCGTTGTCTTATGACCGGAGTATTCAGGAAGTAAATAGCTGATTTGTCCCAATTGACTTGTTGATCAGTAGCCAAAGCATAGGAGTTTAGAGCAGTTTTGAAGGCATCAGTCTCCTTAACAGAAGAATATCCCATGAGGATAGTATCATCAACAAACTGTTGATGAGAGTAAAAAACATTGGCAGAGGAAGGTTGAAGACCTTTGATAGTTTTGCTCTGTTTCAAATTGTGAATCAATCTGCTCATACTTTTAGCCAAAATGGTGAAAAGGATAGGAGATATGGGATCTCCTTGTCTGAGCTCCCTTGAAGTTTTAAAAAAATTGGTAGGAGATCCATTAATTAGAATAGAGAACATAGGAGTGGTGATCAACTCTCTGATTATTTTGGTTACCTTTTCATCAAAACCAAAAGCCCCCATGATTTTGAAAAGAACATTCCACTCCACTCTATCATAAGCCTTCGCCAAATCCAACTTTATCAAGAAGCCTTATTTTTTAGCAGCACTGAGGGAATGAATGTTCTCATGAACAAGAATAATAGAGTCCAGAATCTGCCTGCCAGGAACAAAACCTTTCTGCTCCTCAAAGATGATGAAGGAAAGCACCACCAAAATTCTAGTGGTCAGAACTTTGGATATGATTTTGTAGAAAGAGTTACATAGGCTAATTGGCCTAAAATTTCCCATAGAGTCTGCCCCAACAACTTTGGGGATTAGGGCTATAAATGTGGAGTTGAGTTCCTTAAGGATTCTTCTAGATCCAAAGAATTCTTTGACTGCATTAACCGTGTCTTCCCCCACAATATGCTAGAATTCTTGGAAGAAAAACATAGGGAAACCGTCAAGACTCGGAGCTTTATCCCCTTGAAACGAAAAGACAACTTTTTTAATTTCTCCAAGAGACGGGATAACAGAAAGGGCCTTATTCTGAATAGGGTTAATGATCTTAGGAATGATATTAACCAAATTGAGTTGGTGGGTCTGATCAATGTCCTTGTTACTTGTGAGGAGTTGATTGAATAACCTGACAGCTTCATCCCTGATTTCATCCTTATTAAGTAGAGTGCTATTTTCAACAATCAGTCTTGTGATTCTATTCGCTGCCTTGTGTTTTAGAGAAGCCATGTGGAAAAATTTAGTGTTTCTGTCCCTTGCCTTCAACCATATAGCCCTAGATCTCTGCCTCCAATAGATTTCTTCCCTAGAAATAATGTTGCGGAGTTTGACTAGAACATCATCTTCCATGGCTTTGGAATACTTTTTGTAGCCTTCTTTCTATATTGAATTTTGGATCTGGTCCAGTTCCTCCTTTAGTTTTTTCTTTGAATCAAAGATATCACCAAAGACCTTCTTGTTCCAAATCTTAATGTTGGTTTTGATGTTTTTAAGTTTTTTAGCAACTTTATACATGGTAGTTCCATTAACATCAAGATTCCACTAGTTAGCAATAGATCTTTCAAGATTAGGGTGGGAAGTCCACATCTTTTCGAACCGAAAAGGGAAACTCTGATTATTCCTAAAATTCTCAGCAACAAAAGAGATGGGATAATGGTCTGACCCAATTCTATTAATAACAGAAAGGGAGCATCTATGAGAAAGAATCCAATCATTAGTAACAAGGGATCTATCAAGTCTTACCTCGATGAGATCTTCACCATCCCTTCGGTTAGACCAAGTGTAGGAAGTCCCATTGAGATCCATATCAATGAGAGCATTGACATTAATAAAGTCCATCAAGTCAGATCTGCTATCTGGTTGAGCTTGACTGCCTCCAAATTTTTCAATGTCTTGCAGAGGAGTATTGAAATCTCCCATCACAACCCAGCTATTCAATGGGAAGGAATTTCTTTTATGCTGAATTTTATTCCAGAATTTACCTCTAGCAGATTTGGAGTTAGGGGCATAGATATTAGTGATGACACATTCCTTACCATCAATGATGCTTTTAGCTTTTAGGGATAAAATATTGCCATCAACATCAATCATATCTCCAGAGGTTGTGCTTTTATTCCAGAAAATAGCAACCTCTCCAGAGGCTCCATTCGAGCTACTGCCACAAGCCCCTCCATTTTTAAAGAACTTTAATTTCTCCACTTTCTCTTTACTCATTTTGGTTTCCTGAACCAGGATAATATCCAGTTTTTGATCTCGAATGAGGTTCCTTAATATATCTTGTTTATTGAGACCATTTAGGCCTCTGATATTCCAAGATATTACCTTCATTTGGAAGCTTGAGGGCAGGATTCCTTGATAGTTCGCTGCCTTCCATCAGCTATGTTTTGCTTGCTCTCCTAGTCCCTATGCCATTTCATAGTTTTGCGTCTTGGTGGGGATCTTGAAGCCCCAAAATTAGCCTTGGATCTGGTTCTGGTTTTTACTCCATTAAGGCCTCCTATCTTCTTGGTTTTAAATTTCTTTCCATTTCCTGTTGTGTTTTCTTCTTGTTCTTCTCTAGACTCATCTTGCATATTGCTCCATAGATCTTCTCTTTTCTGGGATGATGTAGTCATATTGACTCCTATGTTCTGGAATAAGGCATTTAAGTTTACCTGAGGCAATCCAAACTTGTTGTTCCTTCCCAGTTTTATTTCATGTTCTTGAAAATCATCCTCTAGACAGTGTTCATCTTTTTTTGATATAGGTTCCTGAAAAGCCTCATGATGAGAATCAGTGATATTCTCAATCTCACCATCTTGAAGTGTCTCTTCACTGATTTCATTCTCCTTCACCTGTGTCTGTAGAGCCTCAAAGGTATTGACTGTTTTAATCTCAAACTCCCTAATTTCATTCTTTTTATTCCCCTTCAAAGGGGGGTTCTTAGGAGGGTGAGTGCTATATGCTTCTAGTGGTTCAGATATATTAATCGAGTTTCCACTTTTTCCTTCTAACTTGTTACAGCCTTTGTTATTATTATTTTCTTTCCATACTTGTTTATGGATATTTGTCATCACTAGTTTTTTAGGGTTGCTGGGACAAGCCTTAGCCCAGTGACCAACTTTTTTGCAAGAAAAGAAAACAAAGGGGAGAGATTCGAATTCTGTTGACTGTTCCCATAACCCAAGTTTGGAATTTATGTCAATAGTGCTTGGGAGGTCCATATTCTGTGATATGTTGACGCAGATACGCGCATACACCAATCTCTTGCAGGCTGCTGTCATGGGGTCTTCGCAACAAGCTCCCCAAAGGAGTTAGTGATTCTTGAGAAAACATCCTCCACCCAGTATTCCAACGACAACCCAGGAAACCTAACCCACATTAGAGCAGATTCAAAGAAAGAATCATTGAGTTCCATGTTAGGAGACCATTTTCTAATAGAAAGAGAAGATTTGCCAAACATCTAGGGGCCACCACTTAAAGCAACTTCCATATCTTCCCTGCAGGAGAAAGAAAAAACAAAAAAGCGTCTAGGCAAGGCAGATACATCAACCTGTCCTTTCATTCTCCATTTTCTCTTAACAAAGGACCTAACATCCTCAATATTAGGTCGAGGTCCAACAAACTTCCCCACCAAAGAAAAAGACATTAAAGAGATGCTATGATCAATAACTATATCAGGAATCTCAATCGCAAGTTTACCCGTTCTATTATCTGATATATCTTTCACAAAGGGGAAAGATGATTTACCAGTCGGTTTACTAGGTGCTTTTCTTGCAAAAAGACTATTCCAGGGTTTAGATATTCACCCCTCCTTGCTATTTTCCGAGTCAAACTGCACCGCCTTGGGGCTCGATTATTGGGAATCTTTTAAGTTTTCGTGATCGGGAGGAGGGTCCCGTATTTGTGGGTCCCCATCCTGCCTCCCACCCTCATCATCAGATGCTTGTCCTTGAGCTGTAGTGGATTCAGAACCAGAGGATCCAGCATCCCTGTTCCCTCCATTTCTCGATTTCAAATTTCCCATTGCAAATGTTGTTCCCTCCGCTGTTCCCTCCATTTTTAAGGTTCATCAAAGACTTTGTTAATAATATCTTTATTAATGTTATGAACTACCCACCTAATCAATTAATTAGATTATCACTTATTATCTGACTTTCGCTGGGGTAACCTGCCATCCACTCTGGGCGCAACCCTTGCTCGAAAGCCATTCTCTCAAAGGACACTAAACAGACATGGTCACTCCCCGAGGACCCTATGGTGAAGCAGACAACCATAACACCACTTTCAGAAACAAGTGGTCAAACAAGGACATACTGACTCTTGGCTAACCATAAGGCAAAGACACTACATGGTTAAGACAAGGAAGCCAAAATATATCACTTGGTCAAAGGTACCAAATACGCCACCACAGGATGACTGAACCACAGACCAGAAATAATACAATATACACTTGCAAGGACAACTAATTCACTAAGTCCGCACTCAGACAATCATGAGAAAATCAGCATCATAAGCACTTGCAACATTATTGATTGAAAATTAAATAAAACACTCTTTTACCATTCACATCCATTCAATTTCCAAATCAACAATCCATCAAGGATAAAATTCACATCAAATACTCAACCGAATAAAAACATGAATTCTCATAGGCATTTAATTTATTTTTAGAATACATCCAAATTAATCAATTTGAATAGATAAATTTATAAGAGTACATAATAAAAATCACATGGAAAATCACCATTTTCATTTAACACTAAAACCACTTTAAATTATATTCCATTTTATAAAAATTAACTTTATTTCTCAAAGGAATTTGTACCGCTTAGGGTACAAGGTTATGCGGGGGTCAAGACCAACCTGTAGCAGTGCCACTACCGAGGCCACAGGCACTACCTGCTGGTAGTACTACTGCCAACTGGTAGCAGGCCTACTGACCAATAGTATTGCTGCCGATCGGTAGCAGATGCTACCGTCCGACAGTGCTGCTACCAACCGGTAGCAGTCCTACCATCTGGTAGTGCTGTTACCACCGGTAGCACTGCTACCAACTGGTAGCAGTCCTACCGACTAGTCGTACTGCTACAAAATGGTAATAGTCCTACCAACTGGTAGTACTGCTACCGCGTAGCAGTACTGCCGACCAGTAGTACTGCTACCGCATAGCAATACTGCTACCGCATAGCAATACTGCTATCGTGTAGCAGTACTGCCGACTAGTAGTACTGCTACCGCATAGCAGTACTACCGATTGATAGTACTGCTACCTATGGGCAACAAACACTACCGACCCGCGTGGTGGGACTAGCCTGCCACGGAGTAAGGTACATTCCAAATTAATAAAAATTCTTACTCAACATTTAAAAACCAATAAGTCACAAAGTCGTTTAACACAAGAAACGATTCATTTCCCGGTTATTTCACGAGCACACACATACACAGAGCCAAATCCAAATTTCAAATGGATATTTACCAATAAGGCAAATGGTGAAATTAAACCCCACAAGAACCCCAAATCTTGGGCAACAAGATAGTAGAAAGCACACAACAAGCTAAATCTAGTTCATTCTTTCCAAATAGAAGAGGCATTTCTATAAGTTGATTTCCATGAACAAATAACAAACAACAAATAGAGAAATGAACCATTTCTTTCTTTTATGCAAACATATGATAAGAGCTTCACAAAATCAACAATATCAGGCATTCTTTTTTCCAATCCATACATTCCACAAGAATCTATAGGCAGATTTGCATTTTTAAACACACAGGAAGAAACTGAAATACCGACCGGTAGTACTACTACATAATGGTAACAGTCCTGCCGACCAGTAGTATTGCTACCGCATAGCAGTATTGCTGATCGATAGTACTGCTACCTACGGGCAACAAACACTATCGACCCGCATGGTGGGACTAGCCCACCATGGGGTAAGGTAAAGTCCAAATTAATAAAAATTCTTACTCCTTAAGCATTAAAAACCAATAAGTCACAAAGTCATTTAACACAAGAAACGATTCATTTCCCGGTTATTTCACGAGCACACACATACACAGTACCAAATCCAAATTTCAAATGGATATTTACCAATAAGGCAAATGGTGAAATTAAACCCCACAAGAACCCCAAATCTTGGGCAACAAGATACTAGAAAGCACACAACAAGCTAAATCTAGTTCATTCTTTCCAAATAGAAGAGGTATTTCTATAAGTTGATTTCCATGAACAAATAACAAACAACAAATAGAGAAATGAACCATTTCTTTCTTTTATGCAAACATATGATAAGAGCTTCACAAAATCAACAATATCAGGCATTCTTTCTTCCAATCCATACATTCCACAAGAATCTATACGCAGATTTGCATTTTTAAACACACAGGAAGAAACTGAAATATTCAAAAATCAAATTTCAACACAAGAAGAAATCCTCCAACCTTGAAGCAATAACAAGCAAAGAGATGAAGAATTTCCAGTCTTGCAAACCAGGTCAAATTTCCAGCTCCTCCAGGAAGTTTTCCATAATTTCTCTCCAAAAATTCTCTTCTTCTCCTTCCCATGAATTCTTAGGAATAGATTGAAAAATATGTTTTAACCTAAACTTTCTAGGTTAATAGTTTCCCAACCAATCAGATTTCCCTTTTTAAAGTAAAAACAATCAGAGTTACCTTTTTCCAAAAACAGTTCTTTTCCAACAATTAAAATGAAAAAGTTAAAAGGGAAGGTAAAAAGAAAAGCTTTTTATTTTATTTCCTATTTTCCATAATACTTTCTTTCAACATAAGAATTTATCATTTAAATGGCTAGGCAATTATTTAATTTCTTCCATAATATAATCAATGCCACTCTACACAATAAAATAAGCAATTTAACCATTTAATCTAGCAAATCATTAATTAATAAATCAATAATCACATAGCATAATAACTAACTAATTACGCCAACATGGGGTAGCATCATCCATTTAATTAAATAACCATTTAAATAAATGAAAGCACACAAGACAAAGGATGATCAAATGACGACTCACAAATGACCAAATCAAAGCACTATGACTCGCATACCAACCAAACGGGAAAGCCGACCGACTGACAACACTCACACGACCGTAATTGTGGGTCAAGTTAGGGCACAACAACTATCTCCTACACTCCCATCAGATATATAAGGCATGCTCAAACCTATGAAACCAAGTGGAGTCGATAACCTGTACCTACCCGGTACTAGTACTTGGAATGTCCCACACCAAAAGAATCCATACTTGCATATAGACAAATATTCATATATGTACAGACATGACACACACACCAATGAAGGAGAATCATGACGTTCCCTGTCTCACCGGAGTGAGTGAAGGAAAATCATCCCCTCGCATCCCAATACACTTGCAAACACGCAACTATAAATAATGCATCACAATATAAGGTAAAATTGTCAGTCCATGATAATGATCCATAAAATAACATTAAACATAAGCACTTAAATACTGCATAAAAGCATACACCATACATCCAGATAAAGCATGAAATCATATCACATATAATCTGAATCAATATACAATAATGTTCCACTGAACAGTCACTGAAGTCAATCAAAAGATACAAAAAGAGGCTGATCAAGGAGGGGTAATACATCATCCCCTCCAAGCCTAGGCTTATTTCTGGAAGCCTAAAATAGATAAGAATAAAGCTCTCTAATCTTCACTGCATCTTCCCAAGTTGCTGAGGTCTCATCACTTGGGTCCCATAGGACCCTTACTTGCTTGGTGGTACGACCCCTGAGGGTCAAATCCTGATGCTGAAGAATGCGCACGGTCTCCATGGAAAGCTACCCATCCTCGACCTGTTCCAATCAAGAACACGGGTCACATTAGGATGATAAGGTTGAAGAACAGAAACATGAAAAACATCGTGGATGCAGGATAGACTCGGCGGCAAGGAAAAATGATAGGCAACATGTCCTATCCACTCAAGGATCTCAAAAGGGCCTACAAAATGAGGCACCAACTTAGAACCTTTTCCATAACGGATCAGACTCTTTCATGAACGCACTCTAAAAAACACACGGTCACCAACTGGAAATTGGCGATCGACTCTATGGGCATCGACATACTTCTTCTACCTATCTTGAGGAGCAACCAAATGCACATGAATCTGCTCAAATTTTTGCTCCATCTCACAAAGCATATACGGGCCTAAACACACCCTATCCTCCAATAGATCTCAACTCAAAGGAGTACGGCAAGGATGACCATACAAAGCCTGGAAGGGAGACATGCCTATAGAGTTGTGATATTCGTTGTTATAAGAACACTCCACAGGGCAAAGATATTCCTCCCAGTGCAACTACTGGTCCATAACATACATACGAAGAATGTCCTCCAAAACCTGATTCACAAGCTCAGTCTGACCGTCGGTCTCTGGGTGATAAGCTGAACTGAAGTTCAAGTGGGTTCCCAAAGCATGTTGAAGTGAGGTCCACAAGGCTGAAGTAAAGACAAGGTCTTTATCATAAATGATCTGCCTTGGAATCCCATGCAACCTCACCACATCTTCCAAGAAGACTTGTGCCACCACTACTGTTGTATAAGAAGATCGAATAGGCACAAAATGAGTAACTTTGGTCAATCTATCAACAATGACCATGATGGCATCATGACAACGCGAAGAAACAGGCAACCCTATAATGAAATCCATAGAAATGATATCCCATTTCCAATCCGGTATCAAATTAGGCTATAAAAGCCCTGCAGGGTGCTGATGCTCTACCTTCACTCGCTGACATTCTAAGCACTTCAACATAAAATCAGAAATATCACATTTCATACTAGCCCAATGGTATATCTGTCTAAGATCTACATGCATATTCTTGACACTAGGGTGTGCCAAACAAGGTGCACGATGAGCCTCAGTCATGATCAGAACATGAAGACCCTCCAAAGAAGGTACATAGATCCATCCAAGATGTCGAAGAAGACCACTTGAGTCAAGAGTATATCCAAAATATCTACCCTCCAATGGTCTTCCAGACTCTGCCATGATTCTAACATCCTGATACCAAGTGTCTTGAGGAAGAACTCCAAGAATTCTCTCACTCAAGTCCACACCAAGGGACAATGTTGCCAACTCATGCCGCCTACGGCTCAAAGCATCTGCCACTAAATTCTCTTTCCCCTAAGTATAACAAACCTCAAAATCATACTCGCAGAGGAATTCCATCCATCTTCGTTGTCGAGCATTCAAGTTCGGCTGTGTGAAAATATATTGTAAACTATGGTGATCACTATGGAGCTCAAACCGCCGCCCCAACAAGAAATGTCTCCATCTAAACAACACATGGACTACAACTGCCAACTCCAAATCATGAATTGGATAGTTCAACTTGTGATCCTTGAGTTTGCGAGACTCATAGGCAACCACATGTCCATCCTGCATAAGCACTGCACCTATACCTTCTAAAGAGGCATCTGTGCATACCATGAAATCTCTGGATGGGTTAGGAACTGCCAAAATCAGAGCACTAACAAGGAGTTCCTTTAAGGTACAAAAATCTAATTCGCATTGCTCTAATCAAACAAACTTCTTCCCTTTCCTCTAAAGAGAAGTAATCGGGTGGCCTATCCGAGAAAAGCTCTGCACAAAGTGATGGTAATATCTAGCCAAACTCATGAAACTTCGAACCTCATAAATATTGGTCAACGCTGGCCAATCAACAATGGCTTGGATCTTAGAAGGATCCATGAATACACCTTCTCCCAAAACTATATGAGCAAGATATCTCACCTCTGACTGGAAGAAATCACACTTCACCAAATTCACAAAAAGATGATTCTCCCTCAAGCACTACAATACTTGATGCAAGTGACCCTCATGCTCTTCCATAGATCTAGAATAAATCAATATGTCATCCAAGAACACAAGGACAAAGTGGTCAAGGTAGGTGTGAAAAACCCCATTCATAAGACTCATGAATACTGAAGGCACATTCGTCAACCCAAATGGCACCACTGTGAACTCATAGTGACCATAATGAGTATGAAACGTCATCCTATGAATGTCCGCATCATGAATGTGCAACTGATGATACCCATATTTCAGATCTATCTTAGAGAACACCTTGGCTCCCTTCACCTGACCAACAAGATCATCTATCTGAGGCAATGGATATCGATTCTGGATGGCTACCTTATTCAACTATTGGTAATCAATGCATAATCGAAGATAACCATCCTTCTTCTTAACGAAGATAATCGGTGCACCCCAAGGAGAAACACTAGGACGAATGAACCCCTTGGCCAACAACTCCTTAACCTGCAACTTCAACTCACTCAACTCCCGAGTAGTCATCCGATATGGTGCTCTCGAAATAGGTTCCGCACCGGGAACCAAGTCAATGCGAAAGTCTATGTCTCGCTTCGGAGGCATACCGGGAATATTCAAAGGAAACACATCAGCATACTCTCGAAGAATAGGGTGACCATCAAGAGCTATTTCTCGACTCTCTTCCTCATCCACATCCTCAAGAGAAACTACAAAAAGCTGACACCCTTGACGCATGCACTGCCTAAGTTGCATAGCAAAAATCATAGGTAAGGATATCGATCGCTGAACTCCAATGATCCCCACTCTCCTGCCATGGTTATCTAAACACTCTACTGTCTTCAGATGACAGTCTACATGAGCATTTTGAGATGACAACCAATCCATCCCCAACACAACTCCATAGGACCCCAAAGGAATGAATCAAAGGTCAACTAAAGTAACAAAGGGTCCTAGGTCCAACTCACAACTGGGAACATAGGCATCTACAAACACTTGCACATCGGTAGCCAACTCTACTTGCCACCTATCCACTTGCTTAGCAGACACGAGCCCACACCACTCCACAATGGATGAATAAATAAATAAATCTGAAGCACAAGAATAAAAAAGTACAGAGATAGGAATACCACACAACACACCTGTGGTATCAATCACGGTACTCTGATGCTCAGCCTGACAGTCATCCACCACTACAAATACTCTATGGGATCTACCTGCATCGCCCACTATCGGCTCTAATGCGACTGGCCTCTAGTTACTCGTCTGGTGAGGATGGTGAGGGCACTGAGTGGCCTTGTGGCCAAACTGACCAAAGGTGAAGCAATCTCCACTACCAGGTCCTCTACTTCAAGACGACCCACTGGATTCTTGAAAGCTCTCCCCACTAGGGGTCTGAGATTCTCCCTGAGAAGACTGCCTTGGAAAGGTCTGCCTACCCTTCTTCTAGAACCCGCTCTTCTGAACCTTAGTGGGTGCCTGAGGACCCCTAAAAGGGTGTAATAGTCTGGGACTGGTTCCCTCTCCCTCTAGACCTACTGAAAGGATCACTCTCAAACTGAACACCAGACTGGCCGGCATGAGCATGACTAAGGTTCTGCTCCACTAGCCTGGATTTTGCCATGACTACCTCTACTGAAGCAGGCTCAAAAAATCTCACTCCTCCACTAATGCGGTCATTAAGACCTCCCAAGAAGTGTTGAACAAGCATGACCTCATCATTGCCGATCCCAACATACTTTTTGAGCTCATAGAACCTGTGCTCAAACTGATCCACTGACAACCCAAATTGGCGTAGAGGATAGAACTCGTCTTCTTGCGACTGCCTCCACTGGGGTGAGAGAAATTGGGCCCTGAATCTCTCCAAGAAGATCTCCCAAGATGCGGTGTTAATGTTCACACCAATCCTCTCCTCCTCTAACCTCCACCAGATAGATGTGAATCTCTCGAGATGCATGATAGCACATCTCGCCTTGGTGTTGCTACCATATGGATACATGGCGAAACACCGATCTAAACTAATAAGCCAAGTTTCTGCCTCAAGACCGATACCTTTACTGTAAAAAAAGGAGGGTTGGACCTCATCAAGTCCCTCATGTGCCCCATGATAGTTGGATCTTGGTCCACTAGGACCTCTCTCCTTCTAGGAGATCTCTCTCTCTCTCTCTCTCTCTCTGGAACTTGTTGAACCTCCTGAAACATTTGCCGAAGCTCTTCCCTTTCAGGAAGCTTCTCTCCTGAATGCAGTCCCTCCTGATGAACTGACTGATCTCTATCCACACTTGCATGAGTGGATGGTGGCGAAGGACTGTGGTGGTCAGAACCTCGACCCCTTCCTCCTCCTCTGCCTTTGGTGAGACCACCAACATAGCCACCTCCCTTGGCTTTCCTAGCCATGACCTAACATTGAACAAGAGAGAGAAGGTTTAGATCATAGGCAAGGAAAGGAACAAGGAAGTCACACCACAAGACCTACACAAAAGGTCAAGGCGAATGGGCTCACTACAAACCTAGAGTACCCAGTGCTGAAACATGGGCTCTGATACCAAATGTAATGCCCCACCAGGAACCCCGAAGGAAAACCCACAACAAGGGTGAAACAATTTTTTTTTAAAAGTATAAACAAAATAAGTGCATAACACACAACATGCACGATAACACAAGTGGAAGAATTACACCATAATTCCTTAAGGGTTACCAATGAAGAATTAAAACCAAAAGATAAATTCCACAATTAAGGTTAATCCAATAATCCATCATTAACTCAATGATCACAAGAAGCTATAAGTAATAACAAAATACACCATTGAAAGATTGAAAGGATACAATATAATTCCACTTCAATAAGCATTTACACATATCATAACAAAACTGATAAAAACATCCCATACACAGGATTACATTGCTCTTCCAATACATAGCTTCTTAATATACATAAAAAGTTACAACTTAACCAATTACAAGGTTACAAAAGATCATGATACAATGACCACATGAGATTATAATCTCCAAAGATTAATAATCTCCAACATGAGATTATGCATGAGCCACGAACCACAAAAGCATTTGCGAAGCTGATCCTCGCATGAAGATACGAACAAGAACATCAGATGGGAAGTAGCACTATCACTCGACCATATAATTCCCAAAATGAAATCACCCCACTGTGCTAGGAGATAACTGAGGACCCTCAAGCAAGCAAAGACATGACATGGTTGACAAAACAATACGACTCCATGACAACACAAAGAGACTCCACAATAATCCAGGTGACTCAATATTGATAAGTTGAGACTTTGTCATGTTTTTTTATCATCAAAACTCTCAGGTTTTTGACATCTTTTGGTTTGCATAGTAGTAGTGAAGTATTGTAAATTGACTATATGTATTCCATGTGTTAAACCAGAACTTATGAAATCATGTTTGAACTTTGCCGGTCTATTCCTGTAGCCAAGTGATTTGTCCCTATTGCTATGTGGATTATTTAGGTATCATATGTGAATTAATGAATGTATTAATTAAATAAAATACGTATGCATGTCCTTGTATGTTGTTTTTGTTGTAGTGCTGATAATAAATGATGCTGCAGTGGATATTCTCCTTTCGCACCTAAAGAAGGAAGAATCACGTAAGAAATAACTGAAGATCAAACTGAAGAGGAGCCAAGCGAGTGAACGGCATGACATGAGTGGAGCAGCCAGGCAACACTACAACAGTGTAACTCTAGTGGGCATTGAATTCACAAAATATCGCTACGACATGCAAAGACTGTGGTTAGGTCTAGATCCACATTTCCTACAACCAAGCTCTAGTTATCTTCTTCATCAATCAATTATCCGCCTCTTCTTCTGGGCGTGATTTGAGTTGTCCATTGTAGTTGATCTTTTCTTTTTAATAAGATCTTCCTTTTTTCTTAGAGGTTAGACATAATAGAAAGGAATAGAGCAGAGAATTTTGATAAGCATTCTTGAATTTTCTTTTCAAATATGTAATCATTTTCAGGAAGCAATGAATAAAAGATATGTTGTTTTGATTTGATTAAAAGTATTTTTCTGGAAGCTTGATATCACTCATCCAAGGGGGCCCACTTGGTGAGTGATCCTATGTTTACGCCCATTGAAATTAGTTCTTCTTTAGTTGCAGTAGAAGTTCGTGCCTTGACTGTTCCTACAACCACTGGAAATAGATCCACTGACTGTTCCTGCAGCCAATCCAGAACAAAATGATTTTTGTTATTTAAATTAGATCATTCCAGCATTGTTTTTTTAAGTTTTCCTGTAGCTTTCTATAATTTCCATTCTTGCCTTTCCTTTCCACATAATGTTAGTTACTGCAGCAATGCAAAATAGCCATTGAAGGACCTTAGTCCATATATAGTGCAGACCCATTTCAAGTTTTACGTCCCTAGGTTGATAACTAAATGAACACTAGCCATGAAAATAGTAACTTTACCAGAGGAATGTCCAAACTTTGGATTGAGATTTCAATTAGAGTTATTATTATTATAGTTGGAGTAGACATTTTTGGCGGCGTTGCCGAGGATGGTGTCAAACTAAGAACCTTTCATGGTTATTATTGTTTCTAGTTAATTATTTTTGAGATTCTTTATTGTTTGAAAATTTCATGAATCTGCATGCATAGAAGAAGAGGAGACCCTAGAGGTAGATTTATGCCCACCCATCCTAATCATGCAGAAGATAATTTCCCAGATATAAATCCTTTTGCCGAACTTTACCAAGCCCCACAGAATTTGAATCACCCTGAATGTGAATTTTTAAAAGGTAGTCTTCAGTTCCTTTTTGTTCTTCAAGAAGAAGAATTTCCTATAGTAACAACCCCCACAAGTCTAATGCAAGGGAACCCTCCTCCTGGTGGGAATAATCCACCACCACCGCCAGGCCCAATGTTTGAGTTTCCCATCTCTGATCAACATGATAATGCTAATCTCAAGAACATTCTAGCATCTTCACTCCCTAAATTCTATGGATTGGTGACAGAGGATCCGGACACATATCTGTTTGAGTTTGATGTTCTCTGTAGGAGTTTTGAATATACTACAGATGCCCATAGACTCAAAATTTTTTCCTGCCACTTTGAAGGAGTCATCCTTGAGATGGTTTATGAGCTTGGGTAGTAGTACAATCAATACATGGGATGAGATGAAATGGTTGTTTCTTGCAAAATACAAAGATTATTGTAGAGGTACTGATCGTCATGGGGATGATATCTTTAGAATGACACAAAATGAAGATGAGAGTCTTCAAGATTACTTGGAAAGGTTTCTGTTGTTGGAATAATGATATATTTGTCATTAGTGAATACACTTAGTGAAAACACTTATTCGATTTTGAATGGTTACCGAGCTCATCACTCAGTCTACAGCCTATACCGAGCATTCAGTAAAGCTCACCGATTAAACAGTTCAAACCGAGCAGTAAGACTGTCACCGAGTCACCAGTGGTTACCGAGTGACACTATATCTACCGAGTCACCACAGCTACCGAGTTCCAAGCTACACTTCGGGACTAGTATGGACCGAGCTTCTACTCTTACCGAGAGCATGACGATGCCGAGTACTGTAGTGGACGCCGTGTATCAGAAGATCACCGAGCCAGCTTGAGGAACCGAGTATCTACCGACTCAGTAATATTTTGTTCACCTATGTAAGGCCGACTTAAGAATGAGTTTATGTTATTAATTTGTATGAGGCCGACTTTATGAAATGTAAATGTAATTATGGACGGTATATATATGTGATGTATTATACCATCTGATGTATGTATGAAAAATGTAAGATGTATGGATATGCGAAATTAGAAAGAGCAGAGCAGAAACTGCATTAAGGCAACAGACCAGAACATTTTCGCAGAGTCAGAAAAGGAGCAGAATCGACATATCTATCTCAGAAGGAGATCAATACTCAAAGGATCTTATCAGCAATAAAGTTGTAAGTCAAGATCTACTGTTTCATCCTAACAGTTGAATCAGTTTGTAAATCCTTTTACCGGGTAGACTTAACAGTCTTTTGTAAATCTCTTAACCGAGTGCATACTTCATTGTATGTTTGTAAATCCTCTAACAAGGTGGACCTAGCAGTCCAAATTTGCTTCTAACAGGGCAGATCATCAGAAGTGATCATTGTAAGCCTTAACCGGCCAACTTTTACTTCATTACCAAAGTTTTGTGGGTACCATTCCCACCCCAGTTTTACTTTCTATTTGGAAGGTTTTTGGGTCACCAAATCTTTGTGTTATGTGTTGTGAATGATTATATTTTCATGCATGCAGTAGATTAAATGAATGAATGGTTTAATATATGCAAGTGCAGAAATGAATTAAAAGATCTAAGTGTTACTGATTCACCCCTCCCCTCTCAGTAACTTGGTTAGTCCTGAATATTTTCAACATCTGTTTAGTGTCAAAAAGTCCAAGCATAGCACTCTCAATGAAGATTCCCTCAAATTGATATTTTTGAGGGGAATTAGTGATGAATGCACTGATTCCTTGGATCTTATGGGAGGAGGTGACATTACACAATCTACTTGGGCTGAAATAGGACAAATTTGCAAGAAGTATTCCAGATCTACTTCTAAGAAGAATAGGAGATTTAAACCAGGGGCACCATTATCAGCATCTGGAACTGGAGTTTCTAGATTGGAACTTCGTCATCTGTTAAAGGAATTTAAGGAGGACATTATAAACAATATGGCTACCCAGTTGGATACACTAACAACTAAGAAGAAGCATGAGGAAGCTAATGCATTCCTTGCAGAATTTTGTCCTCATTGTAAACAACGAAAGAAAGATTACAGATGTAAGATGGTTGCAAATGTGGAGGTACCTGACTTCAAGCCAATTCAAGGTGAGGACGAGCAAGTCTTCTATGTGGCTCAAAGAAGACCAAATTTTCAAAGACAAGGTATGCCACCTGATCCACTTTCTTTTTCTGGTTATAGTGGAAATTCTTATGCACCAAATAACCATTGGCAACCTCAGTATTCTCAAAATCTTGGTAACTATCAAAATTGGTATGGTTCACAAGGCCAAGGGAAGCATTTTGCTAATCAAATGCCACAATGGCAGTAGCCATAGGGGAACTGGTACCCACCTCAGGGCCAAGGAAACTAGTTTCAAGGTAATTGGCAACCTACTTCTCAATGGAGGGGAAGCCAACCATGGCCAACCCAATCTTCTAGTTATCAGCCACCTATTTAGCAACCACAACCTCCTGCTTTAATGCCTCCTCCTGCAGCTACTATTGCACCGCCTAAAACAACACAGTTGCTTACTCAACCATTGCCAAATCTAAATATCAAGTCTCAACAATAACAACAAACTTATTTAGCTGATGTTAATCAACACCCAACCTATTCTTTATCACTAGATGACATTCACCTCCGATCTAGAACAAATTTACCTAATCCCTCTCATCCAGTTATCACTGAGGTACAGGAGGAGCAAGAAATCTCTAATCCAACAAATACAATACCCCAGAATCAAATATTTCCACCATTTCCCCATATATTGCAAGAAAAAGAAGTCCCCACTGAACAACAATAAAGATTTGATATTATTGACCAACTGAAGCACATTTGTGTTAAAATTCCATTGTTGCAAGCAATAAAAGATGTTCCCATATATGGTAAGGCATTGAGAGAAGCATGTCTAAAAAAACATGGCAGGAAGAAAAAGGATCCACAAACAATGCATGTTATGGGTCAACTGGCTGATATTATGCTAGGTAAGATTGCCATTCCAAAGTATTCTGATCCAGGTAGTCCTATTGTGAGTATGGTCATTAATGGCAGTCAAATAAAAAATGTTTTGATTGATTTAGGGGAAACCATTAATGTAATGAAACATCTTGAGATCAATAGTTTAAGGCCTACACCCACAGTTCTACAGCTTGATG